>NC_092826.1:79239796-79589256 GCF_039878825.1 Excalfactoria chinensis | reverse complement strand
TGCTTAGAATCCAGATTATGGGTACTGATAATTGGATAAGACCTCAAATTGGCAATGAAAATAATCTTCTGCTCCCTGCCCCTGAGAACCTAGAGCCTGGTACCCATAAAATGGAAGGTGCAAGTAGGACTGAAGTGGTGTGGCCCACTTGCACCTTAGGGGAGTTTATTGCAGGCTGTGAGATTGGAAGTTCCCCCAGTAATAGGTACATGGCTTCCAAATGTCATGGTCAGCACTCCAGTTTTCATCACTAAGGGGATCTTAACCACATCCCTATGGCAAATCAGGACCTTCTCTTTGGACCTGATATAGTTATGAAGCTTCAGATACTGGGCCAAAAGATATGTACAGATGGTTGGGATGTGCCCCAGTGCAAGCTGAAGTTATTGACCCATGACAAGAGCATGGCCTGTATCTCGCTATGGAGGGCAAACCTACCTCTTCTGGTATATCTGAAACATCTGTGCTATATCCTGTGGGTCTCTTTGGGTCCACAGGGTCACCAGAAGGAGTGACATGACATCAAGATGCTCTACTGTCACTATAAGTTCAGTGTGACACCCAGTGGTGGACTATATGGGATTGATAGAATGCGAGCCAAACCTTCCCTGATCCAAGCAACTGTGTGTCACCAGGAAAACCACTGAGTACTGACACACAAAGGAGCGTGAAACTCAACAAAGAACCAATCATCAGTCGCCTTATATTTTGTCAGCCTACACTGTGACAGGCAAATTGTACGAAGTGTCACAGTATCCTGGATCACCATAATGGAAAGATCTTACCTTCAGCTTGCTCAATCATTAGTTCACACCATGAAGGGGTGGAGTGTAGCAGAGATGCTAAGTCATGTCTGGAACCAGTGATTGAGCACCTGGTAGGAAGGCAGGACCAAACCAGGGGAGCTCAGGTGCAAGCAATGCACCTGAGTCACTGGAAGGGATGGAGTAGTGGAGGCAAGGGTGTCTTGCTTGAGATCCCTGCCTACCAGAGGCTCTTCCAAGGGTAAGCAGATTTTGTTGTTACTTTTGTGTCTGTGACTGCTGTGTTTGTGCTTGTTCTCTTTTGCTGCAGCCTAGGATTGTGTCACTCTGCTATTATTGCTGTATATTCCATCACATTATAGCATTACAGCATTACAGTTAGTTGAAGTATTGTGGAGAAAAGCTCATTTTGAGGTTGAACATTTTCTTTCTTTACATTAAAGATCTGTAAAAACTTCAGATGTGTGTTTAAGACATTTCAGTGTATATAGAGGTACCAAAAAAAAAGGAAGGGGGAGGGGTGGGAGATGCCTTCTCCATAAATTGGAAAAGGGAAGAAGAGAGTTGAGGAGCAAATACATAGGAATAAGAGGAGTACCTGCTGAACATGGAAAGAAATGATGGCTATAAACCTGCTTTTTGGATATTACAGATCACAGGTGGTTATCAGAAACAAGTTATTACTAACAGCAATGCTAAAGGCTTCTCACCGATTCCTATTTTTTTGTTGTTGCTAAATCCCCATGCACACAGCCCCAGCCCCACCTTGTCTCTACTTTTAGAAGTAGCTTATGTTCTTGCTTATAAAGCAAGCCTTCACTGTCATGATCTCACAGAGGTACATTTCTGGGAACTACACCATGGGTATCCTCAAACAATTCAGCTGAATCAAAATAGCTTTTGTTAGTAATAAGCAGAAACACCAAGAGCATAGGCAGCTCTAAAAAATCCATTCTGAATCCTGTTGAGATTTATGGAAGAGTTGGTGGTGTTTTTCTTGTTAGTTTATTGTTTATGTTCTATGGAATCAATATCTTTAAAGTACTAATACAGTCTTAAATGAAAATTGTCCCACGTGATGGGGAAGGAGGAATGGTAGTGATGGACTGTGAAGGAAAAAAATCAAGCTCTCTTATCAGGGTGAGTAGAACAGAAAAGCAGAAAGCCTGGGGGAATGAGTTGTATTTTGTTTTATTGATTCTCTTCAGTGAGGAAACTCATCCTGGATGATAACTGGGTGGGATTTGTCATACACCTTCACCGCGTGTCACCCCTTTAGCTCAATTTTAAACATTTTGCAAACCCGCAACTGTGACAAATCAGCACACGGTTTCCTAACTCAGTGCTCATTGTTTTTCACAATTATCCTGCCATGAGGTGTTTCTGATGAATTACCAGGTGCAGAAATACTACCTTGTTACACATGCAGGTGTAAGCTCACAGAATGATTGGTTAACAGGAGTCTTAGAAAGTTCTTAGTTTGGTTCTGGTTCTTGACTAGTAGACATTTGATGTGTCTGGCCCAAACATTACTGTTTTGTTATTACGCAGCCGTGTAGATGACTTCATTTATTGGCTAAAGTTTGCTTTTGAAAGCTTCTGTTGAGGGATTACACCACACTTCAACTTCCACAAAAGAGAATAGTTAAGCAAAAGTCTTACTTTCTTCCCCTTTATCAGAAGGTCTCTTAAGAGTCTGTGTTTTTCTGAAAGTTAGAACCACAGAAAAAGTTCTGTATGCAAATCTCTGTGAAAAGCTGAACCTTGGAAACCTTGTAGTTGTTCCAGTGAATGTTCTTATCTTTCTGGCAGATTCAACAAAAACTAGCTTGACCCGCATGCAAAAGACAACTTTCCAGAGCCGAGGGTCTTGTATTTGTGTGTTAGTTTCCTTTATCAACTGAAATCAAGACAGAAATCCATATTCATGCGCATTGTAATATAGTCAGCAAGAGTGCAGCAGCTTTTGGTCTTGAGACTGTAATGCCATCGGTAGGATCAGCTTAGAGTTTCTTTGTGCCTCTCTAAAAATAAATATTCCTATTACACCCATCTCCATTTCACTGATCTTCCCTGATATCCTCCTGATGATGGCACCCGGTGAAGACTCAGCAGTCTGTGTTAAACTGTTCTTAGCCTCACTCTAGATGTTCTGGAAGGTAACAAAGTTAAATACCTCTTCAGTATACCAGCCCTAAATCAAAGTTTTCTCAGCACTCGAACTTTACAGTCTTAAGTGCTTCTCAGCACACCATGAAAGCTCCCAGTTGGGTTATGGTTCTCTTTACAGTCTAAGTCATCTCCAGGTCACGTTACAAGGGCATTATTAATGAACCTTTAAAACCTCCTGTCCTTTCATCCCAGGACATACCTCTACCATCAATGAATTCTTAGGCTCTTTCAAAATCTCCATAGAAAAAAACTTAACCCCCATCTGAGTTACGCTTTAATAGTCCACTACAGCTCTTACATAAGATCTACAAATGTCATTAAAAACGTAACAGTCACCCAACACTTCCTATCATACATCCATATCAAGCTCACTTCTTCACAGATCAGCCTTCAAGAGGCTATCCCTTTGCTGACTGGACTTTGTAGTTGCACAACAGGGAGACTCCACTGAGTGGAACTGACTCCCTCCTCTTTTCCTCCTCTTTTCCTCCTCTCTTTTCCTCCTCTCTTTTCCTCCTCTCTTTTCCTCCTCTCTTTTCCTCCTCTCTTTTCCTCCTCTCTTTTCCTCCTCTCTTTTCCTCCTCTCTTTTCCTCCTCTCTTTTCCTCCTCTCTTTTCCTCCTCTCTTTTCCTCCTCTCTTTTCCTCCTCTCTTTTCCTCCTCTCTTTTCCTCCTCTCTTTTCCTCCTCTCTTTTCCTCCTCTCTTTTCCTCCTCTCTTTTCCTCCTCTCTTTTCCTCCTCTCTTTTCCTCCTCTCTTTTCCTCCTCTCTTTTCCTCCTCTCTTTTCCTCCTCTCTTTTCCTCCTCTCTTTTCCTCCTCTCTTTTCCTCCTCTCTTTTCCTCCTCTCTTTTCCTCCTCTCTTTTCCTCCTCTCTTTTCCTCCTCTCTTTTCCTCCTCTCTTTTCCTCCTCTCTTTTCCTCCTCTCTTTTCCTCCTCTCTTTTCCTCCTCTCTTTTCCTCCTCTCTTTTCCTCCTCTCTTTTCCTCCTCTCTTTTCCTCCTCTCTTTTCCTCCTCTCTTTTCCTCCTCTCTTTTCCTCCTCTCTTTTCCTCCTCTCTTTTCCTCCTCTCTTTTCCTCCTCTCTTTTCCTCCTCTCTTTTCCTCCTCTCTTTTCCTCCTCTCTTTTCCTCCTCTCTTTTCCTCCTCTCTTTTCCTCCTCTCTTTTCCTCCTCTCTTTTCCTCCTCTCTTTTCCTCCTCTCTTTTCCTCCTCTCTTTTCCTCCTCTCTTTTCCTCCTCTCTTTTCCTCCTCTCTTTTCCTCCTCTCTTTTCCTCCTCTCTTTTCCTCCTCTCTTTTCCTCCTCTCTTTTCCTCCTCTCTTTTCCTCCTCTGGAAGATTTTCCTGAGATGGGAGAGAAGAGACATCATCCTGTTCCTTATGGCCTACAGGGCAGACAGAGTGCTGGGAGGAGGTCAGCGCATCTTCTCTAGGATACTCCCAAGAACAGGTGATGCTGGAGAAAGCATTGTTCATGTCCTTGAAGGAGTGCTTAGAAGGGAAGAGCTGGGGCTGAGCCAGTAATTCAAGGAAGAGTTGTGAAGAGTAGGTGAGGTGACAGATGATATTTTGCAGGGAGGATGAAAGATAACCGTGGGTGGTATTCTTGCCCTTTGTGACTGACTGTGAGGGAGGACAGGAAAATCCAATGGGTTCCTGAGAGCTGCAGAAGTAACGGGAAGCAGCTGTGCACCAGCTGCTTCTGAGATCAAAGGGCTGACTGCTCACTATGAAGTTTGGCCTCTGGGGAGTGTTTTATCTAGCATGGAGAAGGGGAGCAAAATATTTGGATGCAGAGGCAAGCCTGGGGCAAGCTGGTTGCATAAGGAGTAGAGGTTTTTGTCCTGGTATGTGGATAGTGATAAGTTGTTCCTTGAGAGCTAAGGAGACAATGCTCTGCTTTAATCTCAGCCCTTCTACCGAGCTGTGCCAGTCTTCCCCAGGCCAATGGAAAGACAGGGAATTTTGTTGTCTCAACTAGTGACTAGTTTGGCTAGTGTGTGGTTTTGCAGCAAGCTGGGAAATATGTGACTGAAAATGGCATAATGGGAGTTAACTTTGGTAGCACTATTTTGTTTGAGGTTATAATAATAATTAATACTAATATGGGGGAATCTAAGAACATTGGAGGTAAGGATAAAGGAAAAGGAACTTCAGCTATCCAAAGAGATTCTAAAGATGCTGTGGTTGTAGTGAAAAAGCAACAAGACAGCACAGCTTAATTCTGGGTGATGTAGGAGAGACAAGAATGAGTGCTGATCTAAGGCTACTTGACAGAGAGGTAACAGGGATTAATGGAAGGAGTGCCCCTACTGCAAAACAAATAGGTAAAACAAAAAGTAGAAAAGAAAGACTTAAACAAGTATTTTCCCTCTCATAAAAGGTACGCAGCAAGGCAGTGGCTGATCTGCTGTCAGAATGAAGGCTCATTATAGCTAGTCCAGTGCTCTAGGTACTAGATTGTAGTTCCTCTAGTACTGTTAATTAAGTGATAATTGCATGCATCTGGTCAGTTTTTAGTATTTATGTGGTGGCTCTGCTGGAACATATTTGAAGCATTTCAATCAGTTCTACTCCCAGAATAGAGCTTAAAGAGCAAAACCAGAGGCTAATTCAATGAGTGGGCTATGAAATTCCTACTTTCTGAATATTAAATCCTCCACTAGCAGAGAAAAAAAACAAAACACAAAACAAGGCTTCTGATTCATTCTTGGAAGTATGCTTCCAGCACTGCCTAAACTGTTTTAATGCAGCCATATACAGGAGTGAAAAAAGAGAGCTGAAGTGATTTGAGCGCTTCTTGGCTTTCCAGAGTAGGATGAGGTGGTTATGCCAAGTTTCTTTTTGTAGGCTATGTTGTAGCAGTTAAGTGGACTTTCATTACTAGAAAATGGCTGTGTCTTGCAATTAAGGAACATTCTGAGCAGCAGTATATGCTGTTTTGTCCGGCAGTGCTGAACGCTTCCTTTATCCCCACCTGCTATCAAATATATTTGAGCATCAATATTATTAATATCTCAGCCAAACTTCTAAGTTCACTAGATACCGAGAATCTTCAAATTTGTGTTGTATTCTGATAGGGCTGTAGAGTGTGCAGAGAAACTGGGTTTCATTAGTAGCTGAAAAGTAGCGTGTGTATTGATTAATCCTTGTCATCGTTAAACTTAGTGCCTTTCTTCAGCACTGCTAAATTGACTATGTTTTAAGAGTATAATTTAAACAACTGTGGGAAGCTAGTGCTATATTACACCACAGCTTTCAAAAGTTCTTGCAGTCTGACACCCAAATCTGGCATTGGAGTGATGATAGATAGCCTTATCGAGCTGGGCACTACACTGTTATCGGATCATCGCAGACTGCATGTTATGGAGTGAGGTATCTTTGTTCTTGAAGCAAATTAGCTGTCAGCTTTTGCAGGGCAGGCACAAAACCAAGCAGCCAAGCAGCTAAGCATCGGTTCTTGAGCTTGTTGTTCTATTAGATAATGAATCCAACTTTAGAGCTCCTGATGTCAGAACAAGAAGTTGCAGCCCCATAAAGTTATTTAAATGTTTTCAAAAAAAAAGATTTATGCCAATGTTGGTACTGTTTATTTTCCCATCAGTGGTGTAAATGCTGTCATGTAATTGTTTCAACGGGAATCTGTAGGTGTACCAGAATCACAGAGTTGTAGGGTTTGGAAAAGACCTTCAGAGATTGAGTCCAATCCTGCTGCCAAAGCAGGTTCCCTACACCAGGTTGCAAAGGTAGGCATCCAGGTGGATCTTTAATATCTCCAGAGGAGACTCCTCAACCCCCCTGGGCAGCCTGTTCCAGTGCTCAATTCTTCTCATTCTGCAGTTTAGCTCAGTTTGCTCTGATAGAAAAAGGGATTTTGTTGTTGTAGGGATTTTGTTGTTGTTGTTGTACGGGGGAAGGTGAAAGGAGTGGGGAGAAAAGGAGAGGTTGAAGTGGGAGAGCTGCCTGAAGGGCTGTGGTAGAGAGAGCTGGGTTTTAGTTCTGATAACAAATTGCTGGGTGACCTTGTACAGTTTGAAGTTGTGCTGCTCTGACAGTTTCAGTACACCAGACTCAGTGATACTACTGGCTTTGTACAGCACACTGAGATAGCTATAGGTGCATGCAATTCTCGCTGAACTTCAAAACCTGTAATCAGCTCTGGCCGCGTCTGTCTTCCTCTGAAGGCTGCTGATCAGAGAGCAGTGGTTTTGACCAGAGCTCCAGGGCAAAACAAGTCATATCTTTTCCCCACCTGTCTGGGGAATGATGTAAATGAAGGAAGTGGCATAGTTTTTATTCTGCTTAAGGCAAGACTGTAGTTGCTGGAAAGCATGACTCTGTTGGAAACATTGTTGAGAACAGAGATGAAGGGTAACTAAGGGTAACATGAAGCATTTGGGATATTTATAAAAATGTGAAATGGCTTTTCTTGTTAAAAGAATGGTTGTGCATCATTAAAGGCTACAAAAGCAAAGAGGGAACATTCTTTTTGGGTCAGGAGGAAAGCAATCTTTAGCGGTTGCTAATCTATTTATGTTCCAGTCATAGTCAGAGTGCGTCTTTGTGAGCTGAATCTCTTGTAATTAATTGCCTTGAATATGTCTCTGCAGCAAGATTCATTGTTCTGTTTTCCCCAAGAGGAAGGCTCAGATTTTTAGCTTTAGGACTTCCCTGTAAAACGAGTAGAGAGACATGGCTAAATTCCCACGTATTGTTTTGTTGAAACATTGTTAGTTATGGCTTCCATTACAAGAGTGTCAGTGCACTGTGTTCTAGACAGAAATTGGTGCGTCCGGTGGGAAGCAGCCAGTACCATTCTGAGGAGAATACATGAGTTTTAGGAGTCAGGTTTTGATCCCTGTTGATAGAGTTCCCAGAGCTTTGCAGAATCATTACGATGCTGTTCAATTCCTTGCTTTCTCAGACTAAAACTTTATTTTTTCTTCTTCTTTTTTTCTTTTTCCCCTCCCTTCCCCCCTCAACTTCTTCCTGCCAGGTTCCTTTTACTATTCCCCAAGCAATGCTCAAAACATCTATGTGTTAAGCCAAGTTAGATGAAGGTGAACTAAAAGCAACTTGCTTTGGGTGAAGATCTAGAGGGACAAGATTGAACACACTGCCAAGAAGCTACGTAACTTATGTCTTCAAAGGGCCTCCAGTTCAACCTTACTTATGTATGTGAGCCCTTCTCCTTGATGCCTTCCATTCCCTTGAACAGAAGTGAATGCGTTTTTAAATAGTGAAGCAATCCTGTAGCTTCCTTTCAAGTCCCCAAGGTATTCTTGGTCGTGGGAACCTCTCTGTATAGCTCCTATGGAACTGGGAACTTGGAGCATAGCCATGATACTTCCATGTAAGCAAACACATATGCTCTATACAGAACTTTTCACTGACATTGGTAATCTGGGTGGAATAGCTGATTTTTATTCTATAGATTTACTACTTTTGTGAATGGAAACCTACACTGAATTTTCTTCAGGAGCTGAAAACGGAGTTGCTGTTAAGTTTCAACTGAATTTGAGACATCCTTAAATCCAGATGCTGTTCTTCCTGCTCCTCCTTTAATCTGTGACCTGTCCAAGTTAACTATATGCTGAGGACCTCTAGGAACAGGAGCTATGAAGAATTATTTATTTTCCTTCATGCCTATCAGAAGGTAGGTCTGCCCCATTCAGGACTATTTGGGGACTTTGTAGTCTGGAGTGGCTATTTCTTATTTTTTCTTACACCGGTGTTGATAGGTTCATTGAGAAAGTTCAAATTGCTCCTCCTGTATTTACTTGTATAGTTTCTAAAATTGTCCGTTGTGCTGAAGCTGAGAAACCAGCCAGGGAGATGGGCACCACTGAAGGCAGAGGGCCTGCCTAGTGGCCTGCTTACCCTGCCCTTGGCCAGTGTTTGCCACAGGCTATGTAGATAAGCAAGCAGGGATTGCTTCCAGGAAATAAAAACTATGGAGTTCTTGGCCTCCCTCCTGGAAGTGCAATCTGACAACCACAGTTCAGACAAGAAACTCTCAGCACTGATAATTCACAGTTCGACTCACAAGTGCTACATCTCCTAGAAGGTGGTGGTATTTTGTTTTTGTGGCTTTCTTCTTGTTGTTTTCTTTGTTTGCTTGTTGTTTTCTTGGAGAGCGGTCACTTATTTGTCATTTTCTGGAAGACCCTGCAAAGATGATTCAGAAACAAAGACAGGATGGAAAACTGCAGTGAATGCATAAGGCAGAAGTTTGACAGTGACTTTTCAATAGCATAGAAATTGCTTTATGAAGATTTTGTTCAAAGTTTCAGAAGTTCTCATCCCTGTTAGTTATGAGGGCGAAGTAAAAGCACAGTGAAGTGTGCAAGCTCACATAATTATTGCTTGAAAATGGCTGCTTTGCCCTCCTTCCCCCAAATTCAATTTCAGAAACAACAAAAAAAAGTAAAGGTAGATAAGGGAAAAAAAAAAAAACTAGAATAAGTTAGAAGTTGGTCTTGGACTGAGATTAAATATGATAAATTTTGTCGAAGGGAGATCTTGTAGATAGCAACTGAGAAAAAGAGTATTTTAAGACTGAGTTGAGTATCTGCTCTGTTTTACTTCTCCAAACTCAATAAGAGCCGTGTGGACAGAACAGCTTCTGTATACACAAAAGAGATCTTAACAGTGTTAAGATTTCAGTGCAAACTATGAATTCCCATATTCTTCTATAGCTTCCTGAGTTTCTTAAGAACTAGTTGTTTTAATAGGAAAGGTAGAGTTACATTAGTCTACCCTGCCAAATGCTTTTATCCGTATTTAGATACATTCCATTCCCAGTCCATCCAGAAGAGATACTGCACTTTTCTAAGAGAAGACCTGCAAATGCCAGAAACTGTGCAGAAGAATCTGGTTACCATTGTAACAAACCATCTTGTATTCTTGTCCTTGCTTTCTTATGGCATGAGAATGCCTACAAAATATATATTATTTGTAAATTACCCGTGGTATGTTTTTTTTGTAAGTAAACATCACCGAGGATGGCACGTCTTTGATCAAATCATCTGGTGTTGGCCCATGGGCACTGTCCTCTCATGATCTCTGAGCTGTTCTGTGTGGCCTTGAGTGTGAGTTATCAAGTCAGACTTTTTGAAGAACTCTATGTTTCTAAGTAGAAACAAGTAGCTGTCTTTTGTGGACTCGCATTTCTTTTCTGCCAATCTTGTTTGTTTTTGTTGATTCAGTTCCCCCGATGTTTTGCTGTGTTTGTAGTTTGGAAGTTACTACAGTCAGGTTTACTACGGGAGGTAAAAACTTCCTGCATGAACCTCCTGAGTGTTTGCACTGAAGGGAGTCAGTATTTGAGAACAGGAAAGAAGGGAAGCAGTACAAATTGTACTTCACAACTTCACTGAAATTTTAACCAGTTCTGGTGCTGGACATGAAATGCCCATATTCTACTAGCAGTTTTATGTCCAGTGCTGTAGTAATGTGCAAAAAGAATCCACTTCTGCTTTCTGTCTTTCATTGCTTCCAAATGTTTAAATAAATAAAACAGACTTGGACAAAAGTGGTAAAGTTCCAGAAAAGGTTTTGCTGTTGATAGAAAAAGGACAGAGAAAGGAAATGCACATCACAATGTTTCCCACAAGCCAGAGCTTTCAAACTTGTTTGGTTGCACTTAAGGTTCAGAAAGTTTGTCCTTGCCTGTGGTCAGATATATAGCCTGTTGTGCTGTGCCCCTGTGGCTGTTCTGAGGACGTTTCTGCCAGCAGAATAATGTCACACTCAACCCTTTTTAGAGGTTCTGGACTAAGTACAAAATGGATCTATTTTCCTCTTGTACTCTGGCTTGCTTCGGTGATGGAAAATGTTGGTGCATGGAAATGCTGAGACGGACTGTCAAAAACAATAATTGTGTGAGATAGTGAAAAACATTTTCAAGGTATTGTGAAGAGCTAGGGGGAGCTTTCTGGGAAAGGAACTGGAGCTAGCCAAAGAGAAGTCTGGACTATTAAATGAATTAGTCTGTCATGAGGCTTTTGAAAGCAAGAATGGAGCTGTATTACATGTTGGCTTTGTGGCAAATGAGAGCTGGCGGGAACCTGCTCATCTGCATGTAGTTTGGGGATGAATTAAAGTCTTAAAGCCCATGGGTTTTGTTTGAAAAATGGCATTTTGAAAGAGGCAAATTGGCTGCTAGGAGTCAGAATCATGGCAGAGCCAAAATAAGCTTCATATTTCTTAACCCCTACATCACTGTGAACTCCAGATTTTCCCTGAAGATGTGCAAATGCACAAGGACTGAGCGTTTTGAGCTGCCAGGTTTTAATGAGATGAGGAAAAGGAAAATGCGTTACAGCTGTCTATTATGTAAATACAGATTTGAAAAAGATGGAGTTATTCAGACTTGATAATGTTCATAAGGGAAGAGGCAGCTATAGAATAAGGAGAAGAGTGAGGGATTTGAGTAAACTGAAGACTCAAACTATGACTTCAGTGGTTGGCACGAATCATCAGATTAAATAAAGAACTGAGCTGGTAGGGGGCTGGAGGGAAGTGTCAAGAGTAGCATAAACAGTGAGTCTAGATCCAGCATGCTGTGCATTGTGTTAGTAGGCATCAAGTGGAACTTGTGGGAAAGATAGCAGCAAAAGAAACTGAGGTTGGAATGAAGGCGACCGAATGATTTGCTATGCTCCAGTCACTTTTGTATTGCTAAGTACAGTACTAAGAGAGAAATAAGCCTTGTTTTTTCTTATTAGAAAAGATGCAAATTAGATACAGTTGTGATTTATGTGATTCTGTGTATGTAGGAAGCTGGCATCAAGGCCTGAGAAACTAGCAAATTAAAAAGGCCTGAAGAGAAATAAAATGGGATCCCAAGGGATTGTTTATTCTCTCACTATAAAAAAAGGTCATTAAGAAAGATGAGCCTGTTAAAATTAGATAAATATAATTTCCAGCAGCTCATAGCCACCATTGCTCATGAGCTACCCTATGTATGTGTGAATGGGAGTTTTGGAGCCTAAATACCTTAGGATCTTGGGTTTGGGGGAAATGCAGTATGGTACCAGCTCCAGATAGGCAAAGCAAGATGAGTGTCAGACTTCCAGCATGCCTGTGTTCCTTCTGCAAGTGGTTAGATTGCAAATGGTTTTACTTCTGGTTGGTAAGAGCTATTCTGAACTTCTCTAAGAAGAGTGGTGAAGGATGTTAAGTATGTTGCTGGACGCAGTGCTGATGAGAAAGCCAGGGAAGAATATGATGCACGGCCTTTCAGGGTCTTCTGTATCCATATGGTTTCTGCCCCTTCTTTCATTAAAACCGATGGACAGCGCTTTTTATAACACTGTGTTTCCATCTTTGTACAGAGTTATCAGGGGATGCATAGTTCCATCTACAGAAGGAATGCTGCTGTTCAGATTAACTCTTTCTAGGCATGAAAAGCCCATGCAGAGCAGGTGACAGTATGAAATAACTGCACTCTAGCATCCTCTGTTTAAAAATAAATAAACTCATTCATTTTTGTTTATACCACAGGACACAAAGTAAAGGTTGCCTGATATCTATCCACCTTCAGAGTTCCTAAAACTGCTTGTGAAAGTTTCTCTATCATATAGAATCTTACTGTTGAAAAGATCAGACTTCACCATCCTAGAGCAATTCTAGGTTTATTGATTTTTAAACAACAACAACAAAAATCTTAGAAGGGTAGCTAAGTTTATTGAAATGTTAGAGGCCATCTTGCATCACTCCTGAGCCAGGCTAGCTCGTATGCTTGTCAGTGCTGCTGGTTCAGGGTTGCTTACCCATTCTGGCCACCTGGCCAACCTAACTCAGAAAGCTGCAATTGCCATGATTGCTAGGAATAGTTACACTTCTTGCCTCAGATTTCTCATGCCTTGTTTCTTTCTTTCCTTCTTCAAGAAAGTCTTAACATTCTCATGTCAGTTCTGAGGAGGTTCTTATTTCTCCCTCAGGATTTCCCATAGAGAAACAGTCAGAGGCTCTGCAGCTCTTCCAAACTCAAGTCTTTCTATGGAGAGCAGCAAGCATGTGCCTTCCTTTCTTGGGATCAAATCTCTTCTGCTCCACTTTTAAGAAAGCTTGGTCTTGCTGCTAGGAGGATGTGAAGGATCTTTGTTCTGATGTTCTTGCAAGGGGACTGCCTCTCTCTTCGTGCATTCATGATGTGATGTTCTTATCCTCATTGCCCTTGCAGTTTCAGTTTGTGATGAGGCAGTAGTCTGAGAGAGAAAATCCAACATTTATCTTGCTTGTGCCTTACACTATTATGCACTGTGTCTTCAGTGATAATGTGTTTCTGGGGAATGTGCCATAGGTTCTTGCCATTAGCACTGAAGCTCTTTCCAGGGTACAGTTGCTCTTCACTGATATGAATGGAGAGGAGCACCAGGGGTGTGTGAGGCAGGGAAGTAATGGTGATGTGTTGGATTATGGCAGACTTCTGACCAAAAGCTTTCCATCAGGGCATTTCCTGTGTTCAGACCAGCCCCTTGGGGGGTACAAAACCCTGCTGAGGATTTCTGAAGCCTCCCAACTAAAGTCAGAGATTCTGCGTGTGCTTTTCTAGATACTAGCAAAATTACATTTATTCTTAGCTCACCAACTTCTCTTAGGGGACTTCTGTACTGTTTTGATATGGTGTATTGTTTCTATTATATATGCACAGTGTTACAGGCTGTTGTATTAGCTATTTGTTCCTGAATATTTAGCAACTCATTTTCCTTATTGTCATGGCTTTGTAATTTTTGCTGACATGGAGTTATCTAGATCAATCTATGTCCGTGACATGGGAGCAGCAGGCCTGTGGGGCCCCCTGACCCCAAAAGTGGGAAGGGAGAAAGGGAAGGGGTAGGGAGATGGGAGCTGGGCTCAAGGAAACAAACAAGGCAGCGACAACTATCTAAGGAGGAAAACTTATTTTACTAACTATGATATCAGAATGGAAGATAACACAATATAATACAATAACTGAAATGGAGGCTAATAAATCAAGTAAAATAAGAGAGAGTTTTCTGAAGACCGAGAAGCCTACTTTGAAATTCAAGGTGCCACGGCTTGGAAGCACACCCACACGTGCTGCCAGGCAGTGAGAGAGAGAGCAAGCATCGCTTCCGCGATGTATTTCCCTCTCTGACCATGAGGTCCTCTGGGACATGTAGTTATTCTTCTCTGTGGTCCACATGATGTCATGATGTGGAATACCAATAGCAAACATTACAAAACCATGACACTTAGGAGAATTGGAATAAAAAAATGACTTTGCCTTTTGGACATATTGATGTATTTGTTTCTTGAATGTAACTTCACGTTTGCATAAATGAATACAATTCTTTCATAAACACTCAAAAATGAAAGAGTGACTTTAATTTCCTTAGGCAATGTAATGCTGATTTTACAGCTGCTTCTGTGGATGTCACAGTTCAGCTACTGAGATCACAAAGCTCAGTTTGAAGACCACTGTTTTGGTGTCACTCATCATCAGGCCTATAAATTTTGGTGGGCAGTGTTGCTTCCATTTGCTTTCTTATTTTGACCCCTTTGACTCAAGGGGTCGTCTTCTTTAGAAGCTCCTAGCTTTGCTCTGTTGTTAACCTTACCTAGAATAAAAAAAATCCTTCCTGAACGTAAGTCCAGGACTTAGCAGATTGCCGGCTTTCATTGCCCGTGCTCTTTCTGCACATAAAGCTCAGCAACAGGGGTTGTGAGAAGAAAGGGAACATTTATCTGCCTTTTGACGTTTGATCACAGTGTGCTTCTATGACACGGTTGTCCTCTGATGCAATAGACCGTATGTGAGCTAGCACCAAAAGGAAACTGTTACTTACTTTCACACTTTTATATGATGAAGTACGTGTGTGGTTTATGTATGTATGTGTTTTATTCCAGACTTAGCAGGTTTTCCAGTTTTTGTTTTTAAAATAGTACTGTTTGACACAGATCCCAGTCCAGCCTGACAAGCTCAGTGAATTTCACATGCGTACGTTTTATGTATGTGGAGCATTGTCTGCGTTTTGCATAATTGCTACTGGCAGTAGGCAGTTGGTGCAGCATGTGATTGGGGTGATGTCAAGGGGCTTGGTATGAGTGTCTGCTCCCACTGAGACAGGTGGTACTATGAACCTATTGAAAATTAATTGATGAGGGAGAGGCAGGGATGCCAAGCAAGACTTTGGATACTGTTGTTAATATTCTGGGTTTTGTCTGGTAATTAGAACATTTTGGTGGAGAGAGATGTATAGGGTTATAATGAATTTGTTTCAGAAAAGAGGATCACAAAATCAAAGAATGGTCTGGGTTAGATGGGACCTCAAGGATCATGAATCTCCAATCCCCCCCCGCCACAGGCAGGGCCATCAACATTTAATACTAGACCAGGCTTCCCTGGGACCCCATCTAGTCTGGCCTTGAACACCATGGAGCATCCACAGCCTCTCTGGGCATCCTGTTCCAGCACCTCAGCACTCTTTTGGTAAGGAACTCCCCCTTGATATCTAACCTAAATTTTCCCTCCTTCAACTTAAAACCATCTGCATTTGTCCTGCTATTATCTACCCTTTCAAAGAGTTGAGGAATATCTAGGAAATACTATTTTATTATAGCATTATGAGTTAACTTCTCTCTGTGCAAAACTATGTAGTTTCTAGAGTATTTAGTCTAAAGTTATAGCCAGGCAATGTTGTAAAATGTGTTAAACTGGAACTAATGACTGAGACTATATGCTGTCTTCTTTGGCAGTCTAAAGCAAAACTTTGGGCACTATATAAAAGGCATATATATTTGTTTTCTTTAGCAATCCTATTTATCCTTGAAGAAACAATTAAGACTATCTTTATGGTTTTTACCAGAGTCAAGGATGATCCCTGTCCTGCCCTAAACACACATGCCATTTTGTGCTCATTTCTGTTCTAGGGGATTTGATACCATCTTAATAGAAGATGTTGGGCTTTAAGAAGACTAAAGCATGTAAGAGCCTGATGATCTTGCAGCCCTAGACACAGTGATTGTGCATGATGTTGGATTGCTGGAAAATGAATGTGAGTATTTTATTCCTTCCGCAGAATCACGGAACAGTTGAGCTTGGAAGAGGCAGCTGGAAGATACGTGGTCTAAGCCTTTGCTTAAGCAGGGCCACTGAGGGCTGGTTGTCTAAGAGTGTGTCCAGGAGGCTTCTGAAGATCTCATGCCTTTCCAAGAGACCTGTGTCAGTGCTCAGTCACCTTCACACTGAAAATGTTTCCTGATGTTCAGATGGACTATCCTGAATTTTTGTGCCCACAGCATCTTGCCCTGGCACTGGACGGCTGAGAGTAGCCTTTGTCATCTTCATATCCTTCTTTCAAGTATTTACTGTGTTGATGAGTTCACCAGCTCAAGCCTTCTCCTTTCTGTGTTATCCTTCAAGCAGATATCAGGGTAGTTGAAGTCTCCCATGAGGACCAGGTCCTGCAAATGTGAGGTTTGTTGTTCACGTGAGTTCAGGCATATGTACTGATAAGGTACTCCACACTGATGTACTGAAGAGGTATATGTACACCTCCTGTTTATCTCCTCTAATACTGAGGGTGATGGGAATGAGGATTTAGGGGAGAGTAACTTCTATTCCTTTAGCTATTCCTTTATTTCTCCACGCAGCTGCTTTAAGTACTTTACTTATCTTCTGTGTCTATGTGGTGGTTTCCAGTTCCCCTCATTTATTGTTCCCTGTGCAGGAGTGATGAGTAGGACCAAAAGAACTCAATCTCTATTGCTGTATTTTGCATCGCACATCAAACTGTTCTTCGTCCTGGGAGCAAGTGCTTCATGATGTATTTTTATATATATATTTTTTTTCCTTGTTTTTGAAAGGCTGGTGCATGGCAACCCACCAGTTGTGTTCCTCAAGAGCAGGGAAAAAAAAAAAAAACAAAACAAAAAACAAAAAGGAAAAAGAAAAGCAAAGATCTGTAACTGAAGTATTCAGTTAGAAAAATGTGGGGCTGTACAGAACAGGACTACAATGTGGTGGTCTTGTGCCATATCACGGTTCTCATCCTGATGCTCACATTTTTTTTGGAAAGGGAAATATACTTCTGTGCCATCTTCAGCATAACTGTGCCATCAAGATGCATGATTTAAGGTTGCCAACTCAGCCTCTGATATAGCACTGTAAGACTGCCTGAGTGTTGACAGCTGCTGGCAGTTCCTTAGCGTGGAAAATCATAAGGATAACTGCAAATGAGTTGAGAGGTACCTCTTCTCTCCTACTCATACTTGTCACAACTCAGAAGAACATGAAGTACCTCATCTTCAACCAGCAAACTGAGGTAGGTCATTGACCCATTTTACTGAAGGTCTCTCCCATCCTCTCATCCTGAAATGCTGTCTACTGCCACATTCTTTAGCTCTAGTTTGCAGTCCAATTCTGCCCACCGTTTGAGTAAAGCATGATGACTGCATTGGTACAAAGGAAAGCAATTATAGTTCCAGTATTATGTGTGTTTCAATTAATTTCAAGCGAGCATAGCTTTAAGAAATGGATCCCACCTAACAAAGTGGTTTAATTCCCTCGAGCCTTGTTTTCAGAGCAAGCTTCTAAAGTACAGAGAAAAGTACCCTTTAGCAATGACAGCAATACAGCAAAGGACTCACTGAAGGAAACTGTTCTAAATGCTGTCTGGGCTAATTTAGAACTTGAAACAAGGGAAAGACATCGAGGTGAGTTCAGCTCTTCAGCTTACCCAAAATACTTTTTGTATGTTGTACGTTAACTTATACAGAGCAAAAATGTTGCTGTGCTTTCTATTTCTGCTCAAAGTAACACAAGAGAAGAGTATGCATGTGGCTTTCAACCAGTTCCAAGTACATTCTTCAACCTCTGGCTTATCTAGGCCTGTTTCCCGACAGGACAAAAGTAGTGTTATGAACTCCAGTGCAATGCAACATTTTGTGAGGGGGGCTTACTCCTGCTCAATTGCCAATACTTAACCGTTTGCTGTTTGCTCAAGTGCTTGTGGTCATACCTACTTCAGAAGGAGAAATAGACTATCATAGAGATTCCTCCACTGTACTACCATAGATCCTCTTCTACAGCAGCTCTTCTTCAACAACTTCATGATGCTCTGAAGTTCTCCACAGAAGTTGTTTAATCATTAGTACTAGAATCAGCGAAGAAAAGTGGTCTTAATGTACAACTGCTTCTGGGAGGTTGTGACTCTAAATGAGGTGCCTTTGAAGAAACACTGGCTTCAGCAGCCCTTCTCACCCTTCTCCTTGGCCCTGTCAACTCCCAGTTGCTGCAGCTGCCTTCAAGCAGTAGGAAGCAAAACCTGATTTATCTATGCAGTAACACAAGTATCTGCAATGAATCAGGCTAGACAAAGACCTGACTTCTGTGAAGGAGACTTGTAAACAGTAATTTTTAAAAGCTTTAAGTCGCTTACTTAAGACCTCTCATGTGTTATTGCTTGCTATTAGAAGGTCACAGTTGAGTTGGCTTTGCTCTGTTTCAAAAGACTAAATGCTCCATGATGCTGTTCCACTCAGATACATGCTCCTCAGTTTTCTGAGGCAGAGAATTTCTATTTATTTGGGAGCAGATGAAGGTAAAGTTCTGTTACTTAGTAGGTATTTGATGGAAGAAACAAAGCGTTATGTTTTTGTCACATTTCCTTACCAATGTAACTTAAATTATCATTTTTTTTTCCCTGCAGTCTTAGGAAACAGTATGAAATAATAAGAGAAGACTCTAGAAGATTTACATACCTACAGCTATTGAAGACGGCTCCTGTGAACAGGGATTGATGTCAGCAATTCAGATTTGAGGGGAGGCTGTAAAAAAAGAGCACAGTATGTTCTACTTCAACTCTTGAAGTCTGCCTTATTGGATGGGCCTCACATGTAGGGGTAAGTTTTTTATTCATTTCTTCTGCATATTCATCCTAGAGCCAAAGAAATAATAAACCCTACATTGTTTACTCTCTCTGCACAACCTCTTCAGTATAACTACCAGTGCCTTTACTGCTTTACAGTTTCTGCTGAATGCTTCTGACCTTGAATGAAAAAAGTTCTGACCCTCCACAGGTAAGTTTTGCGACTGTTGGCCACCAAAGGTACTTCCTGACCAATTTGGGATGGTAAAGAATTTTCATACAGAAAAAAGTATCAGTGTAGTGGAATGTACTGATATGTGCATTTATGAATGAAAGCATAAAAGAAGTCAGTTATTGTGTACAGAAATTGGTCTGAACTAAGGATTTTTTTCCAATTTATTTGCAGCTGTCTATGAAACTTGTAGGCATGCAAAGCAAAGCCTGGCTAACTGTAACAGCACAAAATGAAGCAGAATTCCATTTCCATCTGAATTGGCTGACCTCCAATTGGTGTAATTCCTCTATCTATCTCTAGGTCCAGTCTGCTGTTTCAGCGTAATCCTTCGGTATGTAAGGACAGCATAAACGAGTCTCAAGCCAAAATGCAGCCTATGCCCAAGTGCCTCTTCCAAGCTGCCAGAAAAGGGCTGTCCTGGGGTGTTATCCACCTCTTCTCAGAGTAAATGTTGGTACAGTTTACCACAACCAGTTGGTTTTCAGCTTTTCCTTGGAGGAAACAACTAGGAGCTTATATATGTTTGACAGAGTAAACCATAAATATTCAAGGTGCTAATTTTCAAGATCTAAGCAGTACTTCCTCTAAAAGCAGAACTGCCTTTGAAAAAGACAACCGTATGAGAACCATGTTTAAAATGTGTTAAGAAATATTAGTTTTATTTAACCAGTTTTCACAGCTGAATATTTATTCTATAAAAACTTTACAGATTGTACAGTTTATATATAGTTCAAACTACTAGAACAAAAAAAGTAGGTCCCACAGATGCAAAAATACTGTACCAATCCAAGGTAAAGGCAGATTTACACACTGTACAGCTCTCCACTGGGAAGGGGAGGTGGGTCAGTTCCAAGTAAAAACTTCAAAACTGTACAAAAATAAGGTTTGATTTCTATTCCATTCTTCATAATACATTCAATAAGATTGCAAGCACAGATACCCAAATAATAATAGATATCTGCAGTCAGGAATCAATAACCACTCCTGAAGGGAATGCAAAATAGGTCTATTTACACAGGGCACTCTTTTACACCATACTGTATATAGTGTATATTTAAAATAATAAAAAAAGCGTAGACAAAGAACATTAAACATCTAATATAAGGTAGTTTTTTTTTTTTTAAGGTTTTGTTTTCTTTTTTTACTTAATAGTGTGCCAAAAGAATTTTAACTTATTAAATAATATATTCTAAGTGAACCTAAAATTTATGAACATAAAATGCATTTTTGGTGTAATACATCAATTAAACCAGCAAATAGGAAAAAAAAAACAAAACAAAACAAAAACCCAAACAACTGTATATAAAGTAGTATTCTCACCCAGCAACAGAAGCACTTATGTAGTTATTTAACAAAACAAAACAAAACAAAACAAAAAAAAGGCTATTTGAAAACCCACTAAAACTAACTTATAACTTAGGATATCCATACATAGATATTCAGTGATTCACTAATACTGCAAAACAAGCTTTTTTTTGTCTTTTTTTTTTTTCCTTTCCCCTCCGCATTCCCCCTGCTATCCCCCTCATTGCCTTTCCCCAAGAGACAGTGGTTTCTTCACGTTATCTGGGTAAGAATTAAGTGCGTTCCTGCTCTCTTCCTGCCACCCCTCTATACCACTCCCCTGAAAAGGGCAGAGTGCTTTCCTTAGCATTAATCCTGAGCACGCACTTTTGGGCAATATTTTTGATTTAAACTTTAAGGAGTTCATCTGAAAAATGTTAGGATGTTCCATTGAGGTATGTCAACCTTCTTCTGAGACAGTGCCTTACATCTTAGCTGACTTGTTGGACAGTGAAAGTAAGGGCTGGCTAATACCCGTTTCAATTCTGTATTGTAATGATAAAAGAAAAGCATTATTCCAAACTTCCCTGCCACACGAAAAATAATACAACACCATTTCACTTTTTAATCCATTCTGTTTGATACAGTACTAGCCAATGATGACCAAAACTAGAGCCTTTAAGGAGATGGGAAGTAGTGCACTATATCATTGTTTACCTTGTGTGTGCATGTGTCTACGTACACAATCTCACACATAATATTTTGTATATATAAAAAGTTATATGTACACATGCACTTTATGCATGTGCATATATATATGTACACACACAAAACAATCAGGGAGAAAGGAGTTTTGTTCAAATTTAAGTGATACAGTACTTTCATACCCCTTGATGATAAAAGGGGAGGGGAGGGAAGGGTAGGGAAGAGGGATATACTACTGTTCCCAAGCTGAGCCAGGGGAGAGTTTATATAGGTTTTAAAACGGGCATGTTCTGTTTGCCCCGATGTCCAAGAAGTACAATTCCAGTGTCAATGGGCACCTCATCAGAACTCATCGATTTTTCTTTGCAGATATTTTAACATCGAGTCCATCCCCTGTGCTGAGCCCCAGATTTTCTTCAAAACTTCACACTCCTTTTCATTTGCCTGTTCCAAGTCCACCTTCATAATATTACGTACTAGAGCTTTGGATTCTTCAAGTACCTACACCAGAAAAAGAAGAGTTTGTTCAGTTGTGAGCAACTTGTGCATTAAGTTTTACACAAACAGATCCTGATGTCATTCATGAATTTGAGCTTTTCATGTACTACACGTGCATGATTTTATAGTGATAACAAGAGAAAACTAACTTCATTGTGGTGAAGGTTAACTGTAATACTGTTATCCAGAACCGCATCAATAACGAGGTAGACATCCTAATTTAAACAACATTTAAAACAGATTGAAAAAAAAACCAAAACATAAAAATCAAAGGTTGGCATTTTCACAATCCACAATTTCTCATGCACAGAACAGTTGCTTTGTACCGTATCTCTTACCCTGAGGAAGCAGGGGATTGTGGCAGTTGCAGCCATCACGTGGAATGACCAGAAGTACATGACGACACAAATGCCACAGGCAACACCAGTAAAAAATGAAAGCTTAACCTATTATCAAAAACTGTTCTTGCTACACAATTATTTTTGAGTTATCAATTTCCTTGATAATTTAATTTACAAGTCAAGATGCATTTAGGGCAACTGTTTACACTGTTAATTAGAAAAAGTTGGACTTCTTTACTGTATCATTTATACTTAAGAAACATACTTTGTTTTTAACTTAAGAGTGCAGTGATCTTAACCACAACATATTACAGCATATGATTAAAAAAACAAACAAAAAAAAAATCAGATATGAACTCCTTAAGAAATCCAGAACAACAACAAAGAAAGTAAGAAAACACATTTATAGTCATTACTACACTGGAGTGTGATCTCTGTCTTCTTTTAAGAGAGGGAAGGTATAATGATGTAGTCTAGCACTACATCAGTTTTTATTTATTTCCTTATGTTAAGTTGTTTATAGTTAAATTAAGGACACTTACAACTGAATTACATGTCACCAGTTCCTTAATTCGAACCATTACTTCTTGTGTGAACGTTCCTGGCCAAAACACTTGAGAGACCAGTCCTTTGGCACAAGCTTCCTGCGCAGTCAACTTCCTTCCACTGAACAACATTTCATTGGCCTGAAGGGATAGAAAGTTACTTCTGGTATGAAATGTAATGAGACAGAACTCATTAAAGGAAAAATGCTCAAAAGAAAAGAGAAAATGCCTATGCTATTTGAAAAAGTTTGACTAAGGCTCTTCCAACTTCAGTTATTAAAGAGCTGCCTACAGATCAGCTGGTCAGTGGTGCTGACTGCACGTTTCAGTACTTGCAGAAATAGAGATCTGTGGTTAAGTGTGGAATGTGTAGATGGCTTTTGTCATTTCCTATTCATGAGTGTTCATAAGCTTCAGCTTTCTTGGAGCACTGCAGCCATGATTAAATGTATTTATGGTAATAGGTTACAATGCCTAACAGATCTGCAATGAACTCATCACCTTGCTTTCCATGATAACAACGCTTGCAGCAACTAAATCTTGCTTAAAAATAAAAATAATTTTAAAAAAATTAAAAGAAAAGTCTACATTTATCTGAAAAATATAAGAATAAGCCAGTTCTGGTAGTAGACCTCCTGTGAAATGCTCATCTTGTAAGGAAAGCACAGTTAAAAAAAATAAAATAACAGCAGACTGCTTAATACTGAACACTCCAAAACCTAAATATATGTGGTTTATTTTGAGCCTGTCTCAAATGTCTTCAGCACTATAGCATTTCATTTGTGATGCAACATTTAAAATAGCTGGCTCATCTTTTGGAGTTCCATCTCCAAACCCACTGAAGCGAGTGAATGGGATATTAGCTGAATTCCGTTCAAAGAAAATTAACATTGGACTGGTTAATTCTTTCCAAAGCTGACAGAAGAGCCTTTTTTTGGAAGGAATTAAAACAAACAAACAAACAACCCCACAACAACAACAACAAATACAACCAAAAAAACCCAAACCAATCAAAATCCAGAATCTTAGGAAGACCTTATACATTGAAAAAAAAAACATTAATAAAGGTACAGAAGAACAATACATTTTATACAATAATCTCTGTAAAGTTCTTTGATTTCCAATCACACACTTGACTATTTAATAGCTTCCCTGTTAAACGTGACCCTACATGTTTATGTATCTCTTAATGAAGTTTCTTATAGAGACAGTTAAAACTTTGTATTTGCCTTGACATCTGCACAGAAATAGCTAGTGAACATTAAAAGCTCAGAGAAATTGTCAACCTTGAAAAAAAAAAAAAAAAAAAATCAGCTTTACTGCTCTTTAATGACTAAATTACATTGAAAATATGACAAAGCCATCACTAGACACTTGGAACGTGAGGCTGTTTGGGTGCTGACCCCCAGCTCAGTAGGCTTGTGAAAAAGAATGCTTCCTAGGATCTTTGACATATACATTATATATCCCTGTGAAAGGTTCCAGCGAGCTTAACTATGCAAGATTTATCATCATAATTTTACCTTCTAATTTTCTAGATCACACACAAACTACACTGACTTGTAATGCTAGCCAAAAATCAGTGATATACACAATTTTGACTGAAAAATAGGAAACGGAGGAAAAAAAATATTTGGAAATTGGATTTGAATTTTGAAAGATACTTAGCACTGATTTTGATCAAAATGTGAATCTACTGGGAGTTGGAAATTTAACACCTTAAGTAAGTCAGCCGGTCAGTTACATATTCTTCACATAGGTCTTAAGTGATGAGGTTAAAAAAAATGAAGGTTAGAAAACATTATTTTCAAAGACACTATTCTCCTGAATGTGAAGACAACAAGCGCTAGCAGTGCAATCATCTTATTTCTACAAGCTCTATCACAGCATTAACAGAAAACCTCATATGAAATGCATATTCTTAATAGTGATCTCAGCTGACAGATTTTGAAGGGGACTATTTAGATTTATACTCATTGTATGCTGGAGACCCACTGTCAAGTTTTATTCATCTGACTGCATCTTTTATCTGCTCTGATATTTAACACACTCATTGCTTACTTTCTAAGAAATAGAAACAGCCATAGAAATGGAGATGATAAAAATACTTCATTAATACCACATTCTCATGATCAACTCTTGTATTCATTGACTCAGTTTCATACTTATCCTTTCACTGAGAAATTGCCATACTGCACTGAGACATCTGCTGACCTCTGTTTCCCTCTGTCAAAACAAAGTCCATCAAGGCACTACCACACAAGTCTAGATGGCATGGAACACCTCAACTCTCCCAAGCGCTGCTGTCAAGAGGCAGCTGCTCTCTATAGTGCTGAAGACCCTGACTAATGAAGACTACAGACTCTAGGAAATGTGAATCCCCCATGCCTGACACAAAAGCTTAAGACATAGTGCTAGTATGCTAGAGACAGTGTGTGGAACTTGATCACACAGCTTCTGTGCTTTATGGCCAGAACCATAAAACAAAAACAAAAACCAAAAAACAGAGCAAGAATTCCACAGCAGACACAATAACAGGGCTTCCCAAACAGACTTCACAACCTCTATTACAGATTTGCTTTCAGAACTAAAAAGCAGGGCTTAAGCAACCTTCTAAATTTCTTGGTATTGTCAATACGGAATCAGTTTTGAATTCTAAGGTCTGGACTTCAAATTTCCTGCAGTAATGAGCTTCACATCAACCACATTCTAGGAAAAAATTCTACATGGCCGACTGCTCAGCAGCCAAGACTGACCCACTCAGCAAAGGTATTTCCAACAATCTTGTCCTAGAAGGCTTCTTTTTTTTACTAGAAGCTGCTGATAAAAGGAATGCAGTGAAGCCAGTCTACAAGAGCTAAGTGTGGGACTTGGTATCTGCTTCAGTACATCTGTAAAAAAATTTCAAAGCAGACAGAGGTCCCCCTTCTTTTGTATGACTTTTTTCCCCTGCATGTTTGTCATCTCCTGCTTGTTGCCTCTTGTTTCTGCTGACTTCTCTGCAAAGCATGCTGATTTAGTGAAATTTCTAACATGGCTTCTGAACATATTTCACAAAACCCACTGATTAAGGACCAACTTTGTCTTCCACAGCATTTACACCGCTGTACTGCAAAGAGTCAATGATAGAATGAAAGCAGCAGCTTGGGCTTTCCCTTGGAAAATGCATTTAGCTACGGAATAATACAGAATTATTAGCACTAGGAGCTTCGTGTTTAAATCTTTAGATTTAAGAATGAGCGCATTCACAAAGGCACATGAAGGAGTACACCAGGGAAGAGCTTGTGTTTTTATGAAAATTCTGAAGGAACAAAAAGTAACAACCACAAGACTCACTCTAAAGGACGAGGATGGATGGAATGGATGAATGGATGAATGAATGGATTGATGGCCAAATAAAAAGGGAAAGGAACAATCAGTAGGTTGTAACATGCTAATATATTAAATACACTCATAACTATTAACCTGTTTCAATTACCTTTTCTGTTCTCTTCTACTCACTAAATCCAGATATCACGCAAATAATTAGTTATGAGATCTATTTGAACTGGTGCTCTTAACATATCAAAAAATCTATATTTTAAAAACAGTAAATGCCTACGGGGGAAAATCGGATTTTATAATAAACAGTAACTTAGGAAAAAACCACAGAGCTACGAGTGCTTGTTTCACACTGTAACTATTCAGTTTTCGACTGGAATGGGATGTAGGTCCAAGTTTCCAAGGAATGAAGCATAAAAAAAAGTAAACAGCACAAAAATAATGTAGGTAGGAACATTTTAAGTAGTATTTTCTTACATTCAATTCTTTCATCTGATTGGAAAACAAGTAAGAAGAGAAAAATAATGTGGCTTATAGCTTCAGCAGCAATGCAAAGCATTATCAGTTATTTCAAGCCAGTAAAACTGTATATATAATACACAAAGCTAAAATTAAGAAGAGAAAAAAGATTTGCAAGAGTGACTTGGACCAAGTATTTCCTGCATAACACACTCATTTAACACCAGGAGAGATCCATAATGTAAAGAAGTTCAGCACAACTTCTTGAGAATAAGAGTGCATGAAAGCTCATTTACCTATTTTGCATATTAGCTTAAGACTGCTGATAGCTGTCAATACAGGGATCTGCTACATAAGCACAGACCAGTGTACTCTTTACTACACTTTCTGATGCTGTGCTGAAAGCAAGACACCAGTGGCTGGTCTTCAGAAGACCTCAGCTGGGCACATGTATCCAGGTACACATCTCCCCCTGCTGCCACCATAAGGGTTAAGGGTGCCCATGGTGTGGGATTAGGTCCCACACTTGCTGTTCGGTGCCTTCAGGTGTAAGATAAGTTGTAACAGCAGAAAACCTATAAATACTGGTTTCTCATGAAAAGTTTTCAAGAGAGAAAGAAAAATAAAGACAGCAAAGCTTAAAAGATTGTGAAGTCACTGGATAAAGTTTCACAACTGTGTTGTGAAGCTGTCATCCCCTGCCCTGCAAGCTACTTACAGAAGCCAGGCCCATTATCCGGGGGAATGTAAGGGATGAACATCCATCTGGACTTTGTCCAAAAGTAGTGTATGGTGTCTGAAACCAAGCCTTCTCATTAGCCCAAACCACGTCACACAGAGGCAATATAGATGCTCCAAGTCCAATGGCTGGGCCATTTACTGCTACAATGATAGGCTTCTTAAACTGAATAAAAGTATTCACAAAATTCCTGAAGAAAAACAAGAACATGCACTCATGTATTAAAAGCAAAATATACCAGGCCCTTGAGATCTCAGTAATTATTAATCTCTATAGCAATGTCACTTTCAAAACCAACCTGATAACCTACTGTGAGGTGACTAGCTTTGCCAATGAGGACAGAGCAGCAGATATTGTCTGCCTAGACTTCAGTAAGTCTTTCATCACCATCTCCCACAGAACCCTCACAGGGAAGCTGATGAAGTATGGGTATGGTGAGGTGGATTGAAAACTGGCTGAATGGTTGGGCCCAGAGGGTGGTGATCAGTGGTACGAAGTCTAGTTGGAGGCCAGTTACCTGTACTGCATCCCAAGGCTAGGTACTCAGTCCAGTCACGTTTAAATTCATTTGTGACCTAGGTGGGTTAGTGTATTCTCAGAAAGCTTACTGATCATTAAAAAGCTGGCTATGGTATCATTCTGCCACACGGAAACCTCTACAGACTGGAGAAACATCTGACAGGAACCTCATGAAGTTCAACAAAAAGGAGTGCAAAGTCCAGCATGGGAGCAACAGCCCCATGCACCAATTCATGCAGGAGGCAAATGAAAGCAGCCTGGCAGAAAAAAAAAAGACTTGGTCCCAGTGGTCACCAAGTTGGACATTTGCCTTGTGGCAAAGGTGGCTAATGATAACTATGGGGAGCGTTGTCAACAGGTTGAGTGAAGTAAGTGCTTTCCCTCAGCACTAGGAAAAACACACCCAAAATACTGCGTCCAGTTCTGGGATCCTCAGTGAAGTGAGATGGGGTGTTACTGGCCAGTGTTCAGTGGTGGGCCACAAAGCTGATTAACAGACTGGACCATATCTTCTATGAGGAAAGGCTGGGACTGTTCAGCCTGGAGAATAGAAAGGTCAGAGTGTGGGAAGGATCTTGTCAATGTATACAAAAACCTGAAGGGAGGCTGCAAGAAAGATAGCTAAGCTCTTTCCAGTGGTGCTCAGTAACAAGAGCCAATGAGCACAAACTTCAAAACCCCATTGAGACGTGGTCCTGGGCACAGTGCTGAGTGGACCAAATAAACCCTGAGGTCCCCCTTCCAACCTCAGCCACTCTGTGATCCTGTGAAAATCTGATACTGCTCCCAGTCCAACAAGGCAGAGTTACAGGACAGATGTGGGTTTAATGACACTGACATGGAAGCATTTGTGTTAAAATGTTGTGCCTCATACAGCCACTCTCTCTTAGATGATGGGATGATATTAAGTTACACTTGTGCATTCTCATACTTATCAACATAAAAAGACCATCATTCCAATAAAAGTATGGATGTTTATATGTTTCCCTTCTCTCAAATAAAAGATATATTAAAAATGCATACATAAAACTTGGGGGTAGGGAGAGAGAATTCCAAACTCAAAAGTAAGATGTTGATATTTCTTAGTTAATCATAGAATGGCTTGGGTTGGAAGGGACCTCAAGGATCATCAAGCTCCAACCCTCATGGCACAGGCAGGGCTGCCAACCTCCACATTTAATACTAGACAAGGTTGCCCTGGGAACCATTCAACCTGGCCTTGAACACCTCCAGGGACAGGACATCCACAGCTTCTCTGGGCAGCCTGTTCCAGCACCTCACCGCTCTCTCTACAAAGAGCTTCCCTCTGACATACAACATAAATCTTCCCTCCTTCAACTTAAAACCATTTCCCCATGTCCTGCCTTTAACCACCTCTGTAAAGACTTGACTCCCCTCCTGTTTGTAGTCTCCCTTTAGGTACTGGAAGGCCGCAATGAGGTCACCCTGCAGACTTCTGCTCTCCAAGCTGAAAAAGCCCAGCTCCCTCAAATATTTAATAGGACTGACACATAAGGACAAAGTTGTCCATATTGAGTGCGGGTACATGATTATTAATTCTGAGGTGAACATATAGGAATCAGCACCTGTGAAACAATCTTTTGCTCTGAATGACAGGTGGCTTTTCAATTCAGTTTTAGATACTGAATGTGGGATTTCTATTAAAAAGGGCTTTACTCATAAATTTAAAGTTTAGATACCTACAACATGATAGCAACTGAACATAGGTCTCTGAAGGAGTGTAGTTATTCTGGAAGTATGCAGAAGTTATTGCAAGATCTCAGGCCTTACAAAAGCATTCAAAGGATAAGCTGCTTCCCTGTATGTGGGCATGGAAGAACCACACACTATTTCATAAACATTCTTCTAGTTCATAGTAGTGTATATGGTGTAGAAATTATCATTACTGTTATTTTTTTCCTTCCTTTTCTGTCTAAGTAAATAGTTTTTAATCTCCCTACCTTTTTCCCTCCTGCCAATTTACTCCCCAACCCAGAGAGACATGGGGGAATGAGCAAAATGCAGTGTGGTGTTCATCCACTTGCTGTGTTAAAACACAACAGGTAACTAGTATTAACTAATTCACTACTAGTTTATTACTAAAATATCCATAATTCTACTGCTCTTTATCAACTATACTGTTAATTGTTCAGTCACAATCATCTTGTGTTTCTGTGTTCAGTTAGCAATCCTGAAAGCATGTGGTTGTTGAAGTCTTTTAAAATTGGCTTCAACTGGATAAATATTATCATAATACCAGGTTCTGAAGGTAAATTTTAATAATATAAATTAGGATGCATAAAATAACAAATAGAAATGGACAGTGAGTATAAAAGTGCTGTGCGCATATCACATAACAGGTGAATGTCTGAAGTACTGTTGAATTAGAGGCCATGGAAATAGAAAAGAAAGCAAGTCAGACTAGATAAGGAAAAATACCTGCTCAGATTACTGAAGATACATTTACATACCTAATAGCTTCTGCCATCTTAGTGCTTTCCTTTTTTCTATCATCCGTTAAACGTCGTATAAAATAAATAAAATCAAGACCGCAGCAGAAAATGCTACCAACTGCACTGAACAGCACGAGTTTACTGTCATCAGCAGCTGCTGTGTTCAGTGCACTTTGGACTTCCTTCATTACCTGGAGGGAAAAAAAATAATGAAAAATCGATTAAAGTACTTTTATTAGAGCATTAGAAAGTAGTGTGCTGTTCTTTCCCCTTTGCCATGAAAGATCTCAGTCTTTGAGATCCTTCATTTTTCCTTAGGAACCAAAAGTTATTATTTATAAAGTTTGTTATTCAAACGTAAGGAAGTTTAAAAACAAACAAACAGCAAAACAACCCAAAGCTCCACCAGTATTAGCTTTGTGTTTCTAAACATAATTAGAGTGAGATAATGAAATCGTTAGGAAAAGATACATCAGATGTTATCTCCAACCACAGAATTTATTCAGCATTTCTGTAATTTGGACAGCAGATGGCACATGCAACCAGTTCAGAGGAAAAGAACCTTTATTCAGGCTAAAGTTTGTTTTCAGTTGCACTTCACTGATCTCCACATAACAGAACATCAAAAGTTCAGGTAATAATAAGTTAATACCCTTAACTGAATTATGCTACAAGTCAGTTGGATGTATAATAACTTGCAAGCAAAACCCCAAATCTAATTTAGTGTGTTTGTGCCTGAATAAAAGGTAGAAATAAGGCAGAGTGTTATAATTCCTTTTGCACCCTCGCCACCTCTTCCCCCCCAACCTGCTCCAAAATTAGAACTGTTCTGACCTCTGGATTTAGTGAATTATTTTCAGACGATTTTGTTGATAGCAAGATGTGCGTGAATCCATCTTGTTTCCTGACAACAATGTCTCTGTACCGGTATGCACTCTCTGTTTGTCTCACACTGAAACGCAGCCTTTTATCAAAAGGTTGATCTCTACGGTCATCAATAAACCTCCGCTTGCTGGCTGTCACTCCTGTCACAGAAGTCTGTATGTTGGTTGTACCATTGGCCGCTAATGCTTCCATAAACGTAGATGTACCTAGAAAATAGTTTAAATAGTAACATCCTATTAATTACATTGTATTAGTTCAACAGTCTCATAATCCCTACAGCATGAAAACACGCTATGCATACCACTGTGAACATATAATTAACATTGAACTCCTTCCCAGGGAAGTTGGTGAAATGTTACAGAAACATACACTGCACACTGAGCAATAATACAAACGAATTTTACATTTGTGAGAAAAAGAGCAAAGCAAACCAACAATATTTGTTCTTACAGAGGAGGGAAAGGTTTATTTGACCCTAATGTCAATGCACTTCAGTAGGTTTATGGAGTATAATAAATAAATAGAATCAGGAGAGATGCCTGCTTTTTATTTTTTTTCCCAACATCTTTACATGGTCTGACAGCATCACAATTGCAAAGAGGAAGCAGACGCCTTTCAATTTCAAACAACACAACAAGTTAATAAATGGAAGAAAAATGACACAGCAAGCCAAATAAATACCTTGATCGACAAGATCATATAAACCATGATAGTCTTTAAAGGAAAACAGAAATGAAGAAATACAGGCTATATTGCTTTGGGAAAGAAACAAGACCCATACAGTGATGGATATTTTAATGGATTCATAGACAATGAGATATTTCTCAAGTCTAAACAATTCTGCTATTAAAACTGGCAAACTGAGTATTATGTCTTTCTGGTCTTGTTCCCAGTAATTTAAATAGACAGTATTTGAAGGAATGCAAGTAAACAGGCCATTCGTCATAGCACAGAAGGGATAGGTTTTCTGTTCTCCACATTAGGGTGCATAATATCAAATAATTAGCATTCACAAGAGAAAATAAGAACATCTTGGCTTTATTATACCCATCTATATGTTAAAATCTCAATGTAAAATTCATCAGACTATTATTGTAATGGAATGAGCAAGGTGAAAGGCAACAGTAGGATTCAGATGTTGGAAAAATGCTGCAGGACATGGTACGGAAGGTTTGAAAGCCTTCTGCTGAAAACTGAGATCTTAGTCTGTGTCAAAATCTACTAGATAGCCTCAGGCCTTATCTCACTGACATTCTTGGACATCATCAATATGTTGCCTTTAAAAAGCAGAGTTTAATTAAATTAAATATTTATTTAAATATATATTTAAAAAATATTAATTAAATATCACTGCTGGGTCTTGTTTCATTCTTCAAAAAACTTGCTGAAGAAGCCATATTTTTCAAGTTTGGATAACACATGAAGCTGTAATTGTTTATTTACAAAATATAATTGTTGGTGCAATGTAGGTGTTATATGGACTCACCCAAATAATTTATATTTCCACATTTCAACTTTATTAAAGTGTTGCTTAATTTGACCCATATGAAGTCTCATATAAAAGCTAATGAAAGCAAATTTGGGACATTAAAGATTTCCTTCTATTTGTATTACAGAAACTGCTTTCAAATAAGTGAACCTTTATATTAAACGTTTGTAAATAAATACTCCTCTCATCATAAATCTGGTCCTATTAGAAACACAGAATCGTGAAGGTTGGAAAAGACCACTAAACTCATCTAGTCCACCTATCAACCCATCCCCACAATGCCCACTAATCACATCCCTCAGTGCCACATCTACACATTTATTGAACACCTCCAGGGAAGGTGACTCCACCCCCACTGTGAGCAGCCTGTGCCACTGCCTCACCACTCTGAGAAGAAATTTTGCCTAATTAAACAGACAACTTACCTGTCAAAGGAACTATGCAATAAGGTTTTATTTTGCTATTTCCAAACCTTTGCATTGGTGTTTTAATTCTCTTACTATGTAGCTTTTTCTCAAGAAGATAAAGACAATTCAAGATCTTAATTGTTTGAAGTGAAAAGGTTTACAGAGCTGAGTTCAGCTTGTAAACATCCTCAGAGAGGATAGAATAAAATGAAAAGGAAGATAAATATTTTATGTTGTCACAAAAGATTCATGCTTATTCTCAAGTTTTTTCTACATCTCATCAAATTCCCTGTTTCCTTTTCAACAGAATAAATAAAAATTTGATGCAGACCAAATGTGAAATTGATGAGTGATGCTTTAGATACTTTTCCCTTTCCAACCATACCATACAGATTACGTTCCTTTAAAAATGATTCCCTTCAAGGGAAATACACAGAAACAATACTATTACCCCGTGTTTCTTTAGGAAAATAGGATGAAATTGCATCACTGTCTGCAACAGTTTGTTTTTTTCCATAAGAAATATGAATTAAAGCAAACATGATTTCTAAACCCTGATATATTGATTTTATTGCTTTTTGTGATGACAAGAACCAAAAAAGTAGAGAACTGGGAGAGTGCAAGAGACAAGACTGAACTAAAAAGAGCCTCTCTACCCACCAACAAAAAACCTTAAGTCAGTAAACCTGCGTAAGAGCTTTGAGTAGATCTTTGCTCACAACTTACACTGTTAAGGATGTACTCAAGCAGAAGAAAATCTGGCAAGAGAGAACAAGATATAAACACCACACACTTTTCATGCTTTTTGAATGGGCAAGAGATGTTTTAGGTTCTTCTGTAAATTTTGTCCACACTTGTCAATAGTTAGTTCCAAACCACAAACAAGGGACAGCTGCAGTTCAGTGGAAAAAGGGATATTTAGCTTGTGCTGAAGTGCTTTTTCTAAAGCCGATGGGCTTTCGGTTTCCATGTAATTGTTTCAAGTGCATTTACAAGACATGAAGGAGAATTTTTCCACTGACAGAGTTAAAAGAAGTTCAGTTAGCATTTGTTACTAGCACTGCATGTCTGGTGTTCTACACCTTGAAGCACAGGGGACAGTTTTTTTGACATTCAGTCCTCAAAAGAAAAGAAACAGCCCAGAGATGTAAAGCAGAGCTTTGTGATAGACATAAACAGGTAAAGGTTACATCAGTGAATGCAGAGCTATGTTTATTTTTTAAACAGATCATAGTTGCAGTTGGAACATTGGTTTTGGGTCGTGTTTTTTTGTTTGTTTGCTTTTGTTTTGTTTTGTAAATAAGTTAATTAACATTAGCATGACCATCTTAAAGCTGAAGACATACTACTACTGCTCAAAGCCTCACCCCATGGACAAAAATGAAATTAATAGGAGCACTTGGTTCCGCTGCTGCTGATCAAAACCTGATAACAGTCACTATTTTCATCCATCTGCTCTTAGAATTAAAAAGAAAGCAATGGGTAGTAGATAGGAAAGGAACTCCTGTTCATAAAGGAAGGCAGACAAAGTGTGGGAGTTGAAAGGACACAACAGCAAAGGTAACATCCTCATCCTTCCTAGAGAAGACAAGAACAACACAAGGTCATCTTCTCAAAGTATGAAGGCAAGAACAATCAAAATACATGATGCCTGGAATCTCCTAGATAAACACACCGAGTTCAAAACAAGTAACATTGTTACAAGTTAAAATCCTAGGCTCCACTCTAAACTAGACCCAGCCCCCAAATTCTTAAGAAGTTCAGTTTAGAATGCACAGCCCAACATAGTGCTGTGTCAAATTCCTCCAGAATGAGTAGAAGATGGAAGGTGTGATTTCCATATTTTCCTCCACAATAGCCACAAGAAATTTACAGGTTCCTAGAATTTGCTAGTCCATTACCAGAGCATGCACCCAAAGCAAAGTATTCAAATCTTCATCCACCATGAAACTGCCCAGCTTACTGTTGAGACTACTGTTTTTGTCTTACAAACATTCCTCCCCATCCCCCAGTAAATTCTGCAACACGCATCAGCAGAGAAGGACCTGGGTGTCCTGGTAAACAACAAGCTGGCTATGAGACGTGAAATGGCAGTGTGTCCTTCTGGCTAAGGTGGCTTGGCCAGCAGGTCTAGAGTGGTGAAAGTCCCCCTCACCCCTCTACTCTGTCCAGGTGAGATCACATCTGGTGTACTGTTTCCAGTTCTGCCAGTTCTGGGCTTGCCGGTTCATGAGAAACAGAACTCCTAGACAGAGGCTAGTGGAGGGCAACAAAGATGGTGAGCGGCATGGAGCCTCTCCCATATGAGGAAAGGCTGAGAGACCTCAGACTGTTCAGCCTGGAGAAGGCTGAGAGAGGATCTTCTTACTGTTTATAAATATCTGAAGTGTAGGAGTCAAGCTAATGGGGGTGGAACCATTTCTGTGACATACAACAATAGAAAAGGGATGGTGGGCAGAAATGGGAACACAGGAAGTTCCATCTGAACATGAGAAATAACATCTTTACTTTGAGGATGATGGAGCACTGGAACAGGCTGTCCAGTGAGGTTGTGGTGGCTCCTTCTCTGGAGATATTCAGGACCTGTCAGGACACCCTCCAGAGAACCTGCTTTAGCAGGGAATTGGACTAGACTATTTCCAGAGGTCCCTTACAAACCCTACAACCCTGTGACTTTTCATTTCCTTCATTCCTTTCAGTACAACCTTCCCCCAAACTGGTCAGTCCCAATCATTTTGCCCTTCCTTCTTCCAGAAGACATTCCACACGTCATCCTTCCACGTGCTTTTCTCTTCTGCTAAATCTTGGAACAGGGTTCAAAACGGCACACAATATTCAAGATGGGGACTTATAGCATTTCTAAGCCTCTATTCTCCTCTCCTCCTTTGCTAAAATAAATTGTGGCTTTTTAATATATATATATATATATAATTAGCTCTAAGTAGATGTTTTTAGGAAACTGCCTAAAAAGAAATCCATTGACATCTCTGATGAGAAAAAAATCTAGTCCAGAATCAATCATTATCTGGGTACAGTTTTATGTTTTGCTGTAGGCAGTGTCATACAGAATTATGTTTTGTCCCCTCCTCATTACTCAGGACACATCTGCACTGCAAGTAATCTCACTCTAATAGGCAATCGCTCATTTCATGTTTAAAAGTATTTTAGGTTGTGTCCACGAGAATCATAGTGAGCTTGCTTGAAGGACCCTCACACCTTTCCTATACAATAACACACCAACTACTTCTTCTCTTGAACTACATAACAAAAGTGTAAATAAGAAGCATTCTACGGAGTAAGCAAATGAACTAACACCAGCAAGGATTTCTAAAAGTGTTAACTGCAAATATAACATGTAATTGTAACTGATTACAACTCAAGTACAAGAGAGGAAAATACAATGCGAAAAGCTGGTTAAAAAAAATAGTAATAATGGAAGACATAGTTCATGCCAAAAAATAGGCCGAGTAACCTGGGTCTGATGAGCCTGAGGAAAAGACATCTGAGAGGGGATCTGATACATGTTAAGGAATATCTAAAGTGAGATGGGAGGCAAATGGATGAGGCCAAATGGTCTCTCAGACCATCTTCTTGATGGTGTGTAGCAACAGGACAAGGAGCAACAAGATACCAACCCCAGACAGTGATACTGCAATGCAAACAATATATAACAGTTTCCAGTAATTTTTCTACCTCTGCTTCCACAATTACACAGCAAATATTACTTTAAAAATGCAGTGTATTGGCAGAGACTGTAGAAATTCAAAATGAGCAAAGAGCTCTATCTACACACATAGACAAACGAACCAGTATATATATACTCACAGCATTGATGCTCTGGAATTAAGCAAAAGTTTCAGCTTCCTTTAATGTCACTTCAAATATTTGTAAGAAAATAGAGAATTTGTTACACCTTTCACCAGCAATACTCTTTAACTCTATGTTTCTGAAAAAGTATTCACATGTCACTTATGAAAGAAAAAATAAATAAATAATAATAATGGCTTGGGCTAGAAAAGACCTTAAACATGATCCTGTTCCAACCTCCCTACCATGGGTAGGGTTGGCAAACACTAAATCAGGCTGACCAGGGCCCCAGGTTTCACAATCTCTGAGAAAGGGCTACACATTTTTGTGCATAATGTATTAAGTAAACATTACTTCTGCTGTATTGCAGTGGAAGGGGGGGGTAAGGGGAAGGGAAGGCCCTCCTCTTAACAACTGCAAAAGGCTGTCCAAATATATCTGCATCCTTATTTTATATAACATATATATGGTGAAATCATCAGATGCGTAAATTCTTGTTCTCCTTTATCTAGACGTCTATACAAATTAGGATTGCTCCCTTCTACCCTTCCACTGCTCTTTCATTCTGCAGTGATTTTTTCCCCCATTGAATCTAGTCAGAACGCTGCTGACAAACAGAAAAGAGCCCATGACCGTTCCCATCATTTTAGCTATTATTTAAGATGGTTGAAAGAATAAAAAGAAATAAACAAAACAAAAAAAAAATACAACACCCAAGTCCTTCTGATATCACTCCATTCAAGAAATCCCACCCATAATTCATAGTAGTATGCAACCAAGTATTTAATGAGGGAAGGAAAGAGTCGTTTGTATTTCTTCTCCTTACAAATAAATACAAATGAGAGAAAAGCCATTCCCAGGTTACCAACTCCTTTTTGAGGCCACTTAGCACTTGGAACATTTTATGAGAAGAGCCTTCTGCTATCTTGTCCTTCAATATTTTCAGAGCTGCAGGTTATGATATCAGAGCATTCATTCAAAATGCTCTCAAATTAGAGTTAAGTAAGGACATCTCTCGGGGCTCATCTATAGAGGAAAGCTACTACAAAATAGGCTAAGGTTTAAAACTTGAAGCATACCCAGCTATTTCACAGTAAGTCCTGAGGTGAACACATTCTATATTAAGAGCACTTCATTGCAATTTAATCCAATTCCCAAAGTGATCTAAAAAAAGGCTCTCTTCATGTGGAAGAAGAGTGCCCTAATGTAAGGCTAGCTTAGATAGATTCTGCCAAAAGACATGCCAGGCAGTTTCCTGTATAGACATGAATCTATACATGCCCTGTACACATGACATCATTCTTGTAAGGACACCAAAACTTCCTAGCACATTTTGCTAACTTAAGGATATTTAAATAGGCAAGTACAGTAACATTACTTTGGCTGGATATTTTCATTTGCCATCTTTTGGAAAACAACACGTTAACAAGTATTCACATTTCATTCTTCTAACACAAATGAAGCTTTTAATACCAGTTTGCAAGAAATCCATTTGCAATTGTCCACACAAACATTTGGCTTTCAGGTGGAGAAATGTACCATGCAAACAGGGCCAGAGGACTTCCAGATGCTTAGTACCCTGATACGTACGTATTTGACTTTACAGAAAAAAAAAAAATAAAAAAATCAGAGTACCTGGAGTGAGCATCCCAGCTGTGAAGAAGCATCTCTGTTTTCACATATCTCCCTTAAGGAGGTATGTTTATCTTTCCAGTCACTGCCTGAGGTCTGTCATTAACAGCAGATGTCTTGACCTCCTGTGTTCTAGTAACCAACAGGTTCATTAAGGAGTGTCAAGTAGTTTACCTGAGGCTGAACTGGCTTGATGCACAAAGGCTGCCTGCTTGTACACAACAGCAAGCCATTGTGCAATATGGCCAGCTACACCTTATACTTGGGTTATATGCACCAGAAAATGTTGCTGGGTGACTACTTGTTTTGCAGCAGTACCCCCTTATCAGAAATAACTGTCTTGGGTATGCATAAAGGAGGAAGTTTCATTTGACTCCCTGGGGTACATCACAGGAAAAAAAATCTTAAGTGTTGCAGGGCTGGGTGTTTGGTCCTGAGCCACGTGCTTAAGCAAGATGACTACTAACTCTATGAGCACTTCTGCTGCTTAAAGGGCTGCCGAGCAAAAAGCAACAGAGTTGAGCAGAGACACTGGGGAGGAAAAGGGAAAGAAAGTATAGGTGAAAAGATCAGAGGTCTTGGCAAAGTGCAACACAGCTTGAGATCTCCAGTGGATGGAAGGACATAACTACTAGTGAGCATCAAAGGGCTGTGAAGATGTGGAAAGGTCTGGAGGGCAAGTTGCGTGAGGAGCAGCTGAGGTCCCTGGGTTTGTTCAGCCAAGAGCAGAGGAGCTGAGGGACAGCACTGAGCTCTGCTCTCTGTGAGAGCAACAGGGCCCGAGGGAACAGCATGGGACTGTGTCAGGGGAAGGGCAGCTGGGGAGTAGGAAAGGGCCTGCACCACAGGGCGGTGGGTGATGGACTGCCCAGGGCAGAGGGCACAGCCCCAAGTGCCGGAGTTCAAGGAGTGTTTGGACAGTGCTCTCAGACATATGGTTTGGATTTTGGGTGGTCCTGTATGGAGACGAGAGCTGCGCTCAATAATCCTTATGGGCACCTTGCAACTCAGGATATTCCATGATTCTGTGAATTAACATGCATTAATAACCTGTTTGGCATGTGTATTTCTTATTTTATACAAGGAAGTACTCAGAAGAAAGTAGTCTTCACTGAAGAATCAAGGATTTGAGCCAAGAAGATCTGTTAAAGATCGTGCCTTTAGGCAAAGCACATAGCTGTTATTTACACCACATCTAAAGACACATTCACAAGCTGTTCCAAAGGCAACCTCTCCCTAAGTCTTCCCAGTATTTAGGGAAAATAAGCCCACATTAAATAAAGGATGATTAAAGGCATCCCATGCAACAGGTGCTGAATATTCCAATGCACTGAACTAAAAAATGATTCAGAACAGCATGCTGTCATGCCAAATTTGTCCTTCTGTGTTGTTTGATGGGAATAAATCTCAAACAGCTTAAGTAATTTATGATGGAAAGGAGAACAGTAAATACAACCTGTGCTCTCAAGCTGAATCTGATTTCTCATGTTTGTCTTTAGCAATACCAGTGGGTGTGTGAGGACATCTCTGAAGTGAAGAACTCAGGGAGAATATCCAGAATTCTTTACACTTCCTATACTAAAAGAAAAACAAACAAATATAAACCTGAAGCCAAAAGCAAACAGAAAGGAAGAGAAAGCCCTAAATTCAACAGTAGTAGACTCCTCAGAGCATAAGGCATGGATCACACTCAGAAAACTTGGGCAATATCCTCCCCCTCAGGGAGGTAGACAACTACACAGGATGCCTCACACTTCTTTCCAAGGAAACTACTACAGATACAAAGGGCACAGGAACACTAACAGATAGAGCAAATTCTCACCTACAGAACACTGTTTCAACGTAGTCACCACCATTAGCTATGAAGCAATGAAGAAGAGCCTGCATACAATGCTCCTAAAAGTCTGCACCAGCCACTGCTGAAACACCACCAACCACCTCACTGTATTTGCTTTCACTGGTTGGTCTCCAGAAATATCCAGCAAGCATCAGTGAATGTCAATGGGTGCCATTTCTTTTCCTGCATGGAGGAATTCAGTGATACCCCTCTGGTTCATACGCACTTCCATGTCAGACACCATTCTGTCAGACTGTCCCTCTGCTGCCATTTGTCACACGGCAACAAAACATAATGGAATACTGGCAGCAAAGTTCAGCATCTACTGCATACCACCAACATCTGCCACTGACATCATGGGCCAACACAATATAGGAGGCATTACTTTTGGAGCAGCCCTTGCAGTAGACAACAGGAAGTATTTGTATCATTCAGCCTGCAACTTGACCCCAGTAATAATGGTGTGATTCTTCAGGTTTAGGGATTTGCAGAGGTAGCCAATATCTTGAACACAGACATATGTTTTGGAAAAAGACCCATCATAAAAACATATTTTCATCATATTTAGAAATTGAGAGTATAGTGGTGAATAGGGAAACCAAAAAACATGCCCAGGGTAAACCACAGGACAATAACTAAAGCTGAAAGCAGCAAACTGAAAGGGTAGTGCTCTAATCTCAGCTAGAAGCCAGGAAGAATGGAAGACAGTGAGCTGCCCCTATACAGCAGGACGCATCAAGCGTAAATGGGCAGAGTTTGGATGCATTTTCCTCATGCTGTTGAGGAAAGAAATCAGCTTGTCTTTCACTACTCAGGCTTTCATGAACGTGGTGCAGAGCTGCTCAAGTAGTTTCCCCTGAGCTAAAGAGCGTGTCTGTATAGAAGCCAAGATTACTACAGTTACAGATGTTTCCAACCCCCAAAAGCTACAGTAAAAATATTCTTTAATAAATTCCTGGATTTTTTTTTTCCTCTTTCCAGAAACTATACACATTCAGAAAAGAAGTACCAGTAGGAATATTGATACAACTGCTATTCAGAACAGGCAGCTAAGGAAGCAATGGAATATAACACTGTGGTATTTAATATACCATTTCAGCAGCACCAATGCAAAATGATAGCCACTAAAAGGTAACTATGACTAATATTAGAAGGTTGCGATCTTGAAGAAAGTCCCAGAAAATTAGGAAGCTATAAATGCAGCACAGAAAAAGAAACCTAACAATGTGGTTTAGGGCCAATTACAGAACAAAAAAGGACAAATCAGTTAAGATCCATCTCAGACAGCAGAACAGGGCAACTAGCATCCACTGTGCTAAGAGGAAGGGAAGTAAAAACAAGACCAAACTATCATATCTGACCCTTACAACTGCAGCAACCTCAGAGGCGTTTTTGTAGCTTGTGTAGCAGGCAACCGGAAAGCAAAGTTTATTTACCTATTTGCAGAGTTAGGAGCACATCTTTACAGAGGAGTCACAGTGGTGTGATCATGGTTAAAAAAATACAAGCTGACTCTTGTACATTATCACTGTACTCAGTGTACACAGACAATGAGCACCGAACATCCTTGTATATATCAGAAGCCTAAAATGCTGAATCTTGCCTTAGGAAACAACCCATTAAGAACATACAAAGAAGCCAAAAATATCAGAGGTGGTCACTACCGAAAAAAAAAAAACCAAAAAAACAAACAAAAAACAGAAGAATTGCTACTAGGAAAACCAGAGATCGTGTACACAAAAAATGCTGGGACTTGTACATAACTAGCTTCATTGTCAGCACACTCTTTAATGTGGACATCATTTAGAACATACCATAGATGAGATGAAGTGACAGAGCAATTACACGGGTGTCTGTTTCTTGAAATCTGACAGGTACACACCTATTCAAATTAGATGCGGACCTCTAAACCAAACAAAATAAATAAAATAGAAACATGATGGTGTTGGCAAATAGAAATGAAACTTAATTTCTACCAGGATGAAAGCTGTGCAATTTTAGATAAATGTGTTATGTAAAAAAAATTTTGAGTTACATACTTTTTTAGACGAACAATGAGACACCTCACTCATAAGGAGAGGGTGTAGAAATTGAGCTGAACTTATAATAGTAGTTGTGTTATTTTCTTCAGGAGTGAGATGAAGCTTCAATTAACTTCACATAGTTAAACAGGTCAATAGGAACTGAGGGTAAAAATAGAATATGCTATACTTACAAGAAAATAGGAAGAAAAGAACACTGGGAAGAATACAGGGAGATGCTAAAACAGATAAAGAATGGTATTAGAAATGCAAAGTAAAACTCTAAAGTTCTCATAGTTACAGATGCTAAAAACAAATTACTTTTAAATGACAAAAGGAGAATTAGACCAATAATAAGAAAGTGAGATGTACTGTGAGTTACAAAGTCAATTAAAATATTAGTGGGGAAACCAGCATGCTGTACGAAAAGGGGAAAAGGAAAGGGGGAAAAAGGAAAGGGGGGAAAAGAAAAGGAAAGGGGGGAAAAGAAAAGGAAAGGGGGGAAAAGAAAAGGAAAGGGGGGAAAAGAAAAGGAAAGGGGGGAAAAGAAAAGGAAAGGGGGGAAAAGAAAAGGAAAGGGGGGAAAAGAAAAGGAAAGGGGGGAAAAGAAAAGGAAAGGGGGGAAAAGAAAAGGAAAGGGGGGAAAAGAAAAGGAAAGGGGGGAAAAGAAAAGGAAAGGGGGGAAAAGAAAAGGAAAGGGGGGAAAAGAAAAGGAAAGGGGGGAAAAGAAAAGGAAAGGGGGGAAAAGAAAAGGAAAGGGGGGAAAAGAAAAGGAAAGGGGGGAAAAGAAAAGGAAAGGGGGGAAAAGAAAAGGAAAGGGGGGAAAAGAAAAGGAAAGGGGGGAAAAGAAAAGGAAAGGGGGGAAAAGAAAAGGAAAGGGGGGAAAAGAAAAGGAAAGGGGGGAAAAGGAAAGGAAAGGGGGGAAAAGGAAAGGAAAGGGGGGAAAAGGAAAGGAAAGGGGGGAAAAGGAAAGGGGGGAAAAGGAAAGGGGGGAAAAGGAAAGGGGGGAAAAGGAAAGGGGGGAAAAGGAAAGGGGGGAAAAGGAAAGGGGGGAAAAGGAAAGGGGGGAAAAGGAAAGGGGGGAAAAGGAAAGGGGGGAAAAGGAAAGGGGGGAAAAGGAAAGGGGGGAAAAGGAAAGGGGGGAAAAGGAAAGGGGGGAAAAGGAAAGGGGGGAAAAGGAAAGGGGGGAAAAGGAAAGGGGGGAAAAGGAAAGGGGGGAAAAGGAAAGGGGGGAAAAGGAAAGGGGGGAAAAGGAAAGGGGGGAAAAGGAAAGGGGGGAAAAGGAAAGGGGGGAAAAGGAAAGGGGGGAAAAGGAAAGGGGGGAAAAGGAAAGGGGGGAAAAGGAAAGGGGGGAAAAGGAAAGGGGGGAAAAGGAAAGGGGGGAAAAGGAAAGGGGGGAAAAGGAAAGGGGGGAAAAGGAAAGGGGGGAAAAGGAAAGGGGGGAAAAGGAAAGGGGGGAAAAGGAAAGGGGGGAAAAGGAAAGGGGGGAAAAGGAAAGGGGGGAAAAGGAAAGGGGGGAAAAGGAAAGGGGGGAAAAGGAAAGGGGGGAAAAGGAAAGGGGGGAAAAGGAAAGGGGGGAAAAGGAAAGGGGGGAAAAGGAAAGGGGGGAAAAGGAAAGGGGGGAAAAGGAAAGGGGGGAAAAGGAAAGGGGGGAAAAGGAAAGGGGGGAAAAGGAAAGGGGGGAAAAGGAAAGGGGGGAAAAGGAAAGGGGGGAAAAGGAAAGGGGGGAAAAGGAAAGGGGGGAAAAGGAAAGGGGGGAAAAGGAAAGGGGGGAAAAGGAAAGGGGGGAAAAGGAAAGGGGGGAAAAGGAAAGGGGGGAAAAGGAAAGGGGGGAAAAGGAAAGGGGGGAAAAGGAAAGGGGGGAAAAGGAAAGGGGGGAAAAGGAAAGGGGGGAAAAGGAAAGGGGGGAAAAGGAAAGGGGGGAAAAGGAAAGGGGGGAAAAGGAAAGGGGGGAAAAGGAAAGGGGGGAAAAGGAAAGGGGGGAAAAGGAAAGGGGGGAAAAGGAAAGGGGGGAAAAGGAAAGGGGGGAAAAGGAAAGGGGGGAAAAGGAAAGGGGGGAAAAGGAAAGGGGGGAAAAGGAAAGGGGGGAAAAGGAAAGGGGGGAAAAGGAAAGGGGGGAAAAGGAAAGGGGGGAAAAGGAAAGGGGGGAAAAGGAAAGGGGGGAAAAGGAAAGGGGGGAAAAGGAAAGGGGGGAAAAGGAAAGGGGGGAAAAGGAAAGGGGGGAAAAGGAAAGGGGGGAAAAGGAAAGGGGGGAAAAGGAAAGGGGGGAAAAGGAAAGGGGGGAAAAGGAAAGGGGGGAAAAGGAAAGGGGGGAAAAGGAAAGGGGGGAAAAGGAAAGGGGGGAAAAGGAAAGGGGGGAAAAGGAAAGGGGGGAAAAGGAAAGGGGGGAAAAGGAAAGGGGGAAAAGGAAAGGGGGAAAAGGAAAGGGGGAAAAGGAAAGGGGGAAAAGCATACAAGTGTGACAGCTTTAAGTGGGAAATGGACCACAGCAAGTGAAATACTTCTAATACCTGTTTGCTTTAAGACTGGAAGACTTGGAAGGTACTTTGAGTAATAAGATTTGTATTGATATAATTTCAGAGTTACAATAAAAAAATAACCTAATGCAAACAAAAAGCAAAAGCAAACAAACAAAGACAAACCAAACCAACAAAACCCAACAACCAACCCAAAACAAACAGTCTCAGATCTGTGCAGTGTATTTCTGCTTAAAAGACTGTTCTCACTAAATGAAGTTTTAGAAATTCCCTTCTGATTAAAAGCTACTGGGGATCCAAAGCAATGCTCAGGAGAACCATGCTGGATACTGCAGGGAAATTTTACCTCCTTCCAACTGTTCCCTCCTTAGCAGCCACATATTTTACCATTATTTTGCAGGTTCATACCATTACTAAACATGCATTAAGTTTCAACTGATGCCAAAAGGTGGCAGTTAGTATTCATTTCTGGTTTTCTACCTAGCAACAACTAAGATTTCAGGGTTATTGTATGGTAAGACTTAATAGTTTCTGTCACAGAGAACTTGTTATACAGAGTTATGCTAAACCATGCCTTCATTTGATCTCAGAATATGTTGACATATCAGTAATAATCTGCCATAAGGTCACTGGTTAACTCCAAACAACGATGTTGCGTATAGCTTTCCATTCTGTTATCTACACATCACCTTGTTGGTTTATGAATATATCAATATTTTTAATCGCTGCAGTAGATGAATTTTCAAATGTAGCTAGACCACAGAAGATATTACAGATATTTTTCCCAACAGCTCAGTTAAAACGCCTCTGAGATCTCAAAGGAATTTATCTTGAAGGTGTTCTCTCAAACTATTTTTGTTAATTATAATTAACAAAAATGCTGCAGTGGGACTATTTTACTTTATCATTAACTCTTAAACAAAATGATCCACTTAATGAAATTTCAAGGAGGATTTATGTGGTGGGGTTTTTCTTCATTTCCCCCCCCCCCCCCTTGGTTTGTTTTAAACCAAGTAAGAGACTAAGAGGAAGAAGCAGTATGATGATACAGCTGGCTCAGATCAGATGACCAGTGCTCTGAACATACTGCCAAAATTCACTCCTGCTATAAGAGGGAAGAGGTCTACTGCACATCTGCCTGTGAGCTGGACTTTCTTGTCAACACACTAACATGCAGTTTAGCTACCAAGTTCAGGATCTCCTATGAGTCTCATTGTAACCCATGGAAATTGCTCCCCCCCTATGATCCTGAATCACTCACTGGTACCTGAATATCAATATGGTTTACGCAAAAAAGAAAAACCACAAACCAACAAAAATCACATTTCCTCCTCACAGCTCTGTTTCTTTCCTGCACAGAGCCCACCAAACTAATCATTCATTGTAGGTATTTGTGTCCAGCCCACAAACAAGACAGCAGCGCCCCCAAATACCTCACCATTGATGGATTTGCTAAACAGTTCCACAAGCCTTCTGAAGGTAAAGCCAATTCTAGTTAAAAACAATTTACATCATCATTGTTTCTGCCCGTTTAGTTTCCCTCTCCTTTCCCAGTCTTAAGACAAATGAAATCCCAACCCAAACCAATGAAGAACTTTAAGTACAGTTCAATTACAGCAAAATATCCAGGAGAAAGTGTTGGTGTTTTCCTACTGTGGGCTCATTACTTGGGGAGAAATAACAACTTATGACTAAGTACCAAAAAAATGAATAATAAACTGACAGAAACAAATGAAGATATGCCAAAAAGTACCCACAAAGGCTGTCAGATTAATTTATCAACAGGAACAAGCCAAACACTTCTGTGGGGTGTTCTGGGTTGGATTGCAACTTGATCATTTCCTTCAGCTGCCTCATCATGCAGCAAATGATGCTGCTGGCCAGGCAGAGGGAATAGGGTTGCGGAAAAAAAAAAAAGAGGATGGGACAACTGAGAATAATTTGAGAAGGAAATCTAGGGAGAACAGCAACACATTTCCCTCCAGTTTAATAAAAATATACTGCCTGGCAGATATCATCATAGAAAAGAGTAGGTATTTCCTCACACAAGCCATTCAGTAATGGAATTGAGCCCAAAGTTACAAAATAAGCTTCAATAAACCACTGATGTATCTGCACAGAAAAGTGATAGCATTGAAATAACAAGAGAACAATTGCCATACAACATGCTCTTCCTTGCCCTATGGTTTAGAACATTAAAAGAAAAAAAAAAACAACAACATACCTGATATGAATTTATCTTCTAATATTTCAGCTACATGGCTACAATAAATATTAAGAACTACTTATACAAGCAAACTATTGCTTAGAGTGCATCTGTGGAGTAGATTATCTGTACTGTAGAGAACAGGCTCAGATCCACTACCCCTGCAGTCAGGATGCCACTACAAAACTAAGATCTATATCACACAGGCTCACAAGTGCTGGTTCCCCTGGACAGACACATAACACAAGCAGGCAAACAACTTATGCCTATATATAAAGCATGACCAGCATAAAGTAACGTGTGACTACTACTCAGTGCTGTAACTCTACATTACCACTAACCTACAACATATATTTTACTGTTTAACCTAGTGTGAAAGCAACGTCAAATTCTCTTATTTACAGCCACCACAAGCAAGCATGGTTCAAAAGAAAATGAAGAATCTCTAGAGATATGAATTACTTTCACTAAATATAATTCTCACTGAAATCTCCCTCATTAAGACTCTATTTCCTTCTAGCTTTAACCGACTATTACTGTCACAGCTTCTGACACTCCAAGCACATCTACAAAAGCAGGTTGCATTCCAACTTGCAACACTATCTAAAAACACCATTTGCATCACCAGAATCACAGGATGGCCCAGGTTGGAAGGGACCTCAAAACCATGAATCCCCAGTGCCCATCACAGGCAGTACTACCAACCTGCACATTTAATACTAGACCAGGCTGCCCTGGCCTTGAAACCCCTAGGGACAGGGCAACTCTAGGCAACTTGTTCCAGCATCTCACCACCCTCTCTACAATGAGCTTCCCCCTGACATCCAACCTAAATTCTTCCTTCCTTCAACTTAAAGCCATTTCCCCTCATTCTGCTGTTATCTACACTTTCAAAGAGTTGACTCCTCTCCTGTTTATAGGCTCCCTATAGGTACTGAAATCTGCAATGAGGTCACCCCGTAGCCTTCTCCAGGCTGAACAAGCCCAGCCCTGTCAGCCTGTTTTTATAGGGGAAGTGCTCTAGCACTCTGATCATCATTGTGGCCCTCCTCTGGACCCTCTCCAACAGTTCTCTATCTTTCTTGTATTGGGAACTCCAGACCTGAACTCCAGGTCCAGATGGGGCCTCATGAGGGCAGAGCAGAGGGGGACAATTACCATCCCACCCCTCTTCTGATTTGCTTTCTGAGCTGCAAGAGCACACTGCTGGCTCACGTTAAGTTTTTCATCCCCCACAACCCTCAGGTCCTTTTCTGCAGGGCTACTCTCATTGCAGTCTGTATACATGCCTGGTATCCCTCCAGTCCAACTGCAAAACCTCGCACTTTGCTGTGTTGAACCTCATTAGATTCACCTGGGCCCACTTTTCAAGCCTGTTAAGCCTGTTGAGGTCCCTCTGAATGTCATCCCTTCCTTCCACTGTGTCAACCACACCACTCAGCTTGATGTCATCAGCAAACTTGCACTGAATTCTATCATGGATGTTATTGATGAAGATACTGAAGAGCAACCTCCACCCAGACATAGAACCATTAATCACCACCCTCTGTCTGTGGCCTTTCAACCAATTCCTTATCCATCGGGTGGTCCACCCATTAAATGCACATCCCTCTAATTTGGAGATAAGGATGTAGTGGGGGGAACATGTCAAAGGCCTTGCTTAAGTCCAGGTAAGTGACATTGGTTACCTTCCCTTTGTCCGTCAATGCCATCACTTCATCATAGAAGGCCACCAGACTGGTTAGGCATGACCTTCCCCTGGTGAAGCCCTGCTGGCTGTCTTGGATCACACATTCATTCCTTGTGTGATCAAGCCTGTTGTCCAGGAAGATCTATTCCATGATCTTCCCAGGTACAGCTCAGCAAAAACCTACCTCCATTTTGCTGGTCCTTGCTCCTTCCTTTTACCTACTCACTGTGAGATAGAAACTATTGCCCTTTTTCACCCACCAGCCCATTCTTTAACTACACACCCACATTACAAGTGTTTCCCAGTAGCCATGATGGATTCCACCCACCCTAAACCATTAGACTGCATCAACATCTGCAGAGCAGTCTGATAGAAGGAGAATGGATTTAGATTACACAAGTTTCTTCCAGACCTATTTCTTGGGATGCCTATGCGGCAAGGTTATGTAGAATTTCTGCCTTTTGTCCTAACCTACAGGCTGTTACTTTTCACCAAGCTGGACAAAGGAAATCTACCTGGACTGATAGTATCAGACAAAAATTGCAAATCCTAGCAACAACTGGATTCTCAGTTAACTGCTGCTTTCAGTCTTGATGGAAACTCTCTGCCTGTGTCCTTGAATGAACCTTGGAGAGAAAAGTTCTCTTCTGTGGATACACCTTGAGTACTTGACTGCAAAGCCACTACCACAGCTCCAAAATGAATCAGTACTTCTGCCACAAAACCTGGGCTCTTATTTATTTTTTAAAGAATGTTCCTATGTTTTGCAGCCTCCAATTCTGTATCCACCATTTCCACAACAGCCTCATTGAGGTGCATATTGCACCCATTTTATGCATTCTTTGTAAAATACTTCAAAATCAGGAAACTGGGCTCTGTGACTGGGTACAGTAAATGATAACCTCATACAAGCTACAAGGTAATGATGAGGAAAATAGCCTGTGGTAAAAGGAAACTTCTAAATGATCAGATTAAAACTGACAACTTCTTTTCCTCCAAGGGTAAGGAGCACAACCAGTCATACATCAAGAGAATTCACTAATCTCCTTGGTTCCAACTGAAACCAAAATCCTATCTAAATTAAATATGGGTGCTATTACTGGGTATATTCTGTGCAATACCTTTTGGACTACCCAAGGGAGTTTATGGCCTACTGTAGAAGTCATTCACCAGTTTGAACTTATGTGGTGCTTGGTGCTAAGATAAAATTCAACAGAGCTACAGCACTAAAAATAAAGACAGTCCGATTCTTCTGAAATTGTTGGTACTTTCAGAGGGAGCTATAATAAAAATTGCCATTCCTCTAACATGGGAAGTAGGCACGAATATCTGAGAAAACAATAACAAAGATGGACATAACTTCACAAGTACCAGGTGTCCCTACCTCTCTGCATTTACCAAGGAGGGATGAAAATGATTAACTTTGTGCAGTACCCTTCCCCCTTTGTAGGTCCTACACTGGTTTTGTAACTGCCTGTTTAGTCCAGCATTGCTCATTATCACTACATTACTTAAGAACCCTGAAGTCAGCCTATCATCCAAAGCATGTTTCAGAGCAAGAACAAATAAATAAATAAATAAATAAATACCCAGCTTTTTTGTGAGCCTCAGCCAATGCAGAGACAGTTCTTTCTTAGGGGCTTTCAGGTTCCTCCTTTCCCTCCTCCCCGCCCCCAAAACTGAGCAATACTTCTTCAGGGAAAGGTACTTGTAAATCAAAACAGCATTCAGTAGCAGGAGGGTCCTTTAGCTGTCTACGGCCACAGGTTGGCCAGTAAAAGGTAGGCTCCCATCAGGCATGGAAAGGATATGGCAAGAGCACATAGCTCTGTAGCAAAACAAAGCACTGTATTGCAGAAAGATAGCCAAGGCTGATCAAATTTGTCAGGAGGGAAAGGAGGGAAGAGGAAGAGTTGAAGCAGAAAGAGCCCTCAAATGTGTGCCAGCAGAGGCAGCCACATCTGGCTGTGATCTGGTGGGCAGCCCCATCCCAACCTGGCCTAAGAAGAGCTTCAGCTGTCTCAGCTACATAGCCCTCCCAGTACAAAAGGAGCAAGATGCAAACACTCCTGAAAAGAAGTGTTATTAGAGAAGTCTAGCTTGGAAGCATAGTATTTCTCTGCTGAGGAGACCAATATGCCTAGACAAGTGCTTCCTCTATATTTGGTAGCAAACCTGGTCTACTGGGAGGTGTCCACGCCTATAGCAAGGGGGTCGGAACTTGATGATTTTAAAGGTTCCTTCCAACCCAAACCATTCTGTGAAACACCTGCAGCCTCTGTTTCATTCATTTCCATGCTAGAATTGAGACATGATATTTCCTGATATCCCATGCATGTCTTCCACATAATTCCCTCCAGTGCAAGGAATGACTTTTTCCCTTTTTTATTTTCTAATGTCTTCATCCCTCTACAGATCAAATATATTCTTCTGAATGAAGAAGGCAGTACACATAAGTTTGTGCTACAGGTGACGTCTCTGATGTTTCAGCTCCCCCTTTTCTCTTAAAAACAAACAAACAAAAAAAAAAACCACAACACTTTATTTAGAGAAAAAGACGCTAAGATTTCATTACTGTCCTGAAACTTGAGTACTGTAAAGTAAAATGTCCAAGAGCAAATTCAACTCCAACAAATATGATGTACACGTTACATTTTCAGTGGACTTCTACCCATTAAATATTGCTGTACACACAAAATGAGTACAAACTTTATATATTTTTTTTTCCTGGGAATGTTTCCTTGTCTATCATAGTAAAAAGAGGTTAATTGGCACAGAAAATTATTCTCTTACCTGCTTAGCAAAGCTGCTTTTATGACTCAAAAAGAATTTATTCTTTAATTCAGTTTTCGTGATTCTTTTTAAACCTATGTAGTTGATTATTTTAATTGTGTGGACTTCAGCATTAGACTTCATTAAATTAATTTAATATTGGCTTATTTAACTTATACTTGACATTTTAAAAATTGCTTTAGTTATCACTTGGAAAAGACTAGCTTCTTGGTTAATATTTAACAGTGTGACCACATTAAGACCCATTTTCTCTCATAAAATACAGTAAAGTACATATTAGTAAGTATCACCGTGAAACAGCAATGGGAATATAATTCTGTGTAAACAATCAGAAGCACATATGACTTTCTCTGCATATATGCATTTATCCCACACCTGACATGATGAAAATCAGTCATCAGAGCAAGTATCCATGTCCTTATTGCAAGTTCCAATTGTTAAAGTTCCACTTTGGAATCAATCAGCAAATAATTTGTAAGAGGAAAACAAACACAAACATGAGATTGAGAGCAAAATACTCCAATGCAAGTAGGAACACACCAAACATTACTTTTCAAGATGACAGATCACAAATATGAGTTATAGCAGCACCACAGTTAGGGCAGTCCTACCCACCACAGCAGTGGAGAATGGATGCGCTGTTCTGTGAAGCTTGTAAGGGCTGGAATAAAATTAATGTAACAGAATCATGGATAATTCAAGCAAACTGGTTTGGTCAACAGAACACTTATCTTTGAAATCCCTCTTTATAAAAATGTACAATGCTATGAGAAAGATGCCCAAAGACACCCATTCTATGCGTTCCTTTCTTCTACAAGTCCCTTCTTTCTATGTGCCAAATGATTTGCCTCTTAGCAGTTTGTCTGCTTTGCAATTTAAAACTTAACACTATTCACAACAAAGAGGTACAAACAAATATAACCCAACCGCAGTTATTGACATCTCAGAGAAATTTAAACATTTTAAAGACCAAAGACTAAATAATTTAAGCAAGGAACAGCCTTTTGTATGGCTTTGCACTAGAATTAGCGGGCAAAGCAAGGGAGCTGTGGAACAACAATCAACAGTGAAGCCCAACTACCTTCTGCTCAAGAAATTTAGGTAGACTTAGAGAGTGAGCTCTTAAAACAGGTGATGTTTCACTGCACTTTTACCCAGTGAATCCTGCGGCACTCTTATTAAATGCGCTTTGTCATCTTAGCAATTCTCATTGTTTAAATCCTATCAAGTACACTAGAAATGAAAAAGAGTAATGTGTTTTCTGCAGCTTTCATTTCTACCCTGCTGCTATTACCTGCACCTTTTCACCCCACAGCAACTGAAAAAATTGTTTTACATAGAGAGGGGAACAAACAAGCAAATAGATCTAAGCAATCTATTAGGATTCCAGAACAAAGCCTTGCTCCAGAGATTGCATTGAAAAACTAGAATAAAAAAAGAAAAAATAACACACAGAGAAATAAAATGTACAAAACCGAAGAAGGGCTTTTTTGTTTGAGCAGCAATGGTATAGGATGGTAACCTGTTATCTGCCTTAACTGCAAAAGAATATGTTGATTTTAAAGAAAAAAAAATTGTACTCCCCAATCATATCTACATTTTTTTAAAGAGCGAAATGCAACTTCTTGTTAAAACATGAAAAAGAGCTTTGAGGGGCACATTGGCCCTGTTACCAAAAGATCTGAACATAGTAAATTATCCAAATGGCTATAAAGCAATTAACCATCAGAAGTACACCAAGTTTAATTATGAGAAAAATCTAACACCTGCCAGTGACTTTACTGAATGCTTATAGTGGAAATGGACAAAAGCCCAGAAAGAAATAACATATCCATGTGCCCTCATGTATAATCAACAAATGTACAATTAGCAGAGTGGGATAGTTAGGATGGCATTTTATAGGCTGTATAATTAGAAAGATTATCACAGTGGAAAGAGATAATAAAAAATAAACAAAATGTTCACCCACGTCCTAGGCTTGTAGTAGAAAACTCCAAAGAGAGTGGTCTTCAGAAAGAAATACTTCTCCAGTGGCAGTCAACCCTTAAATGGGGTCTAGGAGAGGTGCAGCCAAGCTCTACCCCATCTGGTCACACAGCTAATCTCGTCACACAGCTGAATTGCCTTCACCTGTGCTCCCAGGGCTAACTCAGTCCTTGCCTCAGGAGATCAATCAGTGGTTCAGGCTGTGACTCAACAGTTCCCCTACACCTTGTAATATAAACTATGCAATAATGAAAAAGCACTATGTCCTTTGTATTTGCTTATTTTAAGCCAAAAATCTAAATCACAGGAATGCTAAAATTAGTTATGTATTACTGCAGGTTACCGGAAGAAGCCTATAAAACTGGTAATTTTATATTCTGTAATGTAAACTACTCTAGCTTCCAACCAGATCAAACTATATTATTTATGTATGTAATACTGAATCTGGGTCCAAAATGTTTTTTCATTTGTGTTGTCAGACAGCACTGAAGAGATACACAAGCTGAGAATTTCTGCCAACAATAACTGTTAAAACCATTTTCTTCCCTCTTAAAACACCCTGCATTTTGTAGGCCATACGTAATTACTACACTGTCCTGGTTCCAGCCAAAAGTTTTAATAGCACACCAGTCTTGTGGTTGTTGCTCAGATCACATGGAAAATCGTTCTTCTCCTAGGTTACTCAGTCAGGCTGTGCTCTGGAATATGCATTCTCCTACACCTAAGAAAGCCTGTGTTTCCTTTTTGCTAGTTGATGGAGACATGGCAGTTATCTTACTGACCACATCCATAGGGATCTGACAATATCCATCTTGCCATTTCATTCCTTAGTAGCTGACCTCCTGTGCTGGTCCCTTGTCCTTGCTTTGCTTTATAGCAAAACTAGCTTCCAGAGGGGTTCAAATTATTTTCTTTCCATTCCCCAAAACTTCCTCTGTTGTGTTGCCCCACACAGTGATGTCATCAATGCATTGCAGATGTTCATGAGCTTTCTCCTCTGCCAGTGCAGTCTGGATTAGCCCATGTCAAATGGTAGTGCCGTTTCAGCTCCTGGGGCAGTCAGTTCCAGGTGTAATGAATGGCTCTCCAAATAAAAGCAAACTGTGGCCTGCACTCTTGCTGCTAGAGAGACTGAGAAAAAGGCACTGGCGATGTCAGTGGTGGCATACCACTTGGCTACCTTTGACTCCAGCTGGTGTACTAGTGTGTCTGGTACAAATGTGCTTAGAAGTGGTGTGATTTTGTTCAGGCCACAATAGTCCACTGTTCGCCTCCACTCTCTGCTGGACTTTTACACTGGCCTTATAGAACTACTGAATGATGAGTGAGTCTTGCTGATTATTCCTTGGCTCTCCAGCTGACAAATTAGCTGATGAATGGGAATCAGAGAGTCCTGGTTGGTGTGGTATTTCCACTGGTGCACTGTTGTGGTAGTGATTGGCACTGGCTGTTCTACTCTTAGCCATTCCACAAGTTAAGGGCCTTCTGAGGATCCAGGCAAGGTAGGCAGCTACTCAGTGTTCCAAAATACTGAGGGTGCTTCCTGTTCTAGGTACCTTCCCATGCCATCCCACACTCTATGCCACTCATAACTATCTAGTTTCAGGGCAGATTCCTCCGGCACAGTTGTAAATAGTTGTTTAAACAAAACCTGAAACATATTCAGTGGACATAGAATTACAGAATCATAGAATCACAAGGTTGGAAAGGACCTACAAGATCATCTAGTGCAACCGTCCTCCCATTGCCGTAGCTACAGCAAACCACTAAACCGTATCTCATAGCTAATAGCAACATGCTGGTTTGAACATTCCTTCTGTCTCCCACATAGCCTGGCTTCCCAAGGAAACAAAGTAATGAGTGAAATTATGAATGGTTTCCAAAGTCTGAAGAGGAGTACAGTATCAAATACAAATACAGATTAGTATCCTGTCCAGTGTTACAGCATGTAAGAAAATGGTATCCTCAACCCAGCCTCTGGAGATTGTAAACACGGCAACTGGTTTCATATACAGTAAGCAATATGTTTTCATGAAAAAGCTCTGTCAGATCTCTGAAAATATAACAAATATAACAAAAATTATTAAACTACTAAAACTCTTCTAACAATTTCATTTTAACACACTAGAGTCATATCTGTCATTATCTCCACCATTTGTGCCCTAGGTTGGGTGCTGTGGGTTAACCCAGAGAAAGCACAGCACCACATAGTCATTTGCTCACATCCCCCAGGTGGGATGAAGGAGATAAGTGGAAACAAAATAGAACTCATGGATTGAGATAAAAACTAAAACAGAAGAGGAAAGTGGAAACAAATATGCAATAATAACAATATATAAAGTCATAATGCAATCACCACCTGCCGACTGATGCTCAGCTAACAATGTCATTGCCCTCTGAACACCACCATGCTATGAACACATCTCACCACCCACACACATTCAATACTTATTCTAGTATTACATAGATTTTAGAATATTTTGAGATGAGTACTCCCCTCTTGCCTCTCAATCTCAGCCTTTAAATGAGCTGAAGCCCAGTAATAAGGCTACTAACTAATGTGTTTGAGTCTGAATGACTTATAAATCATTTACCTTCACAGAGAGAAGAAGCTAAAATAACTCTAGAACTGTTCAAACAAACAAACAAACAACAACAACAAAAACTGGTAGGGACCACCACCTGAAACAAATTCAATATATGAGAAATTGCTCAAAGTCACAGCCCAAATAGTGGAGAGCATGTGGGAAAATTAAGCACTGTGACTGTGGTATGAGAAGGACCATGCATAGAAAAGCCAACAAATTATTCTAACAAGTAGTGCATAACTTTTTGGAAAGTTCAGAGCTAAAAATGAAACAAAGTGCAACTGATTCATCAGTGTCAACTGCTGAAAATGCAAGTCATTGTGCAATGGAAGTGCTGCTGTACTACCAACACTGGAGAAGATTTCCCAAAGAAAAGAAACGCACTCATCCAAAATCAATACTAAAAATAACTATTGTTACACAGTTCCTTGTTCAGAACACATGGCTAATGCTACCAAAAGGAAATCAGACCAATATAAGTCCACCACTGTATTGGATTTGCTGTGTGTAGCAAATAAAAATGTACAAACATCATCATCACTGGTGGCGCACGGTGTTAGAACCGCCGCTTGCAACACCGGAGGGCCCGGGTTCGAATACCCCCTGTGGCACAAAGTGGTAGAACTGCCGCTCTGCTACACTAGAGGGCTCGAATCCCGGGAGTTGGACTCGATGATCTCTAAGGTCCCTTCCAACTCGCACAATACTATGATACTATGATCTGATCAGACCGACCAAGCAACATGTTCTGAAGACAACGTCTACAAATATAGTTTGGTTGATGACCTCCAGATAGGCAAAACATTCAAATTTGTAACCAATTCAGACACAGCACACACTTTCATCTATAGAAGCTGATGGAAACACAAGGTAGTCATAGATTAAAGCAGCCCAATGTCATGCTTGATTGCATGGTGGACAAACCTTACCTGAGGAATTTCTGAGACTGTTAAACACAGCCTGCTTACAGGACATAGAAAGATCTCAGAGAAGCAGTCATAACTTGAGCCCAAGAGCACTTGTCTTTCCTAGGAATGGTAGGAGAGTGGCTGCAGCTCAGATCTGAATTGAGACAGTGAAATACTAGGTCTTTGTGGTGCCAGTTTCCAACAACAACAACAACAAAAAAACAAAAACCACAACCACCTAGCCCTTCACCAGAGAGAGTGTGAGAGAGGAGAAGGAAATACATTTTCCTAGTGGCATATATCACCCATGCTTATTGGTGTAGTACATGCAAATAGAGTATTAAAAACCAACCAAAAAACAAAATCACCCCATACACACAGCCAATATTTTTAGGCTCCCCAAAATGAAGTAAAAGAAAAAAATAAAACAAAAAGATGCTTTTGGTTTTGGTGGCCACAAGAAAAAACTGTCTAAGGGTGACAATAACGGAGAGGTGGGAAGAGGCATATGGTTGAAAAAATAAATACAAAAACATTCTTATTTATAAATTACCAAACTGAAAAATAAGTCTCTAATGCAAAGGTTTGTCTAGGGACCAACTAATATTTTTTGATTCAAGACCTGGAAAATGTGAGAGAAAGCATATTTATGAAATTCATAGGTTACATAAAAATGAAAGGATCACAAGCTTTTGGAAGGACAAGATATAGTGCTGAATTTGGAAGACATCTTGAGGAGTAAACTTTTATTCCCACTGTAATAAAAATAAAATATGCATGGAAAAATGTGGATTCAGAGACTAAGAAGCAGAACACGGAAAAGTCTGTTCAGTCGTGATCAATTGCAAAGTGTACACCAGTTAGCAGCATCATGTAAAAAGAAGGGCAAAGCCCTATTCTGAGGCACACTGGTAAGGAAATTTCACATGTGCAAAGAGATAACACATTCTGCTAAATACTTGTGAAGTATCTGCTGAAACAATCCAGTTTTGGGCAACATATCTAAAGATAAATACTTTGGACAGTTCACAGTTAAAGAACAACGATAAGAAAACTGAAAATGAGATAAAGAGGAAAGATGAAAGGAATAGTGTATATTTTATCTGTAGAAAAAGGAACTACAGATCTTCAACAGTTGTTCTACTGCAGATGAAAGTCATATGTGAATTGTTCGTTGAAAGAAACACTACTGAATAGCACTGGTTTATCCTTCAGCAATTAAAATCTATTGCAGAAAGACAGAGCTGAGTTAGAGATGGTCTAATCCCCATTATGGAAGTATTTTAATAATGGGTTATAAAATCCCTGTTGGGGAAAAGAAACACTTGCTCTATCCTATCTCAGTTCAAGGAGAGATGAAGCTCATCAACATGCCCTTTAGTCTAACATGTAGCTCTAATAGTATCCATAAGTTTTCCATGTGGGTCACCCTGGTTTCAGTAATATTATAACATGAGCAAAGGCTGATATTTATTGCTTCAGTCACACACTGTTCTGCACAGCTCTTAAGCTTAAGATACTAGTTATTTCTAAGTGGAGAGAAAGTGTTAAACTGGCAGGCATTCTGTAAACACACACCATCTTGTTAGTTTGAAGCTGTTGGTAGAAATCCATTCCAATAATGACAGAGCCAATGGAAACCTTAACTTTGCGAAAGATTTAAACTGACTCCAGAACACACAACATGGAATTCCCGTCTGGTAACAACATCTTTAAGTGGAGCTTTATTGAGCTCTCCAATTCTCCAAAACTGTGAGGCTACAAGTTCAAATAATCAAATGACTCAAACAGTGACCAATACTGGAACAAAGACATGGTCTGAATACAGTTTGCATGCTCAGTTTGAAAATTTGATGAGGTAGGTGGGAAATTATCAGAACTGAAAAATTGCCTGTTCTCCTCCTAAAAAACAGACTTTTGAAAAGTGAACAAGCAAAAACAAAAAACGTTCTGATTTTGCTTCTGATGGTGCATGTAGGATAGCATGACACATTAGAAAGAAGCACCTAATGTGCCTCTAGAATGTGAGAAGTAGAACCACGCTCTTCTTGGACGTGTGCATGAGAATGAGAAGTAATGGAAACATGTTGTAACCAGGGAAATTCTGATTAGATATTCAGTTAAAAATGAATGAAAGGCAGCACTGTAGCAAGATGCTCAGAGAGGCTGTGGATTCTTCTTCTCTAGAGACAGTCAAAACCTGTCTGGATGTTTTCCTGTGCAACCCACTGTAGGGAACTTGCTTTAGAGGAGAGTTGGACAATCTCCAGAAGTCCCTTCCAACTTCTATGATTCTGTGATAAAGAGGCAAACACAGGACAGGCATGCCTTGGAGATATTGTAAGCAAGCCCCAAGCAACCCTTAAGAGGATGTCTGAATGTCTGCTGAGGAGCAGAATAAAAGCATATAATGTTCAACACAAGACTGAATCACCCAACTTTTTTTAATAGTCACATACAACCTAAAGTACTTTGTTCATTGAACTCCCTACTAGATCTTAGCAATTAATCCTATTATTGAGCAGAGTAAAGGACCAGGACATATTTGTATGTTAAATACTACTTTGTAAAATTTATTTAACTTCTTTCTGTGACCTGCTATCACACTAGTCTAGTATGTCAAATGACATCTTTCCTCATCAGTTTCAAAACATATTATTAACAAATGACCCCAAGACATATTCTGCTGCTACTGAATTATAAAATTCTAGGCTGAAGCAAAGTTTGAAGTCAGTTGCTTTCATTCTTTTCATCCATAGGGATACAGCAGCCAATGAGATGAGTGTGGATGGCTAGGAAACGTTGTGGAGTATCCTCAGTTGGAAGGGACCCACAAGGCCCATCAAGTCCAACTCCCAACTCCACATAGGATCACCCAACATTGAAACCGCATATATGAAAGTGCTGTCCAAATGCTCCTTCAACTCTGGCACTGGGGCTGTGCCCACTGCCCTGGCAGCCTGTTTCATGCCCACCGCCCTCTGGTGAAGAACCCTTCTGTAACTCTCAACCTGACCCTCCCCTGACATGCAGCCTCGTGCAGTTTCCTCTGGCCCTGTTCCTGTCATAGAGAGCAGAGCTCAGTGCTGCCCTAGACTTCCCTTGTGGTGGCTGCAGCCACCATAAGGCCTCCCCTTAGCCTCCTCTGCTCTGGGCTGAACAAATCCAGGGACCTCAGCCATTCCTCCTCATACATGTTGCCCGTCAGACCCTTCCCTCATATCCAGGACTGTTCCATCCCACGTACAGAGTCCAACGTTTGCTCTCGTCAAACTTCATACAGTGTTGGTAATAGTTCAGCTTTCCAATTTATCAAGATCTCACTGCAAGGGAGTCAACAGCTCCTCCCAATTTAGTGTTTTCCATAAACTTACCTAGTATACCTTCAGAAATACTGGAACCATTAAAGAGAATTGGCCCTAAAATGGAGCACTGCTAGTGGACTGGCAACCAGCCTGATGTAACCCTATTTACTACAGTCCTTTCAGCTCATCAACTAATTATTCACTCATCACATATTTTTGTCTATCTATATGCTGGACATTTTGTTCAGAAGGATACTATGAGAAACAGGATTGAAAGGTTTTCAGTAATCCAAACACATACCTCAACTGGCTTCCCTTTGTCAACTAGATGAGTAACCTGGACATAAAAGGAGATCAGTTTTGTTAAAGAGGACTTTCTTTCCCTGTCTGAACCCGTGTTGGCTGTGGCTAATGAATGCCTTGACTTTCAGGTATTTTTCAATAACTTTCAGAATATCTTTTTCCATAATTTTGCTAGGAATCAAAGTGAGAGTGACAGACCTGTAATTACCTGGGTCTTGAAAACTGGGACAGCATTCGCCAGCTTCCAGTTGACTGAGATCTCCCCAGATTCCCAGGATTATTGAAAAATAATTGAAGGAGTTCTTGTGATGACATCAGCCAGCTCTTGGGAGTATACTAAGGTGAATTCCATTGGGCTCTATAGACTTACATGCATCCAGCTGAAACAGCCAATACTGTACTAATTTGGGATTGGCTGGGAATTTATTGTTACTGTAGTCACAGTCATGCAACTCAGAGCTCCAGGGGTCCCAGTGCCCATCATCAGTATTGAAGATGGAGGCAAAGAAAGGCATCAAATGTCTCTGCTTTGTCTGTCTGCATTAAAAAGACTGTTGATAGCTTAGTTGAGGCATTCTTTCTAGAGACATAAAACTCAGTTCAGAGGTTTTTATGTTTACAGATTATATACTACCTGCATTTGAAGAAACTGCTTGGTAATACCTCTTGCTTCTAAGAAAGAGGTAACAGATTGGTATTCTGTGCAGGAATTAAGACAAGCATCTAAGAGATAGTTAATTAGGGGACCTCAGCATTATCTTTGTATTTTTTATTCTCTGGCCTTTGCCCAGCTGTTCTTTACCACTCTCAACAACTGTACTACATGTTTTTTAGCAGAGAAAAAGAAAGTATTTTCAAAAAAACAACAAGAGTACACTTCTGTAAGCAGCAATGCCAATTTACACCTGTACTTTCTGAGCCCAACTCCACCTTGTTTCAGCTCCTACTCAGGCCCTCTAAGTGGCTGGCATGAATTAAGGATACAGACAGAAATAAGCAGGGATAAGCATGGAGTGATAAGAGGAAAAGATAGATAGAATAAAAGGCATTTTGCAGCCTGTCTTGGAAGCACTTTTACTTAATGTTTAACCACAGTGTTAAATGGAGAGAATCAGTAAAGACAGCATGGGCTAGGTTGCCTAACATGAATCTATGGCTGTAATTCTTCTTCCCCTCCAGTCAACGGTACAGAACAAAGATTCGAAGTATCACAGTATCACAGTATTGTGCGAGTTGGAAGGGACCTTAGAGATCATCGAGTCCAACTCCCGGGATTCAAGCCTCTCTGTGTAGCAGAGCAGCACTTGTACCACTTGTGCCACAGGGGGGATTCAAACCCTGGGCCCTCCAGTGTTGCAAGCAGCACCTTATACCACCGCACCACCAGGGGCACACAATTAGCTGCGTTCAACAAAATTAGGGAAGGTAGACAAAAATTAGGGAAGACACTTCAGCAACAGGAAAAACAACCTAATAACTTCTTGTCTGGAGCTTTCTCACTCTTGTGAGTGTTCAGCACAGGGAAGTTGAGGATATTCCTCAAAACAAGTTCTAAAAATTTGAAATCTGAATAATACCTTCACTTTTGCAGAACACCCACAGCCTAGACGATTCAAGAAAAAATGCAGTGTTCATAAGGCCTTCAATCTCAAAATCAGTTCACACTGAATCTCCATTCTCTGGAGGACCTGCAAGAGTCATTCCAGGCTACAATTCAGTTTGACATGAGTAAAATTAAAAAATGCCTCTGCTCATATGCTACTCTATGGGCAATTGCAACAAAACCAAAACAAAACACAAAAAGTCCACAAGAAAACAGAACACATCCAACCAACCCTCATTAAAAACAAAATAAATAATAAAAATTAAAATAAATAAATAAATAAGAAAATCTATGTTTCTTTTGTATTCATAAAGCTGCTCATGCCAAGTCTACTTTTACATGCAGGAGAAAGTCCACAGATTGTGCTGCAGGTTCAATAAGGGATTGCCTGAACACACCTCTATTACTTAGTTGAAAAGGACATTGAAGTAAGAATTTGCTAACAGCGAGAGACAGCCTTTTAACAGCATGACTCCAGCAGACATTTTAATAACCAGCCTACACATTTTTACATTGTCAGCATACTATGACATTGAGGGAGGCAGAGCAATCTGCCTGGATCTTTGTGGGAAGAGTGGAGGTTGCCAGAAGTAAGTATTTGGAGGGTACACTAGAAGGGCCAGGCTATGTGTACATGGCTGAAACATAAGCTACTGTTCAAGGAAGCTCTTTTAATAGGAATCCAGTTTATTTATTTATTCAGAAGCAGATGGCATCCTCTCAAGATGTTATGCAGAACATGACACACAAAACAAGTATTTTCATCTGAGCATATTTTTTCTAATCAGCTCCCTGCTATTCAGCATTAAATGACAAACAAAAATCTAGTCTCCAGAGACTGGTAATACTCTAGGCTAACTCTAGGAATAGCAGCAAGTGATGAAATGTAATGAGTCGTAATACACTGGAGTGCAGACTAGATGACCTCAATGTCTTTTGATCCAAATGTTATACTACAAGAAAAAGCATTCCAAATGTAGAGCACATTTGATAGACAGACTTCATGACCTATGGTTAACCAGAAGTGTCTAGTGCAACTTTCTGTGTTTATACAAAGGAAAACAGAGGCAAGAATTCTTACTATAAGGTATGTCAGGAATACTGTCGTGCAAACACGGCATTGTATGATTCTGTATGATATTGCACATAGCTTCCATATTGTGGTTTTGTGCAATTCCTCCTGAATCATAACCATAAATCTCCATTCATTGAGAAGTCTAAACTCCTACCAAGACTTTGTAGAAGGTTATCACTTTAAAGAACATCTTATCACTACAGACACACAAGACATAATTTAAAAAGAAGCCAAATACTATAAAACATTCTCCTCTCTTGATCCTCCCTACAACACAACTAATCTCTGAGACTGCTAAGTGTTCCCTTTAATCAATATTTTTCCTTTTAATGGAGAAGAGTCGTACATATCCACATATGTTGATATACTGAGGCTAATTCCCCATACAATAGTACAATACAATAAAAGTGACTTATTTTGTCATTACAACCTTGCATGCCACAATCCAGCAGTTATTACACATACATCCAACTATTATGGTTCTCTTTCCTCCCTCTTTCCAGAGTTTCCAGATGCTCCCTGCACCCTCACACAAGACCCTCACCTTCTACACTCTGTGGGAGGATGCCCTTAACCTTCCCTCATCCTCTCCCATAAAAATAACCCTGCCTTCCATTTCTTCCATCAGCAACAGCTGCTCCATGCACACACTATCCTTGGTCTACTAGCCTTGCTGAGGGAGCAAGGGGCCTAGCAGAGCTGCTGCTGCCAGAAAGAGCATGCAGTTGTTGCAGGAAGCATGTGGCAGCTGTTCTTGCTAGCAGCCTCCCTGCTTATCACTTCCTTGCTCCTGCTGGCTACACCATTTCTGATGCAAGTCAGGATGCCATTGAACTTCTGGACTTGGCCACCTGGGTACACTGCTGGCTTATGTTCAGCTGAGCATCGACCAGCACCCCCAGGTCCAGTTCTTCCACATAGCCTTCCAGCCACTCTGCATCAAGCCTGTAGCATTGCCTGCTGTTCTTGTAGCTAAATTGCAGGACCTGGCACTTGGTCTTGTTGAAGTTCATCCCACTTGCTTCAGCCCAGCTGTCCAGCTCAACCAGATCCCTCTGTCGGTCTTTTCTTCCTTCAGGCACATCAGCACTTCCTTCCAAGTTGATATCTTCAGCAAATTTACTGAGGGTACACTGAATCCCCTTGTCCAGGTCATCAAAATATACTGAAGAGGGCAGGCCCCAGTACTGATCCCTGGGAAACACCACTTATGTCCGATCACCAGCTGGATTTAACTGCATTCACCACTATTCTCTGGGCCCAGCCATTCAGCAAGTTCCTTACCCAGTAAAGAGTGTACCTGTCCAAGTCATGCTTTGCCAGCTACCTCAGGTGAATACTGTGGGAGACAATGCCATCTACTATATGCAGTCAAATGTTAAGATAAAAAAAAAGAAACTATATCTTTCATCAAACTAAGAGCATCTCAAGAAAGCTTATACCCAAAGTTCTCACGATTAAGAATGATAAAAGTTTACAAAGTCATAGTTGTATCACTACAGAAATTTTAACATTTTCTTTGAACATTTCAATGGTAAATGATGTAGGCAAATAATAAATAAGAATAGAAATGTCTTAGTGTGAGTATTCCATTAATGACAAACGGCACTCTAATTTTATCATAAGGAGCCTTATCAAAACATGATTCAGGGTCAGAAAGCAAAATTTAGGTTTTGTTTAAATGTGCAACTGTTATCTTTAGAAGATTCTGACACCACTGTTATTTGAGTGATTTTATCCAACTCAAAGTGCCTTTGAGAAGATCAGCTTGCATCATTATTTTTCTCCTCCCTGATATATCCAGAATGCTGAAAGGTCTGGGGACTGCTGAGCAAACTGTGTAACTTGGAAACACATGATTTCACACAAATGACTATATGCCTGAGTGTTAAAAACTTTATCAGTGCTGTAGTATAGCATTTTAATAGTATATTTATCAATGCAGCAGTATAGCTTTTTTATAGTATATTTACCAATGCAGTAGCATAGCATTTAATTTGATTTAAACAAATCTTTTACTTCATAGCATAACTGAAATAAACAGGTGTAACTAATATTTAACTAAACCAAAGTAAGATAAGTACTGGGCAGAGCATTTCTAGGAACTCATAGCAATTTCCCACAGTTTTCTACAAATTCTTTATGTAAAAAAAATCCAAAACCAAACCAACTTACATACGTAACCTCAAACTCTAGAGAAACTTCTCTCTTCGTGTAAGTAAGGCAATAATACAATCAGAGAAGGCTTGCAGGAGTATCTGTGACTACTGGACACTTAGCAAAGTAGTTACTGGTTATAAACAAGCACTGTAAAAACATACAATAACTGCATAACTATCACAATGCAAAAAACAAAAATCCTTCTTGACTTATGAGGATTCCTTGGGATGCTGGTGTATCTAAGATTCCATTCAAAAACCCCAACAGCCTTCTGAAGGGCCATCCCTGGAGGTGTTCAAGGCCAGGTTGGATGGGGCCTTGGGTAACCTTATCTGGTGCCTGATTGGTTGGCAAACCTACCCAAAGCAAGAGGTTGGAACTAGATGGTCTTTGAGATACGTTCCAACCCAAGCCATTCTGCAATTCTATGATTCCCTATCCTGAAAGAGAACTTCCAAACCAGCCCTTGTACAAGTTACTCTTCCCTGGTGATGTGGGGAGCATGTAAGGTGCATTAGCAAATGTGCTGGGCTTACAGCATGTTTCGGTGGGAGGCTAGGAAAAAAAGAATAGCACAGACAATTGAGAAAAACTGTTGTAGAGAGAGCAGTAAGTAGCCAAATTGAAAAAAGAAAAAAAAAAAAATCCTTCAAAAACTGACTCACTATAATGGATTTATTTTTTTGAGTTATTTTAGGTTCACACAAAAAACTGTTTGGAGTACTTATCATAGAATCATAGAATGGCTTGGGTAGAAAGGGACCTCAAGGATCAACTCCCAACTCCCCTGCCACAGGCAGGGTTTCTAATCACTAGATCCAAGTACAAGAACAGATTGTCCAGGTCCCCATTCAATCTGGCCTTAAATATCTCTAGAGATGGGCCATCCACAACATCCACAGGCAGCCTTATAATAGAAACACAGATTAATATGTAACCCCTCAAACAACAACAAAATCCACATGCAACATCCTAATATTTCATCATGAAGCTGGAAGATCATAGCAAGCCTTATTATGAACCTGGCTAAATACTAAAATACAAGAGAAAATGACAGAAGAGGTATAGAGATGCTACTGCCAGGTCAACTACAGATTGAGTGACTTTTACGCGAATTTATTAGGAAATATATTTTGTTTAGTATTTCCCCTCCCTGCCTTTAATCTGAACATATGGATATATATGGCCTATCTGGATTACATTACTCTGCTGGATTTGTAATTTATAATACACGATAGTGCAGTAACAGTTTCTTCAGACAGGCACTGAACAAGTATTATACTTGAACTACAAAGAATCTAGAGAGATTCATTAATTTCATTGAGGCCTAAATTGCACCTGTCAATCTAAAACAAATAGGATATAAATTAATTAGATATCAGACTGTATACCAGGAATGCAAAAATAGAAAGCAAAGTAATACATTAAAAAAAAAAAAAAAAAAAAAAAAAAAAAAAAAAAAAAAAGGGAGGGGGGGTGAGAAGGGGAGAAGGGACTAAATCCAAACTTTTCTTTTAAGAATTCTTTTTTTTTTTTTTTTTTTTTTTTCTTAATGTAATAAATCTACACAACTTCTTACTATGGCACATTATAAGAAAGAATGATGGTTTCCTGAAGATGATCACCGTGCCAGAGTAAAATTTAATACCAGAAAAGGTAGACTTCAAATCAAAATACCTTTTGCTCTCAGTGAATCAAGTACACTTTCTTCTTCAAAGTTTTAAGGCAAGCCAAACAATAAAGAACAGTTGTGGATAATGTTTGTTTTGACTTGTATTACTTTAGAAGAAGACTTAAAGCTCAACCTCTAATGCCAGCTAAGTCTCTGTATTTGGAAATGCAAACAAAGTCTGATTTCCAGAGGTCCTGAGCACCAGTGCTTTCCTGTCAAGCTAATAGACTTGGAAGTATCTAAATTGTCATCTGGGGGGAAAAATTACTGTGACAAAAATCATACTGTTGATTTGCCATGTGTCTTAAAAGTGCTCGTGCTTGAATAATTTTATCCATTGCATTAAAAGCACATTAAGCGTAATATAGTTGTTCTTTTTTGTTTTTATTTTCTTTTATTTTACAGCATCTAAAAGGGTGCTGAATCTAACACTCCAGAAAGAAAACCTTTGAAATAAGCATTTTTTTCTGAATCTTAGAAACATCAAGTAGAAACATCAAGTAAAAATAAATCAAGTTCAGATAACTCTCATTTTATAGTACTTATTCCAGAATAGATCTTGAATTTTGAGCCATATTGATCTTACTAAATGGAGTGGCTGCTCAAAATGTGTTATACTACAGAATCGTTTACAAAAAGCCCATTCTCTTATTTTAAGTGTATTATAAAATACTTTTTTTTTTTTTTTTAAAGGAAAACATACCACTTCCTACAAGGACATGACATAAGCAATATGATTAAATATCATTCTCCCATTTTTATTATTTTTATTAATGCACTAATATTGTTTGAGATAAGAAAAGATATTTAAAAAGAACAACAACACACTCCCCTGGCCGTCAACGTACAAAATAAAGAAAGAAGAAAATAAAACACCTCACTATCTCAGTGATGCTAATCAAAGATGTAACTTGTGTTTAGTATAAACTTCTGAGCATTTTAAACAGGTTTTCAAGCTAATTGCCTACACATTCACACAAAGTAAAAATAGATGGCTTTCCAAACGAAAGAACATAGAATCATCAGTCATTCTTTGTACTCAGAAACAAAAATAAACAATGAATCACAGACACACAGTACATTATTTCAGATATCAATTGTTACCACATTACACAGTTTTCCTACTTGCACTCACATGAGAAAAAGTTTCCCTGAGGTGTTTTCCTGCATCACCACACATGCATCTTTATGGAATTACCAACTTTAAGAGAAATCCTAGCAGGATATTCCTTCCATATGTTGAAAATTAATTTTAAATTATCCATGCCTGTACAATTTTATGTCTGGTAAAATAAGAATTAGCTTTACATTTACGGTTGGTTTCAACTCACTGCTGTATTTCTAAAAAGTGCCCACTGACTTTGAAATCTGTCCAGAAAATGAGGAAAGGGGGTAAATGAGGATTAGAGGAGAACTCAGTGCAACAAATCTGTTTACACTTGAAGGTCTTCTGAGATGGCTGTTTCAAAACCAAAAAGGATGAATGAAAATCAGTACTGTTTATTGAAAGCATCTACATTTTGCAGAAGCAGGAGGATTATTTATTGCCAAATAATTTCATACAGCTTTCTAAGCATTTTCTAAAGGATGGGTATGAATATGGGTGGAATTTTTAAAAGAGTTTTTTTGTTTGTTTCTTTGTTTTTAATAAGTTGAAAAGAATATGGATCTGGAGTAGAGAAAGGGCAGTGTCCCAGTTCACAGCTTGTCCACTTGAATATGTTAGCAACAGGACACTGGTTTCAATTTCCAACAGATATTAGCTATTAGCTACTGATTTGGTGTGGTTCAAGAAGTGGGTGCAGTTGTTGATGCTGGAAAGAGGAAAATGTGGAACAGAAGTGAGAAAAAGGTCTACATTATGGGAAAAATGCCGGTTCTCTGTAACCAAAGATGTAGTCCACATCGCTATTTGGGGACATACAGACATCTAGTTCTGGATTCCAAGGGACTGCATGTCCCTCACAGTAAAGGTCTCAGTACGACCTAGACCAGAGTTCCACCTACTTTTTACTCTTCTAATGCCTACCCTAATATCCTAAGAGGAAAATAATCAGATTCTCTCAGTATTTGTACAGAACAAATTAATTTCATAAATAAAAATTGAGTGAAATATTCTGTACCTAATAACAGCTAGCAATGCGGGACAAGATATAAAAATCCCTGCATTACAATTTTCAGGTCTGTCACAGAAAGTTTTCTTCCTTCTACAGCAAGTGGACTTATATTCTTTCTAGAACTAGAACATTCATTCCTACAAACGCAGTTTAGTACTGCTATCCTTACAAATGCCTACAATTCTTTCACATGATCATTACCTTTAAGCTGTTCTCAGAATTAAATGGAAACTTCATCAAAAGGCATTATCTATCTACTTTGGATGTGACACCTTTCAATTTATTTTGACGTCTGCGTGCCTTATTAATTCATTCCAGAACAAAAATTTCCAACATCAGTAATTATTTCATCACATCTCTAATTTAATTCTTCTCTAAAATAATCAGATGCAATATTTTCAGTATTCCCATCAGATGTATAATTTCTTTTAACACCCTTTTGTTCCTACCGCACCAGCATTCATCAGTAGCTTATCCTAGATTTGCCAACCCTATATACATATTAAGTCTACTCAGAAGCTTCTCATGTGGAACTGCCTGAGAAGGCAGCTAGCCAGTTTTTCCACTTTCTCTCTCTCATTTGAGCTCATCTTAAAAACGACACAGCAATCTGAGGCACAGCAGTGCTAATGCATGGAAGACACTAGACCAGCAAATCCTTGTTATTCATATTTGGTTATACTGAAGCGCAATGACAAATGTGTGTGGCAAAGAAACCTTGAGAATTTCTTTAGCTCAATATTAAGCAAAGCTTCTCAAAGTTGTCCTCCACAGTCTTTAGGCACTCCTATCCACACCCAGCCTTCAAAACCAGTTTAGGAGCCAGCAAGGAAAATGACCAGTCCAAGTTCCACCACATAGCACCTGTATCAGCTTTAGATATATCCCTCTGAAGTTTCAGTTTTCTTCTGTCTTAATAACTATGTGCCTCTCTGCAAGTTTTTGTACCTCTGCTGACCGCTGCATTTTTTATTTTTTTTAAGATCAATAATACATATAAATAAGCACAGATCCTATTACAGAGCCTTGGGACATCCTACTGCTAAGCTTCTGACACAACTGAAATGAGCCATTAAGCCTCCTCCGCTTTCTATCTTCCCAGCCGGTCTCTCAGCAGTCATTCGAAGCAAACCTGCTTACTTCCTTCAGTTGTTTCATTCAAGGAATATTTTCAAAGAAAATAAATGACATTCTGTACTTCTTTATCTACTGCTTCAGGTATGTTCAAAGAACTCAATACAATAGAAAGATGCTCTCTTTTTCCAGTTAAATCTTGGAATTTTCCAGTTTTCAGATACATTCAAACACAGAATAGTCTAGTTCAGAGCATGAGTGTTTATGATTTGCCTTTGTTTCTTAACATCATCTAAAACGTAATAAGCTTTAAAGCTTCTATAAAATAAACAAAATATATAAAAAATAAATATATATAAAATAAATATATATATTTATAATAAATAAAATAAATACTTCTCAAATAAAAACTAAGATCTTCTTTATATACAACCTAATATTGCAAAATTAAGCAAACACTTACTAGAGCAGAATATACTGATTGTCGACTTCTGGCTTAACGCACTTGAGTGTGAATTCTTAAACGTGTTTATGATATAAACGGTATGTACAGAAGGCCATCTAGTCATCTTCATGTTTGATTTTTAAAACTGCAGTTGCACAGATGTACTGCTTATATATTTATTTTCTGCCACTTAAAAGAATAGTAGAAATAATCACAGCAGTAGTTCTGAATCACGATTATCCCAGTTTGAATTTGGCAACTTGCACCTGGAGTAGATATCCCAAGGCAATATAGGATCTTGGTATTTCATTAGGTCTTGATAATAAAACAAAGTGTATTTGCAGTCACCTGTTCAATACAAGTCTGTCAGCTCTTATCCAAGTAATGAGTGAAAATAAATATATATTTTTTAAAAAGTATTCTTTAAAAAAAAAAATAAATCAGTTTTCTATCTTTTGCAAGGATTAAACAAAAAAAATAATAGTTCATTTACTAATTCTGTGATGTTTCCCCACCTATAACAGCGTCTCTATGAGGTCTTTTTTTGGCAGAAAATTTAACTGCACTCTCATTATCTCCCCTTTCAAGTAGATAATGAACCATACTAAGATTATTTTCGTCCAGGTTTTATGGATTTCTTTTTATCAACGTATTAAGATTAATCTTCTTGTCAACAGAACACAGATCCACACTGACAGTTTTCTTAGAAAAGTTACATTCAATCTACTTCAGAGTCTTAAGAAAGATGTTTCCACTCAGAAGTGGAAACAGCATGGGACAAAAAAGCATTGATGGTTACTACGCCAAGTAAAAGACACTGTAAAAAACACTGTGTGAGTATTTCTGATTGCACTTCCCACTTCTGCTGTATTATCAAAAGCTGTTTTAAAGTTGCACAACATTGACAATATGGAAAGAAAAAGAAAACAACCAGTCCAACACTTTTGTCAACATATTCAGTCTGATCTTCACCACATTTTCTCTGCAGAGATATAAGTAAAATAGGTTGAAAGTGAGCCTCACAAAGAGAACTTTTGCTTCACACAGCACTTCTTTCCCAATGTTACCATGACAGGTATGACAAATGTGTCCAGGGAAATCACTTCTCTTTGATCTTGATGCAAGTACAATAGGAATATGTGATGGCTGATCATTTATTGACCCCCTCAGAGCAGTCATCAGATTTAGACCCCAGAGATCGGATCCTCAGTCATTGTAAATTGATGCAATGCCTGTAGAAATGCACAGCTAACAGCATGGGGCTTATCACTGGGCCTGAAGATGCAATACAAATGTTGGTGAAGATAACAGGAATTTTTCTGTCAACAGAAGTTCAACATTTTATGTCCAAATTGAGTATTTCTTGAGAAATTTCTTTCATACATACAGATAGATAAAATCCAGAGTTCCCATTAAAGGGGAACTCGTTTTTCTGGGGCAAGTTGCATGTAACCTTGTGTGTATATGTCTCCAAGGACATAGCTTTTCCCTCTCTGTCACACTGATAAAAATAAGTATGCCTTTAAAGGAACATTTGGCCACACTGGAATTGGGATTAGGGAAGCAACCAAAAGGAATGGGTTCATTCTTTCCAAAGTAGTTCCTCTTTGTCAGCTGTACCAGAAGTCCACGCTAACAGTCTTCAAACAGACAAACCTGGCATCCAAATCCACAGCATCTCAGTTCAAATCAGCGAAAGACAGCAGAAGGCAGAAAAAGCAAGAAACCAGATATTCACTCCTTATATACTCTGTAAGACATCCTTAAGACTCATAAGCCTCGTACTTAAATCCTACTTTGTCATTACAATAATCTATTGACATAAACCAGTATATCTTGAAGACAAAAGACTTTCACATAAGTTCTCCATCCTGGAGAATCATGCAAAGCACAATGATGTATACCACGTACAAGAAACTGCAGAAGTGTGTGTGTGTGTGATGTACAAAACCCAGGACAGCATGGGATAACAGACTGATTTTCCACATAATACACACCATCCAGACTACCGCAGTACTTAAAGCTTTTGCATGTATGATATGGCAGAAAAACAAAGATAAACAAATTAACAACAATTTAGAGTATTATTTTAGTTAAGAGGAGAGAAGCTGAAGAAACTGAAAATGACTTAACAGATGGAAAATTGATGCAAGATAGCGCATTATAGAAGTAATAATGCAAACCTTTCAAAAGTAAATTCTACAAAACATATACCTTCTAAGAAAAAAAAAACAACAAAGGTATCTAAGGTTGATCAAATTAAAACTACTCTGAATTAGCGAATTGCAAAATGCAGACACAATAGAAAAAATACCAAACTACACACTGCTGCATTCAACAATGAGGTTTAACCAGTAATGTCAAAAGTTAGGCAGGTTCACAAAGGACTTTAACCCATTTAATTGGCTTTTGTTTCCACTAATAAAATGCTTGGTTGCTTTCCAGATCACTTTGTAGAGATCAAACCACCACCCAAGTGCAATGTACAAACACACTGGAAAAGGAAGTTCCTGTCTCAAGGCTTTTTTTGGAATGATGTTTTACTACCAAAACATAACAAAAACAAATAGAAGGAGGGCTCAGAGCTGCTTGTCTTTCCAGAATGCTAAACAGGAATCTGAAGAACTGCAACACATCATCCCAACTGTCCTTTATTTGTACTATTCACTCAAATTCCCACAGGATTGAGTTCTGTGACTTTCCTCTTGCTTTACAGATGGGTTATATGCATCACTTGTGGTCTACAAGGACAATTAGTCTGGTTCACACCCTACACGCCTTCATCAGCCACAATACTCTCCCCAAGGGCCTCCTGACCATGGCCCAAAGATTTTGCAACACAGCAAAATCTTAAGCAAATAATAGGCACTATTTTCCATGTTGCTGAAAGTGGCTTCTTGGTTTTCCAAATCTGTAGGTTTTAATTCCACAAACTGTTTTGAATAATGGAGAGAACGGGTAACAAACAGAACGTGAGCTCAATAATTTTTCTCAGGATGCCTAGCTTTTCTTTCAGTGCCAGTACCATTGTTTCAAGACAAGAACAGCACCATCATTCAACCAAAAAATCAGCAGTCACCCTTGCTGCCCACACTTTAATATACTCCAGTCATCTTTCTATTGACAGACAGCCTATTGCTCATGCAAGTTACACATCTGAAGTTGCATGTGCATAGAGGGAGGTGCTGATGCCCCTGTGCACACCAGCAGTGCTTGCTCATCTAGCAAAGCAATATAATCCACTGCGTTTCTTGTATTTCTTCTTTTCCTGCACACCAGACAGCAGCCTGCATTGCTCTAATTGTGACATCACATACAGCTATGTGGGTGTTTCTTGCTTGTTTTATGCTTCCAGAAGTTTGCATGTCTTTCTATCCAAAACCTGTTTGTGCCATTTATTCTCAATTACATCCACATGTTGGACGTCATTAGCCGAATAAAAACCTTGATGACCAGAGAGTGACCCATAAAGTTCAGAAAGAAAGCTAGCATTTGCCAAGCAATGGAATTCACCTAATTTCTACTCAAGTTTTGCAGGAGTTGAAAAGCCAGTTCCGTGTTTTAACTCTTTCTAAAACTGAAAACAACTCTAGTCTTGCGAGGCTCACAGATTCCCTTCATAGTTTCACTTCTTCTGTATTCTACTGAAGAGACATTCCCAGAATAGCTATAAGCACACTATGTTTAAAAAATTTGCAATGGATTTTCAAAGTTACTCAGTTTTGATTAAGGAAGCACGCTTTCAAAAATCTCAAATGTATCAGAACCTCATAGCAGATACAAGGCCATTTTCAGTCTTGCCTGTTTTTGAGTAATACAGCTTGCTTGTAGGCACCATTAAAATCTCTTATACAACATCAAAGTTTTTGGTGATGTTTTTTTTCAGTTTCATCCATTCATTTGTAGATCACTTCTATTGGCTTTTAGTAACAGGATCTTTAGAAAAATTGGAACCAAAGAAGTGTTAATTCAGTAACCAAGTCCCGCTTTGTACATACACCACACTTCTTACGCTAGTATATTGAATATTACTCCATCAACTTTGTTTTCAAAGCCAAGCCTCCTTTAAAATATAAATATTCAATACAGTCATGTATTTTCTTAAAACACATGGTTTGGACACCTACTAGATTTTGGTACTGAAACCACCAACCAGAGCAAATTCAACTATTACTTCACTCTCCCAGCACTTCTACGTACATGTCTAAATATTTGCTGGTTGCCTTTTCTGAGACCGTCTTAGGAACAAGAACTGTCACGACAGTTTGTCATCTGAAAGCACGACTAGATGCTACAATAATACCAGTATTTCAGCGTAATTCCAGACATTAAACTGGGATTCTCCTATGCATACAAGATTTGGGTTTTTTTTATCTGATAAAAAAAAAAAAAAAAGAGGTTGGGGGAAAAAACACCCAAAGAACTGACAAAATTTTTAAGAGTTTCAGTATCGTGAATGTCTTTTTCATATTAACATTTTTAATGTTTATTTTTCCAATTTTACTTTAAGAAAATCAACACCTAACTCAGCTGTGATAATCAAAGCTGTCTAAAATGGATCTGAAATGCAATTTGCATTTCCCTAGAATGTTTCAAAATTACGCTTTCCAATTAATGATTTCTGTTTCAACTAACTGGAATTTTTCCCACAAAAAATGTTTTGAGAAAAATTTCCTGAATTGGCTCAAGTACCAACTTTCCTCAAAATATGCTTTTGTCTTCCTGACAGCACGTGGAAGTAAGAACTCTTAAAATTAACAGAAGGTGTACATGGAGGAGGTGGGAAGTTTGGAAAGAGTGCTCCAAATGCCAGATCTATCATTTGCATTATTAATATGTCAGATCTGGTGCGTATGAAGAGCCAGCGACGAGGGTACAGATTTGAGGAAGTTTCTGCAAAATTAACAATTCTGACGTGATTGCTAAGGTGTTGACAGTGCTGAAAATGTGATGAGGCATCCAGACAGGACAGAAGGAATGTCCTGAGTAAGGAACAGAACAGGATTCTGAACAGCTGGAGACCTGTGCAGGGGAGTAAGAGGAGTGTCTACTTATTACATTTCAATGAATAGCAGAGTGACATTAAAAATAAAACCAGCAAAGAGCAGGGTGCAACTTTAATGAAGAGAAGGAGAATGTGTCAGCTTATTATGCTCCAAGGCCAGGCTAGCTCTTGGCTTCCTTCTGAACGGAGGTCCAATATGCCAATGAAGAATAGCTGAGTAGGACCACAGGCTTCTATGAGAGAGTTCTGTCACAGAAATTTTAAGAAGCTAGGGAAAGAGACAGATGTTGAATACAACTGGGTATTATTCCTCCATGACATTGTTTCCAAGCCTTATAATCAGAGATTTACTGCTCAATTTGGATGGTACCCCAGAAAAGTTGTAGAGGAGTCTATTTGTAAAACCATAACAAATTAGGATATTTGCTTCTATTTCCAAGCAAGCTGCACAGCTCAGGCTGGTAGCAGTGTTGTGAGAAAAGGAAAGCCTCAGTTAATAACTCTCCAGGAGCAGAAAAAAGCAGAAATGTGCCGTGTATCTTTGAGCAGTCATGCATCGTGACTATCTCCTTGGTTCCTCCTGTTTTGGTCCACACCTTAAGATCATGTGAAAATGTCAGTGTGAGAAAAATCTTGTATTCTGGTGATTGCAAGCACAGCTTTCAGCATTAGATGAAGGAGGTGGTGACAAGGGAACTGCAACACCTCAGTGAAATAGGTTAATACACCTCCACTAATCTTTTACATGGCGCTATCACTCCTGTACAGGACTTTCCAATCCCATTTTGTGCCCTGTAACAAGCCCTTGCTACACTAGCATTACCAGAGTGAAAGTTTGGTGGGGATGATTTAATTTGGAGGCTATTAACCTACCTAAGAAGGTCCTTTTTTATTTCTGTTGCGTTGTGTGTTGTTTTGTTTTTTTTGTTTTGTTTTGTTTTGTTTTGTTTATTTGTTGTTTTGTTTTTATTTTGTTTCGTTGGTTTTGTGAATGCCTCCAGGCAAAAACCAGGATGCTGAAGGCAATGCTAATCAGTCACTTCAGTAGGAACAACACTGTGCTCCAAAGCAGGTATTATTTATCATGAAACCATCACGTGTGAACACTTATCTATCTCACCTGCAGAAGAAACTTGCACACTGGCATCTCTTGCCTTTTCCCCCTCCAGCTTTGTTTACATCCTCAGAAGTACACATTCCCTCTTTAGCCCACGCAAAGGAAGGGATATTTGAGGCATTAATGTGTGCATTGCCATGGTTACCTAGTTCATCTGCAGCAAAAGGGTTTGGTTCATGACCTGACACCACAGCTCCAGGAGAGCATTCCTTCCTTGTTGACCACTACAGACACGTGGGAGATTTTTTTCATAAAAATCTGAATGCAAGCAACACTGGGACACGCAACTCAACCTCTCACAAAGTCTTCAACATATTTTTCAAGCAAGTCATCATCCAAAGAATACCTGCAGATTTTACTCTCTGAATTTTAACTGAGGAGTTAATCACACTCGAGAACTTAGCTTCAGAAGCAAGCTTACAACAACATGTTGAGTCTGTCATGGGAAAACAAATGTTTGGGGCATCAAAATGATGACCATATTAAACCAGTCGCTCATCAGGGTGAAGGGAATTAATAGCTTCCTCCCATCCAACCAAAGAAGCAGTTTGAATTTCTTTGGTATTAAAAATGTTTATCTCACTCGCACTGTAAAACTACTGAAATATTGCCAAGCCAGGTGTTAAAACTAAATGAACTCTCAATACAAAATGAGGTATAAACAACAAATATTGATAAAATATAATAATGACAGAATCCAATCCAGGCAGAAGGTGTATCTCCACAGCTGCCTCAAATTTTCACTGGAAAGAAACATCAACTTCAGTTTTTAAGCAACATCACTCTCCCAGTTTTTTTTTATTATAAAACAGATAAATTATAAGAAATCCCTCCTCATATTGTTCATTTATTTGCACAATGTAAGTTTCTAATATTCTTAAGAAATTTGAGTTTTTGACATTATTTCAAGAAGCAGTGGTGCTGTCTCTGGAAATGGTACACTGAATACATGAACCAAGCATGTCAAAGCAAACACAGACATATCTTATGGTGGTTCTGAAAACACAAATACCAAGAAATCTCTGTGAAAAGAGCAAAGGCTAATAAAGTTTGAAAAGGCTTTGTAGTCATACAGCTATGTAAAATAAAGCTGTGAAGTTCCCCAGACTTAACATTTCTGAAACAAGAGTGGATAATCTGTTTGCATGTTATTTGCAAAATGGATCAGTCAAATGAAAAATCTACATAAGAATGACTGACTTACCTTTTCCATTTATTGTTAATGCTGATGCGATTGTGGCTGTTACTGGCACTGGCAATTGTGGCACTAATGGATGTATCCTTGGTCGGCTCCCCATCCTGGCACGCTCTGCACCAGGTCCTAATAAAGCTCCCACGGGTTTTTCTGCTGCTACTTCAGGTGCTACAGAGTCTTCTTGATCCTGCTCTGTGTGGTCCATTTTATCAGGGCTTTCATTTTGGAAGCCATCAACTGCTGTCCGGCTCTTAATTGGACTTTTGGGCACTAGGATTTTAATACCTGATTTTGCAAGGTCCATATTTTTCCTTCCAGAAAGAGATGGTGAATTGTTTTTCCGGAACTTCTGTGTGGCAGTAAAGAGTTGATTATTTTTTGACTCGTGGTCTTTACTCATAACTAAAGATTTAGTAGAAGTCTTTGAAAAAGAACTATTGGTAGACCTAGAAATTTGTTTTCTGGCGTTATTTGGAGAGGTCCTATTTGTCCTAGTTAATGTGCTTTCTTTTTGCTTTTCATTGTGACGCCTATTAAATTCATGTATATATTCCTCACAATTAACAAGGTGCTGTTCTGGCTCCCAGGTGTCGTCTTCACTGTCATATCCTTTCCATCGCACCAAATACTCTGTTTTTCCCTTCTTGTTTTTCCTCTTGTCAACAATTCTCTCTACCTGTTAAAAAGGAAAACCAAACATTAGGCACAGGCAGACACACAAGTCAATCGAGCAACGCATATGCAAATAATTTTCTGAAGTGTACCTAGATTTTAAAATGCTCTTTAGTCCTGTAATTCTCAATTGTAGCTCTATAGCATATAATCTTTCACTGCTGACTGGAAATGTCTCTCTTTATACTTCAGACTGTTATTTCCACCTAATAAAAGATGCTCTGAAATACCAAAGTCATTCTTCAATATGAATTTTGCATGCACAGGAACCTGAGTAAAATGCATATTGTTAACCATTGGCACTGGCTCCCAATGAGTTTCAACACCAAGATCAATGTGACTGGGATTTCACTCTGTGAATATAAGAGATCACACTTAAATGTGCCATGAAAACACAGTTTGCTTACCTTACTAAACTTATAGATGTATTATTTCCTGTTTACTTAGCAAAAGGCTTATGTGAGAATATCTTACTTATGGCAATTTATCCTTTAGTTACCAGGGTCAGTATAATACAGATTAGAAGTCAGGGCAAACATGAAATAGTTTTTAGAGGCTATTCACTTTGTGAAAACAGAGAACTTGTTTTGGCCAGAGACTTCAGTACACATACTTGAACCAATTACCATGCCTCACTTATCTGTAAATAGAGATGGTATTTATGTCACCAGCATTAAGCATGCACATGCTACGACTGAGCATGGGAGCCGTGGTGTAGAGGAATTCAGGCACTGGGGTAAGGCAGACAGGGCAGAGAGCAGCAGCTGCAGGGACAGAGGCTCATGCCTTGCACCAAATTTGCTGTCAGTCTTACTGCCACAACAGAGAGGGAATTCTTTCATGGAAAGGGAGATCCAAGTGTAAGGCTAGACTCCAGATTTTCTCCCTTTTTGTTTTATTTATTTATTTTATTTATTTTTTTTTTTCATCCAGACTGCTCCTTCTGTTAAATCCTCCAGCCTACTTTGTCTCAGTTACAGAACCAACACAGCTTTCTTCTCATCTCATTCTCCCTTTTCGTTGTTAGGAGAAAAGGAAAAAAAAAAAGAAGGGGAAGAGGTATGTGATGAGACTACCACTTATTAATTTACCTCCTAACCCTGGTGCTCAGCACCTTGTGAGCAAAGACCGTGCATACAAGCAACGATCACGCATACCTAGGATAACTTCTGAAGACTAGCAAAATCTACTGGAGTTGCGTTAGAGTGAAGCGTCTACAGAAGGACAGAGGCAAAATACAGATATATGTCACTTCAGAATCATGTCACTCTCAACAATAGACTCTCTTAACAGTACTCCTCAGCTTTGATTCTTTATGTGGCAAGTAATCATGATAACCTGCATGGTTTACAACGGCGAAGTTAAATGATTGCTATTAGTACAATTTCAGAAGCAAAATAACTGTGCTTCCTGGAACTTCACACTTTTCTTGCAAGTGTTGTACTATGCTGTCCTGCCAATAGGACGTTACGTAGTTCTGTTTGTGTTGGTATTAAAAAGAACCAAAACAACAACAAAAAAAGACAAACACAAACTGTCAGACTGGTTGCACCTTTACCTTGTTCCTCAGTTGCATGGTGCTGGCAATTCAAAACATTTTAGGGAACACAATATAAATTGTCCCAACAATGAAACAAATTAAATCTGTCTTTACTCTGATTATTGGGTTTAAAAAATACCTCACTATTGAAACTATTGTTTTCCCACTAAACTGTACTTAACACATATGATACCACAAGTAAAGTCATTATGTAGAAATATGCCTTCCTTTCCTTTCAGTAAACACTGAGTAAAAAAGTCTTTAAGTACTAAGTCGGAAATGTTAAATTAGTAAATAAACTCATGAATCATAAACCTTATATGATATTGTCAAAAAAAAAACCAAACAGTTACCATCTTGGTCTTGCTTGTTGTTTATCTTTCTTATGACCCATTGAAAAAGATTTTCTAAATATGATTTGCAGAAAGATCTCTGCAACCAGACAAGGTATTTTCATTTTCTGTCAGGAAATCCTCATGACAATCCAAACAACATCGATTTCTGGGCACAAAGTTCTACTAATGCTTTACATACTGGAAGGCCACCCATCAAGGGCACATCCTTTTAAAGCAGGAAGCCATTCTTCTCACCCAAAAAAACCCAGACACCTTGCAGAGATAACAGATGAACCTTAGAACGAGAGATGCAAAAATCCATTGCTAACCCAATAATTTATAGAGCAAACAGGAATGCTTACAGAAAGCGGTTACACTTAGCCACACTGCCCAAATCTGCAACAAAATCCATTTTGATAATGCTCTTTTAAAGATTTATCTATTTATTTTTACGACATTATTTTTCTTCTGTGTGTTTTATTTAAAACCCCAAAAATATAGCAATTGACCTGTAATACACAATTCCTCACGTGTTTTCACAGTTTTATTGAGGGACTTTCTCAGTTGCCTTCACTTAATCAAACTGCCTTCAGACCACTAGGAAAGCTGCTCAGGAATATCCTACTTCAGTATTTCTGCTGACAATAACAGGTACAGAAATGGTTCTCATCCAGGTTTGAGAAGAGAAGACTGGAACATTTCCACAAAGTACACAGAGTTGTTAAATAGGGTTACGCAGGAATGAACAGGAATGTTTGAATTCAATTTCAGAGCAAAAATAGGACTATAAACTTGTACTTTTCCTCTTTTGCTACAGAAAAATAGTTTGGCCAAGTCATACATTTCTACTATATTATACAGCATTGACATGATGTAAAATATAATGCAAGACACTTCTAGTTCTTGCATTGAAATATACTAACAACTTACACCTGAATATTAAAATGAACAAGAATATAACTCAGCAGAGAATTCCATCCTTAGTCCAAATTCCCACTTCCTAACACTTCAGTTACGGCTCAGTTTGATGGTACAGCTAAACAGATAAAATAAGCAACATCAAAACAGGCAGTATTTTTTCTTCGCCTGTTGCTACTTGGGAGCTGAGCTGGTGCTTTCCTGATCCTATAATGAGTGAGTTCTGAGAGCCAAAAACTGGCAGAGTGCCCCAAAGCACCAGGTAAGCACAAGTCCGCATCCTAGGCCAAGATCGCGGCAGAAATGCTGGTGACAACTACTTCTTGCCAATTACCATTTCTACAGCCTCCAGTGCCTTCTGCCACAGGGTGAGATTTATTTTTAGTTCTTAAAAGGTTCTTTAGCAGCGGATACTGGCAGCACAATCTAGTTTTCAAGTGTTGTGGAAGGATCAAAAGAAAAATGAAAATGATTTTAAAGAGGAAAAAAAAAAAAAATGATCGTAAGGGAAGAACAATCTGGGTGGCAAAAGTTAACATACCCCACTTTATCCACTCGAAGTACTCATCAACTACACTTGAAACTCAGCCAGCAGAAATATCGACAGAAAATGAACACTGTGCTCTGAGGTATAATCCAACACTGCAACATTCATATTATAATCTCACACACAACAGTTATACTTAAGACTTCCCATCTGCAAAATGGTAAATTTCCATTACTTCCATGAATGTGGTAAGACTTAATTAGTGTTTGCTTTCTCTCTCTTTGAGGAAGGAAATACTTCGGTTTGAATTGCTTTTAATAACAAAATAAACAGCATTTACACTTTAAAACAGAACAGATAAGATATGGTTGCAATCAAAAAGTCCCGTCAGGCTACAGCTGTGCCAGGTGAAAATGGTCATATTTACAGCCCATCTGCAACTGCTCCTCCCTCTCCCAAGCTCATAGACATCAGCTCCACCCCATCTGTCCACATAACTCCTTGTGCAATTGTTACCTAACTTAGCTCTGTCAAAGTGACCTGGTTTAGATATTAAGAATACCTGAGCTAATGTAGGCATCCTGAAAGAACTGGTTTGGAGAACAGCCACTTATGCGGTATTTCTGACACATCTAAGAGGACTGCAGGGGACAACAAACACCTTTGAGCAGGATGGGTGCAGTAACCTCTTCATTCTGCTACACTTATTTTCCAGTTCCAAATTGGATGTGCAGCAAATGAACATGGTGACCCTCGTGGGTCCCTTCAAACCCTGGATATTCTATGATTCTATGCACTCTTAATCCAAGATGAAAGATTTTTAGTTCAGGTCAAAATAAAGATGAAATTCAAAAGAACGTTTTCCATCCAAAACACTGCAATCTGTGCACATTTAAAAACTCTGTGAAAGGCATACTGAAAATGCATTTGTATGTATATCTTTTAAAATAAATTAATTTAATGGACAATTTGAAAAGATTCAAGTAAAGGTACGCCACCCCCAATAGAGGGAAAAAGACAGAGTGAGCAAAATAAACACATAGGTGGGCAAGTAAATATTCAAGGAGCATTGCTATGTTAATCATAAATTCATTTTCCATTCCCATGGTGTTTCTCTATGTCCTCACGTTTGTGTCAGACTAAATTAATTTAAAGGTAAACAGAATAGAATCCGTTTGACTTCATCCCCTCTGTTGCCTGTGAAATACAGAAGACCTTGTTCTCTTAGCTTGAGGCTATGTTTGGTTCAGAGCAACACTGCAACTGAGAAGCGAATCCTTTTTCCACCTGCCACCATTCCCACTTACTATGCAACAGTTCACAGACTAGTTTTCATATAAGTGATGTGGATTCTTTTGGGAGAAATATAAACTAGAAAAGGTGATTCTGATGCACAGAACATGCTTCAGCACCAAGGGGATAAGGGGCCAAGAGAAAAACAGCTCTGATCAGTTTCAACACATGTTGTGGCATGGATATTTGATCCCTAGAAGCTCTACTAAATCTAGTCCAAGAAAAATTGATGCACAACATAATGCACTGAGGTAAGGGCCACAGCACCAGCTCTTTCACTCTACTCATTTTCTCCTATTGAGCCACATTTCTCATGTAGACATTCCCTAATTCAGTGACTGAAACTAGACATAGCAAGTAGCAGTTTTGCACAACTAACCGTGCTACATGTGAACAATCACTTCATTAACCTAGAAACTGTCCCATGTACAAATGGGACTTAAATGATCATCCATAAACAATCAACAGTGGTTAAGAATGACTATACCCTCAATTTATTAGCATCTTGTCAGTGATAAACTCAGTAATAAGTTGAGTAAATTCAGTAAAGTCAGTAATAAAATATTTAATCACTTTTTATTTTAAGATAAATGAATACTATATAAACATGCATACAACAACTGAAAAAGCGAAGCAACAAATTTTGCTTAAAGCAAAATGAGCAAGTTTTGGGAAAATAGTTACTCAAAAAATAATGTGACGAGGAAGTCAAATTACATCTCAAGGTCTACAAAGTGAGCACTAAAATCTTTGATGTACTCATTTATTCAGAAAATACATTATTCCCAATACTATAGCCTGACACCAGTTCTGAGTGCTGCCCACTGCAGTTAGCATAAGCAGTTGAATTTTAGAAACAGCTTCACACATGTATGCTTAAAATGCCCAAACCATGGTACTGGTGTAGTCTAAGTCCACATTGATACCATTACAAAGGCATCCTAAAATACCATGTACATCTTCACTGCAGCTCCAAGTTACTTCATGTGCCTTAGTCTGGGAGTAAATGCAGTTCTGCTGCACCATGCTCTCGGAGCTGACTGATTCAATTTGCAGCACAGTGACTGGACTAACAGCTGAAGAACTGTGGCAAACTGAGCTGCTGCATCCCTGTGGCATGAGTAGCTGGAGTGTCTGTACGGCACAGCAAGCTCTGGCTATGGTGCCACCTGCATTACTGTTATATTGTTCTCGAAGCCAGGGCTGTACAAGCTAAAAATGGATTAGATGTGGGCTGACTACTGTCTTCTTGTCCAGCCAGCTACAGTAGACTATTCAGCTCTAGCGTGACTTCTATGATAGCTCTGAGCAGATGCCTGATGCGGCCCAAGGCCTGCTAACAGAGCCAGCCCACCAGGGTGCCTTCTGGCACTCAGGACCATCAGGAAGAGTTCACACTGAACCAACACTTCACAGCCTGAAGCCACTGTGCTTCCAAACCAGCACTGAGGGCCTGACAGCCTCAGCCTCCCTCTGAGGAAGCAGTCTGTGCAGTGAAGTTTCGTACATACTATCACCAGTCAGGTAAATGTCTAAAAAAAATGCCAGCAGTCCCTTCATACTGACAGCCTAGCAAAGACAATTGTGTATTCTCAACCCTATTTCTAAAACCTAACAGTGTTAAAACAAACATGGTGACTTTTCCCTTTTCCAAGCTTTATTTTGATGAAAGGCTGCTCATTCTTTTAGGATTCCTGGACACAAGTCATGCAAGAGCTAACTTTGTGGCTATTTGCAGCACTCAATTGATAATTAAGACCCTCAGGGCATAGTAAAGTTCTAGTTCACATCAAGTGCTAGTTCTGCAGACATTTCTAATGAAGTTGCCTATGAAAATGCATGTATTCTGATCAAGCTCATAATTTACCATTAACCTGAATACTGACAGTCATCCACAACCTTTACACAGACTATAGACAAAAATCATTACCACAATCTTATCAAAGTGAATGGTTTGAGAATCATGGCAGTGGCACATGCCACACCCGGGCTGCACAGGAAATTCCTCAAATGGCTCATTAGGAAGTTTCATGCCTCGCAATAACATTCAACAAACAGAGTATCACTGTATATGTAACTCCTCAATGGTCCCTTGAAAAATATCATTCATAGGCATGAATAGCACAAGTCTCAAACTTGGCATAAGCAATACTGTCCCAAAGAAAAAAAAGAAGGGAGAAAACTGAAATGTATATTGGCAATACCAGCATCGTGAAAACAGAAAACTCACTTAAAGATGACCATGTTTTGGGATGTGACAATTTGGGAAAACACAATAATAAATTCAAGCTATCTCACAGTAAGAGCTTCTACAACTTGACTACAATTGACTTAAAGGAAAATGCCAATAGAAATACTGTCACTTTATCACACATCTAGAAGAATAACAGAGTAGGAGATGAAAAATTCATCATAAAATATCAAGGCAGCAGATACTTGCTATCAAAGCAGGAGAAGCAGAACTTTCAACAGTGCTCAATTACAAAGACTCTGCAAATGCAAATGACTGACAAATATTCAAAAATAGAGTCTTACTGAGAGAGGTCACAGCACAAATGGACTGCAAATGTTAGAGAATGCTTTGTCGTGCCTAAGTAAACTTCTCCAACAGGAGCTATAGCAAGGAAAAACAAGAAAACGAAAAGCACAAGACAGCTGAAGAGGGAAATGCTGAGTGTCTGCTGCATTTGACTTATCAAATTCTTAATTCTACTTTTACAAACCAGAATCAAATGATGCTTTCCAGCAGCCTCCTAATTGTGGAAGGGACAGTGAGGAGCCTGCAGTTGTAGATCATTTGACCAGACCTCAGTAAGAAGGCACATCAGGCCTCAGGCAAATTCTCAGAAGCTTACTTGGTAGCAAGCTTTTATTTGTTTTATTTATTATTTCTTAGTATTATTTAGTACTTATTTCCTCTTGGAGGTTGAGGTGCTTACATTAAATAAAGTTGACTAGAGACAGCTTTCTTTGGAGTCACTGGATATGAGAATACAGAACACTCACACATCTTACTCATATTACCAGACTTCTCTCACCCTTGCCATGTAAGATTACAGATAAACAGGGAGTAAAAGTTTATTTCCACAAGACACAATTCAAGCATCTGGATACAAGACTACAACCACATTTTTGTTTCCAAACACAAAAAACACACTAAACAGATCCAGGCCATATTTAAGATCAACATTCTTTGCTGGCTTTCTCTGTATTCCTTTCCTGTTTCAACATCTCCTAGATGAATGAGCTGTAGGAGCACAGTTCCCAGTCTCTCTGCCTGTAACATGACATCACTCGGTACTTGATCTAACCCTGTCTCAAAAAGATGGTGATAAAAAAAATTTCCTCTAATTAGTCAGCCTCAATGCTGTACAGATGCCTATTAGTTCTTACGTTGTTTGGCTCTGGGATTTACTAGAAGATGATCTGTTTTTCCTTGGAAAGTAGGAAACGGGCATTTCTCTGTTTTAGGTGTCACATCTCTCCATATCTGCTCAGCTTTTGGTATAAACCCAAATTCTTTTTTCTTATTTAATATCACTGTGGCTTCTGTGATTCCATTCTCTTTTCCACTGTCAATTGGAACATAGTTACGGAATACACATAAAGCTATACATACAGTAGCTATTGTCGGTAACTCTGCTTGGCAAAGATTCTTACAAGCTGCAAGGTTTTAATGTTTATTTGTAACAACAAGTAAGCTTTATGATGTTCCTACAATGTGTACTTTTTTTTTTTTCTTGAAGTAATTAAAAAAGGACCTCATCATCTTCAGCTCATTATTTGCTTTTTACTTGGCCTGAACACAGAACATATGGAAGACAAGCCTTGCAATAATGTATTTGTTCAAATCATTTCTTTCATTCACCAATATTTATAACTTTAAGGAGTTTCCTAAACCATACCTTTTCATCCTTTAAACATGCCAATCAGACATAACACACAATTTATTTTTATTCGTATTTTTAAACACACAACTCTTCCTGGTTTTATTTATATGAAATTATATTTCTGATAATTATGATTATTTCTGAAATATATCAATGCTTTTTCACGATGAATACTTTCTAATATTAAAAAACTTTTAATTCAGTGTTACACACTATGGGTCCTGAATCAAAGGGACTGAGGCCTATATGATTTTCTTCTATTGTCTTATGATAATACGCGCTGTCTTAAGCTCCATAATTTCTTGATTCTATCCACTTCACTGTTCATATATGCAGGAAAATAAATAACAGTAGAAATTAAACTGATTATGCAGACATGGGTTAATTAAACAAGCCGTCCCATCTTAAAATTCCCCATTCTGGCAACAACGACAGAAACAGCAGGAAAAGTGTTCTAGGCTTAGACAATGGCATAAGATATAAAAACCTTCTTTAGAAAAATCTTTAGGTAAAAAAAGGAAAAATATGCTCCATTTCCAGAAAGTGGTAACAAAAAAGAGAAGCTTAGCCCAAACACTTGTTATATTTACTCATATTGTTTCCCAGGGCACACCATCTTAGAACTGGTTCTAGTATGAAGGAGCCATTGTACTCTTGATAAAAAAGTACTACGTATAGGCATTTTGAGGTGGCATTGCAAATAAAGAAAACTATGCTATTTGTTCTGGTGATTTTACCAATGTTCTTTGTAGTCTGTGGGAAGCCTGGGCCTCCTCCTAAACTAAACCATGGCTCAAATTTTCATTTAGCCAGAAATGGCATGGCACTAATATTTGTAAAGTTCAGTCTTAGACAGCAAGGCATTAAGAGTTCCTTTCCAGAGCACAAATGTCCTTCTCTACTTACATTCAAGTGCCCCACTCTTAGAGACGCCACATAAAATGATCTGTCATTTTCCTTTTATTACTACAAAAATATTTGCAGGAGAAATACTACGAGCTACATTGCAAAGGAAGAAGATATCTTTCTACATTTTCCACCAGAAACGGATCCCGTGTTGGCTTCTGATAGCTCCTCAGTCATTCCACTTACTTCTAAGATAATGCTCAATCAATTTAATGGAGTAGTTTTAGGGGGAAAGGGAAAGGGAAAAGGGAAAAGGGAAAAGGGAAAAGGGAAAAGGGAAAAGGGAAAAGGGAAAGGGAAAAGGGAAAAGGGAAAAGGGAAAGGGAAAAGGGAAAGGGAAAAGGGAAAAGGGAAAAGGGAAAAGGGAAAAGGGAAAAGGGAAAAGGGAAAGGGAAAAGGGAAAGGGAAAAGGGAAAGGGAAAAGGGAAAGGGAAAAGGGAAAGGGAAAAGGGAAAGGGAAAAGGGAAAGGGAAAAGGGAAAGGGAAAAGGGAAAGGGAAAAGGGAAAGGGAAAAGGGAAAGGGAAAGGGAAAGGGAAAAGGGAAGGGAAAAGGGAAAGGGAAAAGGGAAAGGGAAAAGGGAAAGGGAAAAGGAAAGGGAAAAGGGAAAGGGAAAAGGGAAAGGGAAAAGGGAAAGGGAAAAGGGAAAGGGAAAAGGGAAAGGGAAAGGGAAAGGGAAAAGGGAAAGGGAAAAGGGAAAGGGAAAAGGGAAAGGGAAAAGGGAAAGGGAAAAGGGAAAGGGAAAAGGGAAGGGAAAAGGGAAAGGGAAAAGGGAAAGGGAAAAGGGAAAGGGAAAAGGGAAAGGGAAAAGGGAAAGGGAAAAGGGAAAGGGAAAAGGGAAAGGGAAAAGGGAAAGGGAAAAGGGAAAGGGAAAAGGGAAAGGGAAAAGGGAAAGGGAAAAGGGAAAGGGAAAAGGGAAAGGGAAAAGGGAAGGGAAAAGGGAAAGGGAAAAGGGAAAGGGAAAAGGGAAAGGGAAAAGGGAAAGGGAAAAGGGAAAGGGAAAAGGGAAAGGGAAAAGGGAAAGGGAAAAGGGAAAGGGAAAAGGGAAAGGGAAAAGGGAAAGGGAAAAGGGAAAGGGAAAAGGGAAAGGGAAAAGGGAAAGGGAAAAGGGAAAGGGAAAAGGGAAAGGGAAAAGGGAAAGGGAAAAGGGAAAGGGAAAAGGGAAAGGGAAAGGGAAAGGGAAAAGGGAAAGGGAAAAGGGAAAGGGAAAAGGAAAGGGAAAAGGGAAAGGGAAAAGGGAAAGGGAAAAGGGAAAGGGAAAAGGGAAAGGGAAAAGGAAAGGAAAAGGGAAAGGGAAAAGGGAAAGGGAAAAGGGAAAGGGAAAAGGGAAAGGGAAAAGGGAAAGGGAAAAGGGAAAGGGAAAAGGGAAAGGGAAAAGGGAAAGGGAAAGGGAAAGGGAAAAGGGAAAGGGAAAAGGGAAAGGGAAAAGGGAAAGGGAAAAGGGAAAGGGAAAAGGGAAAGGGAAAAGGGAAAGGGAAAAGGGAAAGGGAAAAGGGAAAGGGAAAAGGGAAAGGGAAAAGGGAAAGGGAAAAGGGAAAGGGAAAAGGGAAAGGAAAAGGGAAAGGGAAAAGGGAAAGGGAAAAGGGAAAGGGAAAAGGGAAAGGGAAAAGGGAAAGGGAAAAGGGAAAGGGAAAAGGGAAAGGGAAAAGGGAAAGGGAAAAGGGAAAGGGAAAAGGGAAAGGGAAAAGGGAAAGGGAAAAGGGAAAGGGAAAAGGGAAAGGGAAAAGGAAAGGGAAAAGGGAAAGGGAAAGGGAAAGGGAAAAGGGAAAGGAAAGGGAAAGGGAAAAGGGAAAGGGAAAAGGGAAAGGGAAAAGGGAAAGGGAAAAGGGAAAGGGAAAAGGGAAAGGGAAAAGGGAAAGGGAAAAAGGGAAAGGGGAAAGGGAAAGGGAAAAGGGAAAGGGAAAAGGGAAAGGGAAAAGGGAAAGGGAAAAGGGAAAGGGAAAAGGAAAGGGAAAAGGGAAAGGGAAAGGGAAAGGGAAAAGGGAAGGGAAAAGGGAAAGGGAAAAGGGAAAGGGAAAAGGGAAAGGGAAAAGGGAAAGGGAAAAGGGAAAGGGAAAAGGGAAAGGGAAAAGGGAAAGGGAAAAGGGAAAGGGAAAAGGGAAAGGGAAAAGGGAAAGGGAAAAGGGAAAGGGAAAAGGGAAAGGGAAAAGGGAAAGGGAAAAGGAAAGGGAAAAGGGAAAGGGAAAGAAGGGAAAGGAAAAGGGAAAGGGAAAAGGGAGAAAGGGAAAAGGGAAAGGGAAAAGGAAAGGGATGGAAAGGGAAAAGGGAAAGGGGAAAAGGGAAAAGGGAAAAGGGGAAAAGGGAAAAGGGAAAAGGGAAAAGGGAAAGGGAAAGGGGAAAGGGAAAGGGAAAAGGAAAGGGAAAAAGGGAAAGGGAAAAAGGGAAAGGGAAAAGGGAAAGGGAAAAGGGAAAGGGAAAAGGGAAAGGGAAAAGGGGAAAGGGAAAAGGGAAAGGGAAAGAGGAAAAGGGAAAGGGAAAGGGAAAAGGGAAAGGGAAAAGGGAAAGGAAAGGGAAAGGGAAAGGAAAGGGAAAAGGAAAAGGGAAAGGGAAAAGGAAAAGGGAAAAGGAAAAGGAAAAGGGAAAAGGAAAAAGGGAAAAGGAAAAGGGAAAAAGGAAAAGGAAAAGGGAAAAGGAAAAGGGAAAAGGAAAAGGGAAAAGGAAAGGGAAAAGGAAAAGGGGAAAAGGAAAAAGGGAAAAGGAAAAGGGAAAAGGAAAAGGAAAAGGAAAAGGGAAAAGGAAAAAGGGAAAGGAAAAGGGAAAAAGGAAAAGGGAAAAGGAAAAGGGAAAAGGAAAAGGGGAAAAGGAAAAGGGAAAAGAAAAGGGGAAAAGGAAAAGGAAAAGGAAAAGGAAAAAGGAAAAAGGAAAAAAGCGAAAAGGAAAAAGGGAAAAAGGAAAAAGAAAATATATCTGTGCTCTTCTACTCTCACACCATCTCCCCTTCAGTCTCTTCTTATTCTTTAGTTGTTTCTTATTGCTTCCCCCCTTTTTGTCTCTGTCTGATGCTGCTATTTGCAAGGCCTTGCCTAACCACACATCACAGCTTGCAGTCCAAACAATGCCTTGAGGATTATTTTCCTCATCATTTTACACTGTAACAGCACATTAGGCTCTTACTAATTTCTCTAGTTTTCACACTGAAGTAAAGCACTCTGTTTTTACCTATGCAACTGCTTGTGGTAAAGTGAGTGCTTGCATACAGTCTGAAGTATTTAAAGTCATCCCCAAATCTTTATTTCTGCATTAGGTGTGTGCATAGTATTACAAACAGATCTAAATTTTTTTTTTTTTTTTTTTTATTGTACAGGCTCTAGAGAAGAAGTGACTGTCTCACCTCCTTGTTTATGAAATAGAGGAAATCAATAATTGGACAGTGGAGAGTAAAGACCTAGGCATGTAATACAGACTGGCATCTATTTTACCCTTCAATGTGACTTTTCATATTTTAAAAGGGTTTAAATATGCTTTCTAAGCATGAACTTTTTTAAATTAAGAGCCACTTTTAACATACAACATTTTTGTTTCTTCCCCCTTTCTCCAATGGAAACAAAAAAGTTCAAACTAATGCCACAAAAAAGTAAAAATTTACATAAAAATGTTACAGTTTAACATCAGTGTTATTTACAGATTGCCTACACTGAGAAATATTCATCGTAGGGCAGAGACAACAGGGGGGAGTTATGATTCCCCAAGTTACCAACTCATAAAACACTTTTTCTGCGCAAGTAATTCCTGTTGGTTTCATTGCACAAACAAGTCCTCAAATTCAGGAAATGCTTAGGCAAGATTTAGCATGTTGGTCTTCCAAATTTCTAAACTTGGTAATCTCTGCCTGTATAAAACAGAAATAATTTATCTAGAAGCAAGCCATCCAATTCCAGGAATATGGAATTATCCTTTTGTCATAGAACAGTTACAGTAACACTGAAATAAAGAATTTTATTTCATGTTCTTTCAGTTCTAATTGGAAGGATAGATGAGATTTGCTTTCTCCCTACATTTGTCTCGATTCCTAGCATTATGACTGCATAATTAGACTGCATCCAAAGATTTTATGCTGTAAAATCTTTGCAAAAAGAGTCTGTTTCTATGAATGGCAAGATATTTTGAAAATCTTTTGAACTTGGGATCTTCTTTAAAAATAGGTATTTTCCCTCTTCTAGATGCTGATAATGAATCTAGTCATCTGTTGGCAATATCCAGTATCACCTCACTAAGAAAAGCAGCTAACAGGAATACCTTTTGAAACATACCTTTAAAAGAGATGCTTTGCAGATTAAGGATCTTTCGCAATAGTTTTTGGTATCATTTCAAATTCTTTAGCACAGTTTTAGAGTGCAGTTAGTTCTACTCAGAACAAAACTTGAGTCTTATCTCTACAGCTACTCAAAAATTAAACTAAATGAATAGATACAATCATTACAATAGTGATACAGAGAGCAGAATCAAATCTCCGAGACAAGTGCAGAGTTTAGATGCAATCAAAAGCACTAATTAATTTCTAAAGGAATTTCCAGGAAACTATGACCAAACTGCTGTACTTTGTCATAACTCTGCATGCTCCAGCCTTTGATACTTTGGCAGTAGATACACTCACATTTAAAGCATGACTTGAAAGTTGTATTTTTCCACTTTGAGAGATATTAGCCATACCACCAACATGAGAAATACCTTCTGAATCTGAAACAGCACAAACCAATGAAGTTAAATTCTCTTTAGTAATTCCTTTAATAAAAAATGTTGAAGTGTTTTATTTAAAAAAACACACTTATTAAAAAAAAATGCATATAAGCAATGTAAGCCCTGTCCCAACAGATGTGGTTTTAAGAAAAAGTAGCCATGTTCTCATAATTATAATCCACGACAACAAACACCTCTGTTTCATATTCTGTTGAATTTGGAACAACTTAGCTCAGTTACTGTGAAGAATGTACCTGGTCCCTTCCTTTTCCAGAATGTAGCCATGTAGTGCACACAAATTAAATTTGCAGATGGATCTGCTGCAACTAAATATGTTGCTCAGAGATATGATTTAGCAGAGGGTTGTTAGAGTTAGGGTACTATGGTTAGGCTGAGGTTGGACTTGATGATCTTTGAGGCTTTTTCCAACCTGAATAATTCTATGATTCTATAATATATTTTAAAATGTTTTGTTTTTCAGCTGATCTGGTTTATTGTGGAACCATACGCCCCCATGATGGCAGGGAGAAAAGGCAGGAAATAAAAAGTTAGCATAGAAACAGCAATGGTGAGGTTTTTTTTTCTGAAATATGAGTTACATAGAAAATTGTTGGTTTGGAAGCAGCATTGTTTATAATGGGTTGTCATAAGAACAAAGGAAATTTAACCCAGGGTCCCATATCTCCATTATTTCAGGTCCAAGAAGATACCTGAAAGAATGCATTGTTTTTGGAGACTACTTTGGAGACTGAATGCTGAATTTACATACATGAAAATAACTACAAATTTGAAGGTAATTATATGTGTGCTCAAGAATTCTTAAAGAATATTAATTACATTTTCCAGAACACTGGGAAGGACATGAATTAAGCCTTTTGGTTCCTTGCTTGCATATGTTTATCTTTTACTCCTAGTTTATGAATAGTCATAAACTACAAGAGGACATTATCATGTTTTTGAAAAGTCCATCTCCTTCAAATGCTTTTCTACATGCAGCCTTTAGCCCTTTGCCTTAGAACATGACTCTTTTCACAGTAATCAAGCACAATGCAACGTCTAAACAAATGATTAGGTCTTGGCCTCTTCTTCCATGTATTCCTAACCCGACTGCCTATTTGAAGATGTTTTGCTTTCTAACAACTAAGACAGAGGATAGGTAAAAATGAAACCATCCCAATCTATAAAAGAAAATGTTAAACTCCAGACCTTTGCAGATGCATCTATCAGTACTCTCCATTAATACAAAAAGCGTTAGACCAAAGGTTTTATTTTCATTCTGTATGCATACCGTCATTTTAAGTTGTCATCTCACATTCAGAAATAATTATTCAAAGGCCAGACTGGATCATTTATTCAAGTCCTCTGTTCAAAAAAAATCCAAACAACAAAAAACAAACAACAAACTATGCATAACTGCTTCAAAACTAGAAAAGCATTTAACCTTTAAGTCAACTGTTAAGAAAAAAGTGGTATTCAGATGCCAATATCTGAATGAATTGATTCTTCTTGACACTTCCAGAACCCTTTGACATCTTACCAGAGTGAGGAGAAAAGGAAGCAAAACAGACTAGAGGATAAATATACTGATGAATGTGAAATTTCATTTCAGTTCCCACTATATATAAAGAGCAATTACTGTTTTCAAAAGGCAATCTGTGGAAAAAATACTCTATTTTTCTAAAAGGATTTTGCATGCATCTATGAGATTAGAGATGCTCTGCTAACTGTACCGCAACCTATTGCAGGAGATATATATATTTACTACTACCACTCACTTTATGACAGGATATGAAAAAGATACACTTCTGTAAACCACCTACAGTTAATGCACATATTCACTTTCCTCCCGCCCTCTTATTTTTTAATTTTTTGAACTGAACATGATGAGAGTGAGAAGAAATGTAACTCTTCTGCTGCCATTAACCTTAATATAACTGTTTCAGTCTACCTCCTTGCATCCTAAAATGCTGCTGCATAAGTTGCGCAGGCTGACTCTTACACCTTCACAGCTTTCCAAGTGCCAGTATCCTGTCTAGATCAAGGTATCCAGTTTGCAGTCTACATCACCATTCCTGCCCTGAAAGAAAAATAAAAATAAATAAATCAGATTCACTAGGGTTTCCTTTTCCCTTATAGGGTTTTTCCAAGGCAAAATATGTTTACAATGAAGTGTTTACTACTAATTTTTTAGATGAGATCATCAGGTCGGATAAGAGGTAGGACTTTGATAATATGATGAATAGTCCTTCCACATCATCAAGTACACTTACTAACATTTGGAGCTAACAATGGTGAACAGACTACAGTATGAAGGAGGATAATATATGTATTCTTATGATAGGGAGGGAGGAAATATAGAAGTCAAAATACTGTTACAAACTAGGGAAGTCATTCTAACAAACTGCAATAAGTTGTCACTTAAAAAAATTAAAATAAATTTTAAAATATTCAAAGTTGTAACCAAATTAAAATAAAATTAGGAGAAACAATATGGAAGTTACTGATTATGGAAGTCTGATTTCTAGTATTATTTATCATTTTAAAAACGCTTCTGTTTCTGCATATTGGTGGAGAGGATTTACTTTGCACTATGCAACTATACAACAAAGATAATCACAGCAATTTAATTTGAATAAAGGAGATTGGAGCCAATTTCAGAGAGTGAAAATGAGAATAATTGAAATTATTGAAAACTTCTTCAAGGGGCTTCTTTTCTGGACCCCTCATATTTTGCTAGGATTGCTGTTTTGAGCCACGCTTTGTGTAAAACTGAGTCCTTTGCTGAAGCAAGCTTTAGGTCTCACAGTCTCTAGATAGAACCCCATAAGTACAGGTGACCTGTTTGCTTTTGTTTCATATTTTTTCTCCAACCATTTTAGCTAACATAGCCAGGAACCAACGGCACTGCTGCTCTCCCACATAAAAAGCTAAAGAACATCTTTTATACTTCCCAGCATCATCAGATCCCTCTTGTTTAATCAACTCATCACAAATATGAAAACTTTGATTCTGAGGACCAGACTTTTGTCCAAAGTGGAAAACCACAAAATGAGTTAATAAACATTTTGAAGTTTACTTGAATGCCTCAAGCATGGCACAGTACAAACCCAAATGCTGTACACATCACATGTGTAGTGCTCTACATCTCTTTTTTCTTTAAGGTCAGATGATCAGAAATGACAAGATGGTCAGAAATTTATGGCTGTTTCCAAGGAAGGAACAACTACACAGACTGACTCTTCAGTCTGGGAAAGAGATGAATGAGATTAAGAGGCACGTGAAATGATGAATAAGAACATGAAAAGGAAATGTTTCCTGTATTTCCGATAAGATGGGGAGCATGGAGGAAGGCAGGGGGCATCTTGTGAAAAACAAACAAATAAATAAATAAAGCTATAGAACATTGCCACATTGCATTGTAGATTGCAAACCTATGAACCATAGATCTGTTATATATTACTAATCTCCAAACACAAATTCTACTCGAAGAAACATTTCAGTTACTGTTTACCATTATGAGAAGGGTATGTGAAAGGAAAAATCACTTTAGTGCAGACTTATTATTCTTAACCCATCCATCACAGATATTTCAAGATGAGACACTACCTAGCTGGATCTTTGGCTTAGAGTTCCTCTTGCATCAAATGCCACTCAGTACTTTTCAGAAGGAGAAAGACAAGGGGATAAAGAAGGTTAGTGAAAAAGCCAAGGTAATCATCAAGTCAAGTGCCTGAACTGTACTAGTACCCCTTATGTTCTGTGTGATTCAGACCAGTGACAGTTTAAAGTCAGAATTACAGAGCCAGCTTTGAAAAATATAACCAACAAATGTAACCAATTATTATATTTAAATGTGGTCAGGAATTTTTCAAATTAAATATTTTCTTAATGGTAGTGCTGTTTTCATAAAATCCATTCAATTTCCATTGGAAATTTCAATTCACACTGAAAGTTTTATTTTCCCCAATAAACAAAATCAAAAACAAAATCAGATACTTTTTCATTCTTTTGTCTGATCTCAATTGAAATATCCCAACAAGTTACGTAAAGCAACTCAACACACTTCGCTTTAATGTAGCTCAAAACCTAGTTAACAAGAGTTGACTGAATGGCCTCCTCTCTGAAGCTCTAAATTCCTCACTCATTTTAGAAGATACCAAATCAGAAGATTATGAGATTCCTATATATGGGATACTAAACAGGCATCCTGCCTACCTACTCCATATGGGAATCCCGAGAGATGGAATTCTCAATGCATTCTGGGAGAAATAATGTCATCAATAAGATCTTGGTTCATTTGGGTAAATAATATATTGAAGTTCTTAAAATACAACTCTGAAGATGATATGTCACAGTGGCAAAAATGTAAGTTGATGTATCAGAAGTCAGGTCACCACTCCCAACAAGGAAAACAAAAGCTTAAACCACAAACACACACACAAAACACCCCCCAAAAAAACAAGAAAAAACACACCACCACTTTCAAAAAAGTCCACTCCATTTGACTTCCAGAAACACAAAGTCCTGCCATCTTCTGTTATCCTCTTCCCTGCCCCCAAGCTCAAACAAATTCCATCTATGTGAATTTGCATGCCCTCAAGCAAGCTGATCTTCAGGCAATCACATAGCTAGGATGCCAGGGCCAGAAACACATGATAATGGAAGAGCCTTTTCTTCAAAATTAAAACAACAGAAGATAATTCTACAAACATGTTTTAAATCCCAGAATAACTGATACTGTTGTGTATTAAAAACACAAAGCACTCTTCTCTCAGCATGGGTACCAGCAAGCACTGCTTTAAGTAGTCCCTGCTCTTTGGATGTGTATAAAGTCTTCTGTTGCACAGAATTTGGCACAGTATTTTTGTACTATACAAAGAACCAGCTTGAGAAACAGATCCAGCTTAACAACGTCCCTGTAAATAAATTCAGCATTTTCAACTTCAGACTTGTTTCAGGTACCATTTTGTGGCATTAGCACAAAAGCTTCACCATACATGTGGACACAGCAAAGCAGCCAAACACACACCTTCCCTCTTTCTATGGCAGCAGTGCTAACCTATGCCAACACAACATTAATTTCAGCTGTGGTGTTGTGAAATAGAACGTAAGTCTACTGATGAGGCGTGATGTTGCAGATAAATGTAATTCCTCATGAGAGGCAGCACTGACCTCCTCTCTGGTGATAGCCACAGGACCAGAGGCACAAAGCTACATGGAGGGAGGCCCAGGTTGGGGGTTAGGAAAAGGTTCCTCTCCAGAGGTAACTGCAACAGGCTTCCCGCTGCAGTGGGCACGGCCCCGGGCTGCTGGAGTTCAAGCATTTGGGCTACGGTCTCAGGGTTTGAATTTTGGATGGTCCTAAAACCGGGAGCAGGACGCAGTGGTTCTCGTAGGTCCCTTCCAACCCAGTGTACTCTGAGATCACCGAAACAGGCAGATACAGTTTCACTATTACCCTTTTCCAACCCTTCGTATTAGTTACAGGGATTTTGCAGCACTTGACGAATCAGTTTAATTACTTTATTCGACAGAAAGCCAGCCATTCTGTGAAATAACAGGGTTATCCTCTATTCTTTCTTTCAGCCGACAGCAGGCTTCATTTTATTTATTTTTTTTTTTAATTACTTCGATGACAAAAACAAAACATTAAAGTCCTCCTCAAAAAGAATAGCTGCATCCAACTCAGAAACCTTGCGTTTGGGTTTTATGGCCTTTGCTAGCATTAGATACAGTTTCCATTAAACATGGCTCTTCCCTGAAATTGCAAGCTCTCTCATCTTGATATGATTTGACAAACTCAACGACTGTAAGCAGAAATGGCACCACTCCGTGATAATCAATCACAACCATTCTTGTGCCGTTACCAAAACGTCTAAAGACTTCTTGTAGTGGGTCATAGAACACTTTGTTCCACTGTCACAATGTATTTTTTTCTTACAGCCTGTTTTTAATCTTCCCTCTTCTCTTTTCTTCCTTCCCTCTCCGCAATCAATTGCTTCCCAATAGCTGAGCCTATTAAAGATAAGCTGAACTCTAAAGTAGCGCAATACTCCTACACATTCAGCAAAGCCTTGGGAAAGGTCATTTAACAAAGTCACCCACTCGTTTTCTGGATTTCTTACAAGGGAAGTTTCAAAACAACCACTCAGGTACTTCTGCAAAAGTCCCTTGGTACAGTGCTGGGGTTCATCTGATCTCAGAGAGGATTCGGGGACGTTTTAACCCCCATCCCACCGCTCGGTTGAAAACTCACCTTTTTTCTGGGTTGCCTCACCAAGAGATCCAGCAGCATTCACACGACAGGAAACTGCAGCTTGAGATGGTTCGAAAGGGAAACCACAAAAATCTACCTACACTCAGCTCAGCCTGAAAGCTGCAACAGAACTGCACCTTGAACCCCCACCTCCTTTTGTTTGGATACACTGGTCCAGCCCTGGCTAATTGAGAACCTTTTCAAACCACGAGTCTCCTGACTCATGAGTCATCCTACACTTCTCTGGGTAGTTAACTCCACCCTCGCGTTTTTGAATTACCTGAATGAGTTTGGTGTTGCCTTCTTTTGTTGGTTTTCTTGTAAGCGTTAGCGATCAGAAGAGACTAACCATCACATAAAGAGAATAAAAGAGAAACCAAACCACACCGAATAGAAAGCCAAATTTAAAAGAGAAAATAAATATGTTTCAGATGTTACAAACGCACTAAAACAAAGTTCAGATATCTCAACTCGTTTTTCAACTAAGTTCAACTTCTTTAAATTAATATATCTCCTTCCCCCTTCATCCATCCACTCAGCAAATTAACTCAGAGTTGCTCCCTCTTTCTTTCCTGCCTGATTTAACTCTCTGACACCAAAATGGAAATGAATCAGATCAGTTTAGTGAGAGCTACTTCCTCCAGTTTAGTTCTATGGTCTTTTTGCTCACTGCCCTCAACTGTATCTGCAACTTCCAAATATTACACTTTCTGTTCTGTTTCCCCTCTTCATTATAACCTGGGTATAAAAACTTTATTATTCAGCTTGCTCTGTTCTTCTTTCCCTGTTATACAGCATAGGTAGGGCAACGTGAGTGAATAAAGGTGAAGGTATGGGAGCAGCAAAATGGACTCTATGGGGAAAAAAAAACAAACAAACCCCAAACCAGCAAACAACACTAAAACCACTACAGATTTGGATCCTGACTTAAATAAAGGTTTTCTGCTTGTCTTGGCTTTTACATTTTAACAGTATCTGCATCTGACATTATACCAAAAGGCTCGTTTTCATTGATAGGTACTGCTAAGCTGGAATGATAAATGCCATCTTTAACTAAACCTGGCAGGTGTTACCAGACTGGACGATGATACATTATTCATATGTATTACTGTAATGATAAAGGTGTGAAAGTATTTAATTGACTTGGTATACAGTCCAGCAGTGCACCATTCTTAATTCTAAACGAATTAAGGAAAATACGCTAAATCCTAAATTATAGGAAGGTACTTAATGCTGACATGACTATTTTCTTTTTTAATCAATGAAAACTAAGCTACAACATAGAAAATTTACCTTTCTATTTTAGTCTATTATTTAAGTAAGATGAGGTTATACACTTGAATACTTAATTTATCCTTATTTATTTAACACGACTTTGTTAGAAAGTGTTTTGACAAAATCATCAGTAGAGGGAAGCTATAGGTTTGGTTCAGTTTGTTTTTAACTATGTACATCAAGATTTTGGAAGTGAAATATCTCGACTCCTATCATACCTATTATTTTATTTAGACAGGAATAGGTGACATTGATTTCTGAAGTCCAAAATGTTTTCTTAGCTTCCCATACATTAATTAATTGATACCACTGAATAAACTGAAATAATGAGGTATCTCTCTGCTTTATAATAATGTTTGCTACCATTTTACTTCTATCCATGTCATCACACACCCAGAACTTTACATTTATGTATAACTTATTTGCTTACCTAGCTTCCACATTAACCTACTGTCATTTCCACGTTCAGTAGTGAAAAGAGATTCTTTTTAATTCCTCAGATTTAGCTTTCAGACATCTACTTTCCTAAGTGTAACCGTGCCTGTTATACGTTACAGAAGAACAAGACGTTACAGTAGTAAACACTGGCTAAATTAAACTCAAACCAAATTCTAAGGTCAAAACAAAAACCAACCAGTTCAGCCAATTTTTTAGACTAGTAGTGAGGATTTGCTAATGTGCAACAGCTGGGGACAACTATTTGAATGTAGGAAATGAGCAGCTTAATTAAGGAAGTATGTTGAGGAACATGAAGAGTCCTAAGTACAGTATGTGAAGATTCACTCAGATAACCATTTTCGGGCCTGGGAATCAGTATGCTCTCTTGCATGTGCTCTGATGAAGTGTGTCCAATACAAGTATGTCTCTATAAATTCTTCTGTCCTAAAAATCACATACATACATTTTCAAGCATCAAAAATAAACTATTATTTGAATTTAAATTCTTAAATTTTTAAAAATAAATCAGTCTGAAGGACTGTTTGGTTGAAAATACGTTTTCCTCACAATAGATTTTGCAGGATTGGCTTTGACTTCTTTCAGAAAACAAGTGAATATCCTACCATTTAGCAAGGCACCAGTATTTACTTTACTCTCAATGGTTTCCAAAACACTCTCCTTAGTGGTAGATCCAGATACAATGGAAATAACAACAGTATATGTTTTTGTATTTAGCGTGAAATTAGTGTGAGAGCAAAGGGTCAAAGGTAAATCCATTCATGTTTAACCAGCAAGCATTGCATTTAGTGGTGCGGTTCAGTCACACCAACACAGCTTGCAAGATACTTGACTGCACACAACCAGTAATTAATCAAGATCAGCAGAAACCGATCGTACTTTTATACCAGAGGCATTCTAAAAAAATGCTCAGCTTGGCACCTGCCAAACAACTTGAAAACTTGCTGTTAAGTGCTTAGTTACACAGTTGTTCTACAAAGTCTTAAAATACAATAAAAGAAGGAAGGAGAGGGTAGGGAGGACAAGAGAACAGAAGGTAACAATAAAGCAGTACATTCTGTGAGACAGCATCATCTGAAAGACAGCTCGCCATCCCTCGCTGTGCTCCGTTCTCAAGGTGGCAGAGCTGATGATATTTTTTAATAAGGGCTCAAGGAAATAACTTTTGGGAGTAGTGATAAGCAGAAGGGAAGAAGGAACAGTGTGAAAGGAGCCAAGAAAAAAGAAAGTGAGGATTAGGTTAGAACAAAAGATGCAAAGGTTGTATGTAGAAAATGCAGTACAACAGTAGCTTCATAAAAAAATGACAAGATGTTTGTAGCACTGTATGCAATGACAAATTTCCAAGAGGCTTGGAGTTGAAAGTGAGAATAAAATGGCCAAACAGAAAAGCAGGAAACATGCTGCAAATTAATACTAACTATTATTTTGCAGGGCTACAGTACCTTAAGCAGAGATGTTTAGACAGCTGCATGGCTGATGCTCAGAAGCACCCTGATTTTAGAAACTATGTCCTAACTCATGGCCAAACTCAGTCGGGGCTCAAAGAAGGGTGGGAATATGCTTAAGACCCAGTGAAGACCATGCCAAGGAGAAATGATCAGATTACAGGTTACACCCTGGCTTCACAGAGGTCAATCCAAAACTCAAGATATGGGTAACTTCAATATATGTTTAAAAGGAATTTAAGCAATACTGAACAAATTAAATTAGGGAAAAGGCTAATCTGAGAAACAGTACTCTACACCAACAGCTTGTTTTCTTCCTGAGGCTGAACAAGAATTATTCCCACAGTGGAACAGACAACACTGTCACCGTGTTTAAGTACTGTCTTCCAGAAATACATTGCTGATCTCATGAAAAAAGTTGGGTATTTTGGAATATCTTTATGATGACGCAATACACGCTTCTGAACACCTTCTAACCCCACCAGCCACTCTTAATGTCTGAACTCAGTGGAAAACATTCTTACATGTTAACTCACTTGCCCTGCAGTACAGTCCTTACAGAGATTCCCAGCCTAAGGATGTAGTGCAACATACAGCAGGTGTAAACAGGGAGATTCAGAACTATATTTCACTGATCTTTCCCATCATCTGGTGCTGACAGAAATTCGGATAGCTTCCATTAATCTTTAGTGCCCTTTTTATTTTACTATGAAGATCACGGGGAGTGAAAATGGCAGGGCCTCTTGAGTAATATTCTTACAGAGCACCCAAGTGCATTTTGAAAACAAGGCGTTTTTAGGGTTTCTCCAATTCAAAGACACTTTGGAAGATTACAAGCAAACAAATCATTAAAGACAAAACAACTACACAAAGAAAGGAAGTTTCCTTGGGAAGGAAATGGAGGAGTAAGCTTCAGAAGCCTCATAAAGCATCTGACTGAGCCTCCAGGACAAAACAATTTTTATACCACTGAAAAATAGGAGAATCCTGCAAGTAATCTTTCACCACCTCTTCACATTATATCTGTTACCACTGGGACCTAGATTGCCTTTCTTTGCAAGGATATCTAAACTCAAGGGCAGAATTTAAAGAGGTACTAAATGCTAGCAGTGAAAAAGTAATCGTCTTCTAAGATGTGCCCTTAGATGAGGTCGCTGACCTGCCTTGGATAGCACCGCAATTACAAAGCGCAGTTTATTTCTTTTGAAAGCTGAATAGGGGGGTATGAAAGAGCTTCTTCAACACTTTGTTTTCTATGGAAAAAAAAAAAAATCAGAAAAATATGAGAGAAGACGACAACACAAAGGCCAGTTACAGCCAAATGCTCACGCTGAGAATTTGCTACAGTGTGAATGAACAGAAGCCATTTAACAGCAACTTGCAGGAAAAAATATTACCAATCATATGACCTGCTCTCTGTTCACACTTACTTTCTTCCTTTCAAGAATCTTTATAAAAATAAAAAGAGACATTTTTTCTTCAAGTTCCCCTTTATTCCACCCGCTATTGCGCAGGCATAGCTGTTTCACAGCTGCATATTGTACTTACTCAGGTAACTAATTCTACTAAGAAGCAGATGAAGATAATATTTACATTTTAGCTGAATTTCTAGACCTGCTTAACATTCAGCCATAAAAACAGATGAGCCAGCATAATGAAAGAGAGCACACTGGAAAATAACAACAACAACCAAATGTCTCCACCCCACACATCATTCTTGCAGTACCGCCTAACTACAGCCTAACACTCAGACAGGGAAACACTAGTTTGCTCTCAGCAGGGTCGAAGAATAAAAGCCAACATCACTCCCATATAAAACCCCCAAAGAACCTGATGATCTCTTTCCCCAGCAGTTTTCCAAAGACTAGCAAAGCATAAAGGGAATTAAAAGATTGCCTGGCATCTTCTGGGGGCTAGCAGCTCATCCCCCCATAGACAGGCATTCTGAACCTCAGAGGAGCTGCAGGGTTTTGTGAATAGCTTAGCCTGCAGAGATGTTCTAAGATAGCCTTCAAAAGCAGGTTTAGGTTGCTGTTCTGTACAAGTGCATCAAGCAAGCAAAGTGCTGCGTGGCTGCTGCCAGTTTATCATCCCTACATATCAACTTGACCTTGCTCATACTGACGCATTCCAAATCAGTTCTTTTTGTTGCCTCGTTTCTCACACCAGGGAAGTCTTTGGACATGCATTCATTCATTCACAACAAAAGATGGCAAAAGCCTGCAACCGAAACATTAACAATCCTCTATGCGTGTATTTCTATACAATTGTTTGGGGCATTTATAAAACATAATATTTTTGGAAGTACCACTTGCTGAACTGAGTCACATGCATCATTTGTGGTTGTTTGAGAACTGCCTGCTCGTGTCAGAAGCAGTCAAGGTATTCAAAGTCTACAAGGTACAGACCAGAAGGTACCTAAGTCCAAAACACATGCAGTTCATTTGAAGTTTGGCATAATCAGCATATGTCTGAGAAACACTTGCATTCTTTGTTCTTGGGAATATGGGAAGAAAAATGTACACATAGATAGCTGTGAACTGTAGGGCTGTTTATGTAAAGCAGGGTTCTCTGAAAGGGTCAGAGGCCTCGGGGTGGGAAGTTATTCAAATGAAAAATTCCTCCCTCAGGGATGGTAACAGTTTATAGCATTTTGTTGGGAAGATGTGCAGTGGTGCGCTCCTATCAATGCCTGATGTTTAAGCCTTTCCATCAGTAGGGAAAGGGCTTTCAGTTAGATCTTGATCATGACACCTTGAAATCCACCAAAGCAGAAAACATCCAGTTGTATAAGACTGACCAGTGGTCAAGCAATTGCCAAAATGAGCAGCTAAAAGAAATTGTTAGAGAAGTGGAAAAGATTAGGAACTGGCAAAAATCCTCCCATTATATTTCCACGTATCTGCTAAAAAATATACCTCCCAAATAGGAGATTTTACAGTTAGAAGTGCAGAGAACGAGCACTGCTGCAGCTGACAGTGAATACACTGAATTTATGTGCAGATTAGCACTATGAAACACAAGAAAAAAAGAGTAGTCTACTGCCTAATGTTACTGTCAGAACTCTCCAAACTGTTATTACCAGGACTACAAAGATACCTTTCTCTTTTCTTACAGTTGGTTTTCAATTGCCCAGCCCAATTATAAAATCTTGTGCTTTTAACAAAGTAGGCACCAGAGGGAGACCTGCACTTTAGTTCAAAATGCCGGCAGGAGCTGTTCAAAAGTGGACAATCAAAGCCTTTTGGCCAATGTACGCTAAGTGGCTCTGGGTGAAATTGTGGCTAATAGGACAACTCAGAAAGCAACTGGTGTTGGGCAGTTTTCTCTTTCTAAACTGTCCAGTAGACTTCAAAGAGTTCCATGAAGAAGAGCAGGTTCCCAAATCTTGGGCTGTATACAAGCACACCTCAACCAGTTTGGCCATACCTGTAAAAGACCTGCTCTTTGCTACCCATGTCCTTAGTCTATCACCACATCCTGCTGACAGTAACCACGTCTCAAATCTTCTGGCTGAGCTGCATATATAAGAACTACCTAAACATGTCAGTCAAAATAAGCCAGATCAGCTTAAGCAATTTAAATAACAAATCTTTCCTAACATGGCTCAATTTGACCGAATTGGATTAGGGAGAGCTCTCACGAGTGGCTCAGCTAGCAGACCAGAGAGACAAGTGACACCAGGCAGAGGGCATTGATGATGTGTGGGTTGTTCTTCTGGTGCCATGACTACAGCTGAATTAGGATTGTAAATATATATGTATATATATGTGTGTATTTATACAGTGAGTGGTTTACTTTTTTTTTTTTTTTTTTTTTTTTTTTTTTTAAAACCAGGCGAGAAACTACAGGAAATACTCCATGGGCATGAAATACACTGTTCTTTCAAAGACAGGTACTCATCAGTTCAGGTGGGGAGAGCCAACAACTTCCAGAAAATACATATGATCCCAGTAAGTCTTACTACCCAGAAAATTGATGCTTTGCATATGGAGTCAAGCAGACTAAGTGGAATTGAATAGACAATTAAAGAAAAAACAAAATTGTTTCTATGAGAGGTAGGTTTGTTGGTGTGGTAACAGCTATCAACTCACTACTTATACAACTGGATACAAGGTTTGCAATGATGCTAATAGCAACAGTTAACTGATGGGAACAGAGGAAAGCTGTAAGTACTGTTTGTCCTTATTAGAAGCGCTCCCCCTACTTCAGATTTTTCTAATTTTCCAAAAATTGGGAAAAAATATCAATCAAAAAATATACAATCCAAATTAAGAAAAACATTGAACAGCAAAATTAGGAGCAAATTCTGGAAGAAAAACAAAATTTGACCCTGCTCTCTTATGTGAGAAAACAATGGACAGACTCAGCAAATTAATTTCTAGAACATTTGTTTTTCTAACTTCCAGATTTATCATTTGGACTTGACATTTTGGTTTTAAGTAGATGTAACTCAAGTTTTTAACTAACAAACTCATTCTAGACACTTCCAGCTACAGACAAACAAACAAACAGAAATCAAACAAAAACCCAATGCTGGTATTTCAAATACAAAGTTATTAGAATTTTAATATAATTTAGCATGCTACTCTAAAAGGTATTCCATTATAAGGAAGCTATTAAAATAATAATACATTTAAAGCTCCCTAACAATGTCAGTCTTTTTGAGTTGTACCACTTACAAAATTAGCATCAGCCTCTAAAACTCAGCAGACTGAACTGTCCCAAGGGTTGAACTATCCCAAGGATGGTCTTCCATAGCTACTACTTAAAGCAGTCCTCATGAAGCTACCAAAACTAACAGGGCAAGTGCTCACTGAGCAAATTCAGCCTCAAACAAACTACATAAAATAAATAGGGGAGGAGATGAAGAGGAGGAGAATTTTCAGGTTCCTGAACTCCCTAAGCTGATTCTGCATGAAATGCTATGAGCATTGAGTTTCTAGAGGGAACACCCAGCTGATTAGGTAGTGGGAAGGCAAGATTTCAACATACTTTGCATTTGCAATATATGGGTATCTCTCATGGCTGAGAATGAGGATAAACAAGAGAAGCTAAACATGCTGGTAATACGTGAGGTTTTTTTTGGTCATGGCTTTTGCTTCCTTTCTGGGAGCACCAAAGGGGGAAGCACTGCTTTCCACTGAAACAGTAGACTAGCTGTGCACCTCCTAGTTCTCTTTTAATTACTACCACAAACAGTTTTCTTCCATGAACACAGGATTCATGATTGACTCTTTGCACAAATTAGATACAAAGAAAGAGAATTACGAACTCATAGGCAACCATAAATCTGGCATTTCCTCAATCTAGAGTGTTTGAATTCGTGATGTAAATAACAGTCTTTTTACAATGTGGTATAAATTCTCTAAAGAAAAGAACAGATGCTCAGACACACCCTTTGTCCCAGAGAGCTCCTACTTTCAAGGGTGCAAGAGTTTTATCAGATTTTTCAACCACACACGAACAAGGGGCTAACCTAAATATGGCTTGTTTACATGTACATTATTTGTCACGCAAGAAAAATAACCATCTAATGATTTGGTGGGAACTGAATTTGAAACGTTTTTGTTTGTTTATTTGTTTGTTTTTTGTGGCAACATAAACATTGCAAGTTGACTGTATTACAGAGCAGACTTCATATTGTTTCTATTACATTGTATCACTTCATTTTGTTTAGGATATGAATCAAATAATCTTTCCAAAACTGTCTAACTATATATACTTAAAAATATGATGAGCTACCAAAACTTGCACTAACATAAGGAATATTAAAAAACTTTGTATGCTTCTCCTACACTTCTTAGTTCACTTCCATGAACAATATTCAAAGGTAGCTTGATCTGTTCTTAACCTGTTCGTAAGCAATAAAGGTGCCATAAAATTTAGTACATCATGCTTGCTTTCTGTTTTTGCACGTATATTAACATGGGTGCAGGAAAGTGGTAGAGAGAAGACAGAAAACATCAGGCCTGACCAAATGTCATCATTTAGAAATACACAGCAACTACACTTACAAGCTGCAACAGAGACAAGAAACCAAATTCACACAGCTTTGCACTATTCAATTCATAGTTTCTCCTATTTGGGTCATGCCTTCTTAAATTGGTTAAAAACTAAAACCACATTACAAGGAAGAGTATGGTAATTACAGAGGTAAGAGGCTTGTTTTCTTCCCAAAGGACGCATTACACACCTACGTAGACACACACTAAGCGTAAACTTTATAGCATGTACGAAATAGATCACATAGAACTTTACATAAACAACTCAAAATCTCAAAAAACATATCACAAAATAACATTCAGAGACCGTAACAAAGAACTACCTGGATGTTTATTTCTAAATATACACATTTCTAAATTATGCATAGTTTTGAGGTTAGATATACCAAGATACATTAAAACTATGATCATCATAAGTCCTGAAAACAGTACGTCATTCATTCAAATATTTTTTCAGTTCAGTCATAGAATGGCTTGGTTTGGAAGGAGCCTTAAAGAACACTGAGCTCCAACTTCCTGCTGTGGGCAGGGTTGCTACTCATTAGATCTTAATTATGTTACAAACAAATCTTGTGAATTGAAGAATTTTAACTTGCAAAATGCAATTCAGACACTATTTTACTTTTAGAAAGCACCGAGGGAACCTAGAAGTTCATCACAGTTAGCAAAATCACTATCCAGAATAGAAGAAAGATCAATTCATCTTAAAAATATTACATCCTGAATTCAGGAAATCAATCAAAAGATTTTCTGATGAGCATTTTGGAAGATCAAATCAAGTACCTGAAAGAATCTAGACAAGCTGAAAAGCTACACTTCGATCTCAAACAGTGCTTTAAAACTGCATTTTAAGCTACAGAAGTGTTTATGAAAAAACTTCTGGAAAACTACAGCTTTGCCACTCAAGGAAAGTAGGATTTTCCACAGTCTCAGCATCTTATTCCTTGACCATAACATCTTCCACTCCATATATAAGTCCAGGTCTTGCCCCCAGTTACTCTAATGCAATAATACTTCTGGAATTCAACAAAACAGAACGTGGCAGACACTGAAAACAAGAGACAAATATTTACCCATGATGAACTGTTACAGAAAACACAGAAATTACACAAAATAAACAACAACAAAAAAGAAAAAGCAATCTAAAAGACCTGTGACATATTCACCTCTACATTCATCAAGGAAGAAGGTCTATTTAACTTTTTTAATATTGTTTGTAAAATAAATGGAAGACTGAGTTCAAAAGCTGTGACACGGTTAAAAATAGTTTTATGGCTTAAGCTCTTCTATTCACAGCGTTGTACATGAAGAATTATTCTCCTGGTCAAAATATTTGCCTTTTCAATGAGCTGAACTTTCAGGTCATCTGTTAACAATGTAGATTCTTTCCTGTCTAGAAGAACCTCATTGTCCTCTCCTTTAACAAATAGCAGAGTATTGTTCCCAGCTGGTTGCTAATTCACATAATTATCATGTTGAAATCCTTCAAAATGGTAGGCAGAAGTATGTACTGCTTGGTTTGTGATATATTTTTATTTAATAAATCTCATAATTTATTTCCTTGTGTATTTGTTTTGTGTATTTAAAGTGACCATTGTGCCCTCTTCTCACCACCCCAGCCACGCCTTTCCTTTCTGTTTTCAACCTTCCCTTTGCAAATAAATGGACATATATTAAAGCTGAGTTCAGGGAAGCTTTGATGCTGAAACAACTCTGCCATATTTTGTAAATGACTCTCACAGACTTAGCCAAGGGATGAGAGTGCAGTTTTGCCTTCCTGTACAATATCACTCCATAATTCCTGCATCAGATCATCTTATTCTGCCTGAGCTAGAGGCATCTCTTTGCAAAGATTCACAGCTTTTGTCACTTGCATATTCAGAACATCCTTAAATAAATTCTTCTGATAGATAACTGCCTTCAGTTTTAAATTTATTCTGTTTCTAAAAGAGATATACCTGAGATCAGCCTTCAGATGCCACATTTTGCAATATCATTGTCTACTACAGTAAAGGTAAAGGCAGTGGTTCTTTCTGAAATGTTTGGCACTATATATGGACTTTCAGGCTATCAGTTACCTCCTAAACTTAGTAGACTGGACTCTAGGTTCTTACTAAATACATCAGTGTTTCTTTACATATTTCTTTCAAGGATTTTAGTTGTCCTTTAGGTATTTTTCTGAATCTTTTCTGATCATAACAAGGGTGCTTCTGTATCTTAGACTCAAACAGGGTATAATTATCTAATGTTATCTCACTAGGAACATACAGCAAAATAAAAGTACATCTCATATCGAGATCCCTCATATCCATACCAAAGAACTACAGAGTGCATTTTAGCTCCTGCATCTTATCTGTGAAGAATTAGCACTTTCTGAAGTACTGCTCTCCAGCCTACATGTATGATCTTACTGTCTAGACAGATAAATTTAGCTATATTAACATATGTTAAAATGATCTCCATTAACTAAGTAGAGACCATCCTTCACAGTTATCAATCCACCAATTTTTGCAGGTATGCATTTTACCGGAAATTATATTCCACTTCCCCCTTGATCATTATCTAAGTCCTCAAAGCAATGGGCTGTGAAAAATCTCTATAAAATCCAACACGAGTGTCCTTCATCTATTACTGCTCTATGATCTGTTCATTAACCAGTTTGAGTACTGTGTATGGTGCTCTGTTTTGGGTACCCCACTACAAGATAGGCATCAAGGCCCAGAAGCACATCCAGAGAAAGGCAATGAAACTGGCAAAAGGTCTGGAGCACAAATATTGTGGGGAGCAGCTGAGGGAATTGGGATTGTTTAGTTTGGAGAGGAGGAGGCTGAGAGGAGACCTACCTGAATGGAGGTGGGTGTCAGCCTTTTCTCCTGTCTAATTAGTGATAGGACATGAGGGAATGTCCTCAAGTTGTGCCAGGGGAGATTCAGGTAGGGTTTTAGGAAAAACGACTTCTCTAAAAGAGCAGTCAGGCACTGGAATGGGCTGCCCAGGTGGTGGAATCACTGTCCCTGGAGGTATTCAAGACATGTTTAGATGTTGTACTGAGGGACATGGTTTAGTGGGGGAAATAGTGGTGGAAGGCAGGCAGCTGGACTAGATGATCTTGGAGGTCTTTTTCAACCTTGGTAATTCTGTGGTCCTATGAATCTAGATTTAATATTGGCCATGTTGACTTAGCAAAAAGATAGATTTTGAAAATCAGAATACCGTGCAGTTGTACATCAAGTGCCTTACAAAAGCTTATTATATCTATGTGAATGCCTTTGTTAACCTTTCAGCCTCAACATGAAGAAATAAATACAGACAAGTTGTATGAACAAGTTGTATGTATGAACAGCTGGGCAAGCACCAACTCTGCAGTCTTCCATTTTCTGTTAACAAGCTCTCATCCCAGCCTTTCCACAGTTCTACCTCTGATCATTATCAGCCTATCTAGTCTAGTGTTTATGTTGCATCTTGGCCTATCCTATATCATTTACACCTTTTCAATAATTAAAACTGAAGTAAAAACAAAATATAGACCCAATTACCCTACATGTATTCTTAGATGTGTCATACTGTGAAAATGCTGACTGCAGTAGACTAAAGAAAAATATTAAATTTAGTTGCTCCTTGCAGATAAAGCAATTTTATTTATTTATTTATTTATTTTTGTAAACTGTTGCCATTTTTGAATACAACAGCCAGAACCTGCCCAAAGAATTAGTGTTTAGATTCACAATTGGATCTCCTATGTTTCTAACATAGGATAATTTTTTTGCATTATTTTTCTTTTCTTTACTATTACTGTCCCTATCTAGTAGACTAACGCCATTACTAGCATTGTTTTGCTCTTAATAAGGAAGATAATATCGTTCTTAGCCCCACTGACAGAAAGCTCACCTCTGTCTCATTATGTTATGACAGCTTCCTGTCTGTCTGTTTTGAATTTGCATTGTAAGAATTACAAACCCCCTGGGTAATTTTTATTTTATAAATGCTGTAACTTTCAGACAAACCAGTTTTCTTTATATTTTCAGTAAAATCTCTGTTAAATTATTTTTAGGAAATCATCCTGTTGAAGAAAAATAAAAGAGTAAATATTGTCGGCAAGCACTACACCAAATAGAACTGATTTAAATATACAGGAGCTCCCAGTGCTGATTGTCCTGGTGAAAGTTAGGAGAGCTTAAATCTCAGTTAATTTTTTTCAGAAAACTAAGATTTTACAGAGAATAATTTTTCATTCTCAGGAAAACGTGACAAAAGACCTGAAGACATTATGAAGTCTAGGAAGGTTTTGTTAATGATCACCTACTATAATCACGCTGAAATAGCAATGTATATTTTCTCTGCAGACACTTAAAGAAAGATTCCTCTTGAAATAAGTGTTCCAAATGAAAATCTTAGAGCAAGTTACTCATCTAGCCGGAGTACTTGCCCAATAAAAAACATTTCCTTGATTTCTGTATCATCAGTTATTTCTAAGCAAACAGCAACTCCAATATTATTTTCCACACTTAGCATTTCCCATAAAACAGAGTATATATATATATATATATTCGCGTATACATTCCTGATATTACTGCGGAAATACAACAGCACAAATCACCCTAACATATCTCACAAATACTAAAATATGAAAGAGCTATTATACAGTAAGAAAAAGTCCAAGACCCTTTCTCATGTCCACAGTCCTTTTTAGTTATGATAACTTTGATTCAGATTATATTTTGGAAAAATTAAAGAGAAAAACCAAAATAATCAGTGATGTCTTCCAAGCCTTGACCAAAATAATACGTTAAAAATAAAAGTAGCACCGGATGTTATGAACCTTAGGAACACTGACCCTCATGTCTATTAAAAAATGTTTAGAACTTACAGAAATTTCAGAGGCAATTTTCTGTTCCTAAGAATCCAACTTGTTTAGTTGTCATTACCTTGCAAAGAATTAGACACAGAATTCAGTGAAAACATATATATAAAAGAACAAGTGCCTAGGCAAGTCTGGCTCCTACAATAATGCCAGAATGGAACCATAAAAGAAAAGGTGGGAAGGGCAATGAGAAAGGCCCGATTTCATAATTCGATCTTACTCTTAATGAAGCGTGGCACTCAATAAAAACTGGCACAGTGGAAGTCTGTTCGACTTGGTCATTTTCACATAAGTAGTCTGAAGTGTTTGGGTGTATTTTTTTTTAATACTTTGTTGGCAAGTAAACCAGTTTGAATATATTGGATTGAGTTTCCAGATGGCGATCAAGAGAATATAGTTTTTTCTGAGTGTAATCTTGTTCTGTGCTTTCAAATTATTTATTTAATGATATATATGTATATATTATTTAAACCAAAAATCAATGCCAGTGGTTGGCAATGTCATTAAACTGTTCTGGTTTCAAACGCAAGTATAGGTTTTAAACTCATTGCTGTGTGCACCTGTTAAAACAGTGAGTCATCCAAATATACTTTCATCCAATCCTAATTTTTGAGTGCTATGCCTCTAAAATAATATTTTAATCAATTTATTTTATGATGTTTTGAAATTGCATACAAATGTAGACTAGATTTTAATAAGTACATACAATTGTCTTTACAATACTGAATACATAATCTAGGCTTCTTATCATCATGTTCAACCTAAAATTAATTTCATAATTAATTATGAGCTACACTTAAGTAAATGGCAGAACATTTTTGCTTAATATGAACAAAATATGGGCCTAACAACACACTGAACTGAGAACATTGGACTGGGGGCACTTAAACTACTCAGTTGCTTTATAAATTCTCACTCTGTTATGAACACCTTCAATGATAAAGCACTAGCATTATAGTCTTTAATATTAACTATTATTCTTTCCTACCAGCTCTTATTTATATTTTGGAATGAACTGAAGAGCAACATGGCTTACTTTCCTTATCAGTTTTCCCACCTTCACATTTAAAGTGAAAATAATTTGCTCCTGCCTGTAAAACTGAAACCAAAAGTCACAAAAGCACAAGTTTTCCTACTCAAAAGCTATTGATGGCCCCCATACTTTGAACTTTAATTCCAATGGAGAGACTAAATATAATATTTATTAAACGCAGCATTTTCAAAGAAATAAAGTATAAAATGAGCTCAACTACTAAAAGACATGCTGTCCTATCCAAGTTCCTGCCCGCTGCCCATTTAGTGTATAACTAAAATAAAACATCACTTAAAAAATTAAATTATACTCTGAATTTCATTTTATGCCTCCCACAGTCTTAGTTTGGGTTTGCACAACAACAATTTTGCATCTCAGCAAAAGTATAATATGATCCAAGTGGACAGGCAAAAAACAAACAAACAAACAAGCAGCCTTGCATGGCTGCAAGAGTTTTATCACTTGTGTTGAGCACTAAAAAGTAATGAAAAAAATTCATCACACTTCCTAACTGCAGCGTTTAGTGTAAAATTTAGGAAAATGTTAGTAAGTAGTACCTGTGCAAGACTGAGAGCAGCCTTCCAATAATTAAAGGAAGCTTATAAGCAGGAGGGAAATCAGCTTCTTACATGGTCTGATAGCAGTAAGACAAGGGGGAATGGCTTTAAACTAAAAGAAGGAAGATTTAGGTGAGATGTTATGAGGAAATTATCTTTGTAAAGGGCAGTGAGGCACTGGCACAGCTGCCCAGAGAAGCTGTGATGCCCCATCCCTGGAGGATCAAGGCCAGGTTGGATGGGCCCTGGGCAGCTGAGCTTGTGGTGCCAGCCCTGCCCACAGCATGGGGTTGGAGTTGGATAGGCTTTAAGGTCTCTTTGAACCCAAGCCATTCTGTGATTCTATTATATGACTGTGAATTAACTGTAATCCCAAACTGTTGCAAGTAGGAGTTTACCATGTTGCATCAAAACAGAAGAGTAAGTAGCCCAAAACTACATGGTGCAGAACAGGTTTGTCCTCTGACATGATGACCTAGCACAGTTTCTTTGTCTCACTGCCTGCTCTATCCCCTGCCTGCAGCTTCTGGCCCTCCTAGCGCCTTCAAGGGATGTGGACCCTGTTCCAGAGCCAGCACAAGACATGGAAGCCCTGTAGCCATACCACAAGGCAGCACACAGAATTAGCCCAGCTTAAAATGTGATACACTATTTGACAGATGCTTTTTAACTGATCACTGCTGCAACCAACCCCAATATCTACCCAGTTTCTTCTCCTACCTCCCTTTGACCCCACGGCATATGCAACAACCAACACAAATGTTGTCAGGATTTCCTCCCTCATTCTCTGGATGCTTTCACTGAGGCTGTTCTGTGTACACTACATGGCTGTACAAACCTTGGACACGTTTTGTCATACCAGCAGATATTCACAACTACTCACTGAAACACACAGAGGAACGGTTCCAACCAAATTAACACTTTTGGAGATAAGTTTTTTTGTTGTTTAATTGAACCAGGTTAATTTTTCAACCCTTTTAACAAATGGCTGAGCTTCCATTGTGGTTCAATGGAAGAAATAGATGAGGTGTCTGAGGAAGGAGCTGCTGAAGTCAATTATAATGTGCTGCCACCCAAAATCCTTCAGAGATTTAAGGTAAAAAAAGTAAAGTTATGGTAACTTTAGAAGTAAAATTATGGTTTAAAAACACAATTTGATCTACCACACAGATAACTGTAAACCACTTTGCTTTATACCACAATAGCTCATTGCTGTGCCTAAACCCAGCTTCAATGGCACAATCCCTTAACAACATTCACCTACTAACACAGTTTACAGTCCCAAGGGAAGGCCTGTAATGAAGAAGTTGAGTACTATCCTGCAGTAGGTTCAGAAGACTGTAGGGGGAGAAAAGGACAGTGCTTAGCATGTTGCAATTTAAGCATATCTACCAGAACTGACTAAATGAACCGGACTAGCCTTTCTATACCTCTTTGTAGAGAAAGGAGATAAAGTTTCTATTCTGATGACCTTCTAGAGAAATTTATTGGAAAGGTCTGAATGGCTGGATGACTCTTGTCACTTTTTACAGAGAATGTCAAAGATGATATTGCATGCTAGCTGAATACCTCTCCAGCTAGCCCCACGTAAATAAATAAATAAAGCATATAAGTGAGAGAGATTCGTTTGTGACTTGTACTTTCAGTATAGCTTGTCTCTGTAAGATTCAATTCGATTATTTTATTCTAAGATGTTCTGACCATATTTACTTTAGAAAAAACATAAAAACAAACGACACCTTTATGCTGCTCCTATTTTGGCTCAAGTATGAGAAGAACAATTAGCAATCACCTCTGAAATACTCAGGCTGACTGATTTGCTCAGTGGTACATTAGCTGTGACAGAGGGAAAGAAAGAATTACATTTTTCGATGCAGCATTCAGGTATCCTAATGATGAGATCCAACACTTCCCCCCTACAGCCCCTGCCTACCCATTTGCCAGCTTCTACAAATGGTAAGGCAGTTGTAGCAGAATGTCTTTCTTTCACTCCATAACAAAGGTCCAGTCACTTGCTCAGAAAAATAAAAATCATCCTTACTACACAATCAGTAGAGAAATGATTCCACTCTGGAATTGTACTTTTCGAATAAGTCAGATGGAAGAAGCTATATCTTGTGGTTTGACTAAAAATGAGAGAAACATCTATTGGGTAGAGGCTGGGAAGGCAGAGCTCAAACATTTGACAAAAGGGACAAGTTAATGGATAGAGAGCATTTGCTTAGTGAAAAGCAGAATATAAAAGTTATCACATGGTTTCACAGTCCAGCCATGACTTTCTTCTTCCACTTATCGTAAATGTTACGTCTCTGTATACTTTAAGGCTTGATTTAGCATATAAACATCTAAAATCTCTTCCCCAACTTTAATCATCACTATTCACATCTTAATCCAAGCTTCTTAAAACAAGAATGAAGAAGAAAAATAAAATTAGAGCCATATAAAGCATTATTTTACTAATGGAAATGCAAAGACACACAGACTCACACATATATACACATTAGAATAATTCTTGTAATGAATCCCCGCTATTTATAAAAATGCTCATCAAGAACAAACAAATAAGCCAAAAGACATTTTTTTACTTGCCAATAATAATGCCATAATGGAGGAAATTATTTTGTATGCATGCGAGGACTTGGTTTTGTTGCATTTAATAGTTTTGATTAGAGATGTATATGTTCAAGTACAGTTGACAACATTCTTTAGAATAAACCTGGTTGTAATTACTTGAGTAATGACTTTAATGTTGAATAATTCAATTAATATTGAATGTGCTCAAACAACAGACAGTAATAAAGACAGAAACTTCACATTTTAGTGACCAATGACAGTAAAGTATAAATAAAAAGTCCTCACTTATGTTGAAGATAAATTGTATCTCACACTGATTTAACTGCAATTTAACCAACAACTGTCCACCATTCATCGCTCTTCAGTATCTGAAGGTATGAAAACAGGAACATAAGTAATTTCATCTGAGTGATCAGAGGCAAAAAACATAGGAGTAGGTATAAATGATCAGCAGTAAAAATGTTTCATCTGTTACTGCACATGGATCAAGCTGGAATATTCAAGGGAACAGAAACAATATAACGACCTACTATAACTCTGTCCTCTCACAGAATCCATGTTTTGTCACTAATGCCACCAGAGAGAACTTCTAAAACACCATCTCATTCAACATGCCTTGAAATAGGTGAAATGCTGAACAAGTAAAATTTAACTTACAATTGACACTGATACTTATAAATAGATGGTTTTAAAAACAAGATGTACCTTGATAAGCTTAAAAAAAAAAATAATAATCCAATAAAATACAATCAACCCTGCTATTTAGCCTTCACTGATAACAACGTACAGAAGCATGGCACTGTTTGCATACAATTAAGACAGGTATGCTGTCTTCCATGATTTAACATTTTTACAGTGCCACATCTCAAAGAAGTATCCTTAGATAAAACAATTTATTTCTAATTCAGAAGGTAATATTTTAGTGCTGAGCAGTTTCAATAAATAAGCACAAATTTCAGGGGATTTGATGAGTATAATATGGTGGAAAGAAAAAAAACAAATCAGTTAAGCAGCTACCCTGATACGAGATGCCTGCAACAAGAATTAAATAGGATCTGAAGTGTTTATGGAACTTTCAAAACACGAAGGTATTTCATTTGTCATCAGCACCTGGGAAAAATTATTTGTTGTTATTGATCATTACCATGTGGGTGCCCTGGTAACAGGGGCTACAATGAAAGCGGAGATGCTGAATGCCTTCTTTGCCTTACTCTTTACTGCCAAGACTGCCGCTAGGAAATCCCAGATCCCTGAGGAAAATTAGAAACTGGAGGAAGACTGACTTCCCCTTAGTTGAAAAGAAGCTGGCCACATATTGTTTATACAAAATCAATGCACATAAATCCACGGACCCTGATGAATTTCAACCAAGCATGCTGATGGAGCTGACAGAGGTGATTGCTGAACCACTCTCTATCATCTTTGAAAAGTCATGGAGAACAGAGAGCTGCCTGAAGACTGAAGGATAGCTAATGACACGCCAGTCTTTAAAAAGGCCAAGGAGGAACTGAGCAACTATAGGTCAGCCAGCCTCACTGCTGTCCATGGGAAGGCAATGGAGCAACTTGTTTTGGATGTCATCTCCAAGCAAGTGGAAGAAATTGATCAGGAGTAGGCAGCATAGGTTCACCAAGGGGAAATTACGCTTGACCAATTTGGTAGCCTGAAACAATGTCATCAGCAGCTGGATAAATGTAGGGAGAGCAATGGATGTTGTCTACCTTATCTTTAGCAAGGCATTTCACAGTCTCTCAGAACATTCTTGTAATGAACCTTAGCAAGAGTGCAATAGATGAGCAGACAGTGGATTAAGAACTGGTTGTCTGGTGGAGCTCAAGGAATTGTGATCAGCAAGGTAGAGTTTAGTTGGAGGGGTGTAGCTAGAATTCTCCAGAGGTTGGTACTGGGTCTGGTCCTATTTAACACTTTCATCGATGACCTGGATGAAGGGATAGAGTGCAGCCTCAGCAAGTTTGATGATACAAAGCTGGGAGGAGTAGATAACACACCAAAAGGCTGTGTCGTCATTCAGCAAGACCTAGACCTAGAGTCCAGAAGAGGGCCACAAAGATGATAAGGGGCCTGGAGCATCTCTTGCATGAGGAAAGGCTGAGAGACCTGGGGCTGTTCAGCCTGGAGAAGACTCCTTCTAAAGTGAAGGAGTCAAATTGTTGAGGGCAGACTCTTTTTGGTGGCATACAGTGATAGAACACGGGGAAACTGGCAGAAACTAGAATGCAGGAAGTTCCATACTAACTTAAGGAAGAACACATTTACTGTGTGATTGATGGAGCACTGGAACAGCCTGCCCAGAAAGGCTGTGGAGTCTCCTTCTCTAAAGATATTCAAGATCCGCCTGGACACTTTCCTATGCAACCTACTGTAAGCTGCTACTGGCCGTAACAGGAGGTTGGACTTGAAGATCTCTACAGGTTCTTTCAGATCCCTACAATTCTGTGATCTCTTGATGATCTGGGTAAAAAATATATCTAATATTTCTCTGGAAATTATGCCTCCCAAAGATTATGCTCCATTAAACTAGTACTAGACTTCTTTATTACTTTAGCTCATGTATGTTTCTTTTGAATTAAAATAAAATAGATATTATACAAGAATCCTTATATTCACCTCTCAATACATAATTTTGTGTATAATGAAACAAAACCAGGAAGTACTAGGCACATGAACGACACAACGAAAATAAGAAAATCTGAAAAGAATTTTGTAAGCTGGGCTTTAACCTCTTCTGGAAATGTACATACAGTATAAACAGCTTGGTGTGCAATGAGTTTAAATTTTAACTTTGAATATTCTGACCTTACTGTATCACAAGTGAAAATTGATTGACTCCTCTAAAACTTCACTAATTTAAAACTTCCATTGCCCTCATGAGTGTTAGGACACCATAGTTATTTCTTCAGCTGTAAAAGGCAGTAGATAGTTGTTTCTATGGAAATCCAGTCTTCCACAGGAAGAGGATCTACAGTGAGAGGTGTTCAGAGATATGACTTAGCAGAGGGTTGTTAGAGTTAGGGTACTATGGTTAGTCTGAGGTTGGACTTGATGATCTCTGAGGTCTTTTCCAACCTGAGTAATTCTATAATTCTATGATACTTCAGAAAGCATTAGAAATCTTCTATCTAGAACTGCTCACTCAACTGACCATAGTGTGCGTTAAGTACGTTTGTTCAAAATAAATATGTTTATGGTCAAATTCCACAGAAAAGTGCACTAAGAACAAAAGCTCAAAATTCTCAGTCTGATAAAAACATTGTTGCTTTTACTGTCCTTGTGTTTCTTAGTTCTTTGAAAGTCCTTTTAATCAAAGATCACATCTGTTCATTATCTGTGACCAAAACAAGCATATCTCAACCCTGTAACCATGAAAAGCTATCTAAGGGCTACCAAATAGTTACTGTATGGCAAAAAGCCTATATAGCTAAAATAATTAAATAAAATCAGATTTTTCTTCTTTTGGAAGAGTTTTCCACAAATCTTCCAAATTTAAGAAGGATTACACTCCACTAAATCTGTTACGTTTACACTTACAAAATACTATTCATTACAAATAATGAAATTAATTCCTGGAATTTGTTATGACAATTTGTTTCTATCTATGACTATACTCCTCTCTCTAACTTTCTAAACTAGGAGTCTGTTCATACAAAGCAGTTATCTAGACCTTATTTTGGGATACAGACCTTATGCATATCAAGTCTTCATGAAGGTCTTTTCGTGTATCTAGAATATACAAGGCTGACGAAGATTTTAGATTTTATCCAGAGTTTGTATTTCTGTTTTGCCTGACCACGTGATAATAACCTCTTCTGGAAACCTTAGGTTCAAGTTACTACTTTGCTTACTAAACAGCAATTTTTTAGTGGTTATGACTCAGATAAGGCTTGTGCTTAAACTCTACCAGTTGAACAACATCCAAAGTGCATTTAGAAAGGAAGTCTGAAGGGAAGAGGACAGACATTTAGCTTGACACAGAAGGTGAGAGATCTGGCAACCATACTGTACTCCTGCTTATCCCATGTCCTACTCACACCATCAGAAATGATGGATGCGCAAAGCAATGATCTTCCCTCAGGGGTGTCTGCCCTCCCTGGAGTCTGCAGCAGCCCTTGACTGATGTGTGCAGAGTATCAACATGGTTTCAGACACCTGGAGACCTTGGGTTACGCTGCCCAACTTCTAAGAGACGTGGCTGAAATCTCTCTTGGCCTCAACAAAACCAACCACAAAAGCTCCCAATGATTACCACTGTCCCACGTCTCCCATTTTTCCCTTCTACTGTTAGAAATTACTGACCAGTGATAGGCATCAGGATGCTGAACTGGGCAAATCTGTTGTGATGATGCGTATAGTCTTACATTCTCATTATTTCTTCAAGACACAGTTCCAGGTCTGTTAGTTTTAACCTTGTACATGACCTAGCCAGTAAAATATGACCGAAGAGTCACACTGTGCTGGCACAAGCTGTATTTTATATGTACAGCCGAGGAAAGTCAGGTGCTAAAATCAAACAGAACTAGCAACTCTGAGGCAGCAACCAGTCAGACTATAGTGCAGATAATTTTCCTGAAGATACTTGGAATAATTTTGAACCTGTAGTATATCTTCATTCAAGTGTAATCAACATACAGATGATGCTTCATGTAATAACTGTGTTTTATGGAAAGAACTTCAAAAACCACAGGCTTTTAAATATCTACTAAATAAAACATCCATCACACCAGTATTGGGGAAGAATTTTACAGTTGAGTTATATTCATTTCAACAAGTAAAAATGTACCTCAGTTTTCCCCTGCACATATATTTGTGAAACGTACATCCAAACTTTTTCTGATATTAAAAACAAAACATAAGACTTAAATTACTGAGAAGCTGTGAAACACTCAGAAATTGTGGTGGTGTAAGAGTTTGGAGAGGTGCAACTATAGATGCGGTAAGGCCACTTAAAACATACATTTATCTTTTCCTGCTAATAAAAAAAAGAAGGAAAAAAGGAAAGGGGAAAGGGAAAGGGAAAGGGAAAGGGAAAGGGAAAGGGAAAAGGAAAAAGGAAAAGGAAAAGGAAAAGGAAAAGGAAAAGGAAAAGGAAAAGGAAAAGGAAAAAGGAAAAGGAAAAAGGAAAAGGAAAAAGGAAAAGGAAAAAGGAAAAGGAAAAAAGGAAAAGGAAAAAGGAAAAGGAAAAAGGAAAAGGAAAAAAGGAAAAGGAAAAGGAAAAGGAAAAGGAAAAGGAAAAGGAAAAGGAAAAGGAAAAGGAAAAGGAAAAGGAAAAGGAAAAGGAAAAGGAAAAGGAAAAAGGAAAAGGAAAAAGGAAAAGGAAAAAGGAAAAGGAAAAGGAAAAGGAAAAGGAAGAAGGAAAAGGAAAAGGAAAAGGAAAAGGAAAAGGAAAAGGAAAAGGAAAAGGAAGAAGGAAAAGGAAAAGGAAAAGGAAAATGGAAGGGGAAGGGAAGGGGAAGGGAAGGGAAAGGGGAAGGGGAAGGGGAAGGGGAAGGGGAAGGGGAAGGGAAAGGGAAAGGGAAAGGGAAAGGGAAAGGGAAAGGGGAAGGGGAAGGGGAAGGGGAAGGGGAAGGGGAAGGGAAAGGGGAAGGGAAAGGGGAGAGAGAAGAGAAGAGAAGAGAAGAGAAGAGAAGAGAAGAGAAGAGAAGAGAAGAGAAGAGAAGAGAAGAGAAGAGAAGAGAAGAGAAGAGAAGAGAAGAGAAGAGAAGAGAAGAGAAGAGAAGAGAAGAGAAGAGAAGAGAAGAGAAGAGAAGAGAAGAGAAGAGAAGAGAAGAGAAGAGAAGAGAAGAGAAGAGAAGAGAGAAACGAACACGTCATCAGACAAAACGTGGTCAAGATCAAGATTTGATCAGAGCTGTACTTATTTATTTTGTGCAATGTGATCATAAACTGTGCAGCCTCACTGAGGACTCATATTACACCCAGTGTAATTACTTTGTTTCATTATCAAATATATATATATAGTAAATTGATATTTAGTAAATAGTTGTTTAATTACACATTCCAGTGCTAGCAAAGTAGCTAAAATCACTTAAAATCATTTTACTCAAAGATAAACAAAAAAATCCCCGACAATTCTGCAGTTATTGATGTGTAATGCTATCACAGGTCATCCAGCCATCCCAAACCTCAAAAGCACAGAGTTTAATTGGACTTATGTGCTCTTTTTCATTTTACAAGTACAGTATGTATGTACTTCCATCAGATAACCAAAAATAATACATCATCCAGGGATACCAGATTGGGAGTTCATTATGGTGCTTTATGAGTGGCGTTATAGATCTGCCTATCAGTTATATCTAACAGATCTGCACATCCAGCTATCACATATTTAAGAAGTCATTCTGGTTGCCAAAGCTTTGTATCAAATACAATCTTTGCAAGAAAGGAATACTTCCAATAGAAATGACACCATAACTGTCAGTAACTTGTTTTTTTCCCATGGCTAGAGCATGCTGAAGTGGTCAGGAATAAATAAGCTGTACCTACTGAGAAGTCAAAAGGGAAATACTGCATCACTGATGCTGTTCCAGCTATGCCAGGCTTCCCGAAGAACAAGAGGCTATGATGTGTCTCGTTAAGTTCTTTATGTCCAATAATTTTTCCTCATTTGAGAGGTACCAAGTGTAGGCACACAGGTAGCAAGTTTCTGTGACATTACAGACTTGTAAGCTGAAAGTAATCGTTCCGTAACTCTTTAAGTGTAACCAGTACCACATTCATCAACACCTTTGACTGAACCAAAACATGAAGAAATAAAATGTTTTCATAATTTACATGCACACTAGATGTAAGTGCATGTACAAAACAGTCTCATATATTAACAACAACAACAACAAAAAACAACAAAAACAAAACAAAAAAAACACTCACTTTCTGTGAATCATTTTCAGTCCTACACAGGTCACGGGCAGAATTTAACTCCTTTGAGTTCTTGGAGTACAGAAACAGCTACTACAGTCCTGCCAGGCCAGTAGCACAGCAGAGGGCATGACATACTGAAAGAGTTGGGGCTTGGGCGCTTCCAAGGCAGCAGTGGAAGGGAAGGCACTGAGGCCTCCTGGGATCTGTCAAGAGCTCTGGGGCAGATGATAAGAAATACCTTAAAGTGGTGAAGGACAATGTAGCAAGGGACATGGAAAAGAGTTAAGTGGCGATCCCGTTCTTAAGGTTCTCTTTCATTAGCTCTCTATTTTAAAAGAGTCACATCGACCAAAGGCGAATCAAGCTAACCCTCAACTCATTTCTAAGTTAGAAATACAGTTTATACTCTTTTTCAGCATCACAGAATGGTTTTGATTGGAAGGGACCTTCAAGGTCATCTAGTTCCAACTCCCCCAGCACTGACAAGGACACAACTCCCACCTAACCTGGCCTTAAACACTTCAAGAGATGGTGCAACCACAGCTTCCCTGAAACTTTTCTGCAGTGTCTCACTGCCCTCAATGTAAAAAATTTCTTCCTTATACTCAATCTAAATCTACCATCCTCCAGTTTAAAACCATTGCCCCTTCTCTTGGAAAAGTATTTCAGTCCTTCTCATAAGCCTCCCATATACACTGTAAGGTCACAATGAGGTCTCCCAGGATCCTTTTCTTCTCCAGACTGAACAAGTGCAGCTCTCTCAGCCTGTGCTCACTGGAGAGGTGCTCCAATACTTTGATCATCTTCAGGGTTCTCCTCTGTACCCACCCTAACAGCTCCATATCCTTCCTGAGCTGGTGGCCCCAAACCTGCATACAGTACTCCAGCTGAGACCTCACAAAGGCAGAGCAGAGAGGGACAATCCCCTCCCTTTCCCTGCTGGCAGCCCCTCTTTTGATGCAACCCAAGATACCGTTGTCCTTATGGGCTGCAAGCACACTGCTGGCTCACGCCCAGCTTTCCATCCTCCAGGACCCCCAGGTCCTTCTCTGCAGGGCCGCTCTCAAGGAGTTCTTGAGGTTTGTACTCATATCTAGGATTGTTCCAAGTGCAGCACTTTGCACTTGCTTAGTTGAGCAAATGTCTCCTTCACCCAAACAAGCAATAACATCCACGCAACGTTTTGTCAAAACAAAACCTGACCAATTCAGTCACCACGGCACATCAACTGTAAGATCCCCTTTATGAAGAAATGTCACTGATGTTTAGCCAACATCTTAGGAATTGGCACAAAAGAAACAAGAAGCAGAAGATCGGTCCCAAGATACTTCAAACTTCCTGCAAAACAGGTTGAATAACAACAACCCGTTTTAATGGGAAAACAATTGCTAGAGCCCAAAACTGCATTATCAATTTTGTGTTAATATCAGTTTTTATTCAAGTAGCCACAAGAAAATTATGAGTTGCAGACTGTAGACAATGGGAGATTCAACCTTAATGTCAACTTACGCAGAACAAATGCTTTAAATTTCCAGCAGAAGTTCACAAGACGTGGCTACAGTGTAACTAGAGCTCTGATACAAACTTTAAATTGATAATTTCTATGCAGGAACCAATTTTCAACTAAGTGACAGCATTTCTCCTTCAGTTTTCTATATTCTGCCATTTCAGAAATTAGCACAGTAGCTGAAGAACAGCCCACGGTATCAGAAGCTGTTTTATTTTTCACTTGTGACCGCTGTTGCATACGTTATTGCATAGAACATGCTATTATTTGGTGGTCAGATTTGACCTACACACTAATGCAAGGCTACGGGACTTTGGTCAGGTGCACCAGAGATGGGTTTCAGTTTGTAATTTCACTGTCTCTGTAGAATTTAATGTTGAAGGCTTTAGCTCTAAAAATAAAAACAAAAATACCAAATCATCACCTGAAGGGAAGCATCACCTTGAGAACACAAGACATTGGGGTGAAAAAAATGCATATGCATTTAGCAAGACACTTGAAAATTAGAAGAGAAAACAGAAACCAAAAGGTCCACCCATTCTATAAAATACAAAAATAATCGCAATAGGACTACAGGACTTAAATATGTTCAGCTTTGATATTTTAATGGATATCGATGAAGTCACCTTAAACTGCTAGGTTTATGGGCAATGTCAAGGTAAAACATGTAGTGAAGAAAACACCAATGCACACACACACTTGCCAAGTTTACACAAACTGCTTTGCTTGCTTCCTGGTAAAGCCCGAAAGGAATGTTTTCATCCAAACAGCAATTGCAGCTCAGGTCTAACTACAGTCACTCAAATGGATCAATCCAGTGAACCATGTACATATACACCCTGTACGTACATCTAGAGCAAAGATGGTAAGCCATAATCTCTGTCAGGCAAAGAATTTTAGTATATTTCTTCTGCCGTTAGTAAAGAAATCATTGAATTTGAGAAGATACTCTGCCAAACTCAGCACAGCTTTTCCACTGTGCACTGAAGTACTACCACTGGTGCTCTTGACATGCTGGCTGATACACAGCTGTCCTGGGAAGTACCTTCCTGGGATCACTTCCACATTTCATCAAACAAATCCTTCATGCCAACCACAATTCAGGCTGACTTTAATCCCAGATGTGATAGCAAGGGTCTGTCAGAGAAGGTCAAGTGATATGACTGCTGAGGCAGCACAACCGCAGCTGCTTTCCAGATGAACCACCTACATGGTGTGGGGATTGTACTTCTAAGTACTCCAAGGAAGATGATGAGAACAATCAACAACCTTGCAACAGGTGGGGATCCAGACAGTAAAGTGAACTTGTCACAGCGTACAAGAAAGTAGACCGAGCACTTGCTGACTTCTCAAAAAGTACAGAAACACAGAAGGCGTGGATAAAGAAAGATGCCCTAAAATGTGCCTTCTGACACAAAATTTGGGAAAAAGGAAAGAAAGTGAATAAATAAACCAACAACAAAAAAAAAGAAGACAGCGCTTTTGCTTATAGTTTCCCTTCGCTGTCATGTTCACCAGTTTCTCCAGCTCTGTCCACCTCACCAACATGTTGTCACTTGAAAACTCAAACTTACAAACAGAAGAACTATGTTCTTAGCCTCACCCATGGAGGTTGGCAAGATTACTGAGTGTTTCATTTTTCATCTAGAAAAGACAGCCTCTTCAATGCTTTTCAATACAAGCTTCACGTTTTCTTCAGATCATCTCCCCCCTCAATAAATAAATAAATAAATATAATATAATATAATATATATATATTATATATATATATATGGTCATCACTACCACAATCCTGAGAAAGCTGAGAAACAAACATGCAGGATGTACAGTCAGCACAACAAAGCCACCCCTTCAGCCAGCAAGAGCACTTCTTCCATGTTTCTATCCTTCAATTCCCAATCACTGCCCTACAGTTAGGCTCCCCCTCTCCAGAGATTATACCCGCAGTCAAAGCAAAAATCAACCCACAAACAACAACTAATCCACTACTTTTTTCTTTTTTCTTTAATTTTTATTATTATGTTTAAAGGTACTTACCTTCATCTTTATTGCTACGCAAAGATTTCTCTCATAATTTGGAAGAACCACAACACCTATCAGCTGTAGTTAACATTCGTATTTAATCTAATAGTCTCAAATAGATTATGCACTTCTTGTTGTTGTTGTTCAAGACACGTGATCAAGACTCAAGAGAAAGAATAAGAGATAAACCAAATTACAGTAGACTTCAATAACCAGTCTAAAAGAATACCGTATTGCACTAATTACAAAGAAAATATCCACGAAACAGTCACTTATACGTGGTAGTTCACAGAAGGTTTAAGTTACATAACGTTCAACATTTCAGGTCAACTTGTAGTTGTGTACTTCCCAAGTTAGTATTCACTACATTTCAATCACCCGTGATTTCTGTAAATCGCATTACGGCATAAAATTTGTCAAAAATGATCAGCAGTTTAGAAAAGAGATTGTAAAAGAGACAGCTTGACCACACGTGAGTCCAAAAGCATCAACGCTTTTAGCACCTCCAATAAACCCTGCACTTACACGGTGAAACAATGCGACTGATTTTAAAATTAAACGGAGCAGTTTATCACCTCAGGTGTTTTGAAATACAGGCTTTTGCCCATGGAACTGAGCACCTAGCCTGCCTAGCAAGAATGACCACGGTCAACGGCCTACTGGAACCTTTCAGACAAGCCAACACTTCCAACACAAGTCAACCAAGCAGAAAAATAAGCAGCGGTCACAGTTAACTTCAGCCCAGTGTCCAGCAAACAGTTTTTCTGGTCATTCTGATGCCAGTCAAAACTGACAACCCATTGTCGGTCATTGAACAAATCCAGAAAGATGCAATGTTCAAGTACTGGCCACAGCACGGTCTAAAGGCCCAACTCTTCCAGCCTGACAGAACTTTTCCTGAAGTCAAAGCAAAGCCGGGGCAATTTTCCTCTATGGAGAGCAGTCTCTAAATTTCTCACCTACTTCCAGGGATCATCCCTTCAAGACTGGCTTAAGCCATGCAACGAGGGTGGGGAAACTTGCCAAAGCAATTAGCCACGATCTATCTGCCTTGGAAACATAGGCCTCCAGTCTTCCTGTCCAGCAGTTCAGCACCTCCACTCAGCACTCATCTCTCATAGAGCACGATCTCTCAAGGGGAGCCTTCCACCTCAACACAGGGATGCAATCCCACCGGTGGGAGACGAGCGCACCACCAGCACGGGAAGCTATCGCCTTCTGTCAAGCGTCCTGAAGGCCGGCCGGCTGCTTTGACCTTAGCATTCCAGCCCATGGATATAAATATTTTTTATAGAGCACTGCCGAGATGCCTATTACCCACCAGATAAAAGCATTCTTGTTTGGTGGAAGACTATTTATTCAACCGAAAGACAAGAAAACGACAACCTCATCTCGCTCCCAGGGATGACTTCTTGCAAAAATAAAAACAAGGAAGTTAAATCCAAGAGGACCATCATGCTTTTCAATTAAGGGCAAGGATGTGAAATTGACACACTCGGGACAGGAAATTCGAAGTCGCACCCTCCCGTGCCCCCCAACGCCGGCGGGCGGGGGATGGTGTGCGGAGCCCCGCTCCTCGCACCGCCCCGAGTTCTCATCGCGGCGTTTCGCACGGCGGCGGCGCACGATGGTGGCACGGGACTCCGGGACGGAGACGGATCGGGGCCGAGCCCCCCCCCCCGCCCGGCGCACGGCTAGAACTCGGCGCGACGCGGCGGGCTGCCCGGGGGGCTGTCAGGGCGCTCCCTCCCCGCTGCCGCCGGGCCGAAGTGCCGTGCGGGCGGCTGCGTGCCGCGGGGCGGGGGGGGGGGGGGGGAGCGCAGGCCACGGGCAGCACTTCGCCGTCTCCTCCGTTCGCTCACATTTCCGTCCTCCCCCGGCGGAACCGGGGAGGGGAGCGGGGCGGGGGGCCGGCGGCGGTCGGGGCCCGGCGGACGGGGGAGATCGGAGCACCGCGTCCCCCCGCAGCCGCGGGCGGGGCGGGGTGGCCGGCGGGGCCGGGGGCAGGGCGGACGCCCGGGGGCTGTTACCTCGTAGAGTTCCTCGGAAGCCATGCTGGGAGCCTCACAAGGTGGAGTTGGGTGCTGGTTTGGAAATACTTTGTTCCAGTTGGTGTCCGTGTGGCCTCCTCTTCTCCCTCCTCCTCCCCCGTCTTCTCCGTCGCTCTCCTCCTCCTCCTCCTCCTCCTGCTGCTGCTCCTGTCCTCCTCCTGCTCCTCTTCTTCTTCTTCTTCTTCTTCTTCTTTTTCTTCTTCCTCCTCCTCCTCCTCCTCCTCCTCCTCCTCCTCCTCCTCCTCCTCCCTGCGCGTCTCTCTCCAGCGCAGCTAGCAGCTCCGCTCGCTCCGTGCCGTTGAGGTGCTGCTGCTGCTGCTGCTGCTGCTGGCGGCGGGGCTGTGCGCACCGCAGCTGCGCAACTCGCTCGCTCCCCGCTCGCCCTCGCGCTCTCCCCCTCGCGCACCCCGCCGGGCGGGCACGCACGCACACACGCGCGCTCACACACACCCGGGCGCGCACACGCGGCCGGGCGGGCGCGCACACGGCGGCGCGCCCCGCACCCCCACCCCGCTGTCCCCGGCCGGCTCGCTCGCTCGCTCCCTCCCCAGGAACACTAATCGAGCGCAGAGAGAGCGCCACACGTAACCACTCCGCCCCGGCTCCCGCCGCCCCCAGCACCACCATCCTCCTCCTCCTCCCCCCCCGCGCTTTGATCTCCCATTGTCCGCCCGGCAGGGTCCGCGGGCGGCCGGGGGGCTCGGAGCTGCCGTTCGCGGGGCCGGTGCCTGAAGCTGCGGGACGACCGCGGAGTTCCGAGTCGCCCGCCCGCACCCGCCCCGCTCCGACCCCCGCCGCCCGCTGGGCCCAGCCCGTGGCGAGTGTCCCCGTGCGTTTTCCAACCCGACGCGAGTTGGCAGAAGGTCTTTCTGAGCCAAGGACGTGGCGAATGCACAAGGGAAACGGGCGAGGGGAACGGCCGGTCCCCACCGATCGTTGCCGACCGCAAGCACCAGACTTGCATCTGACAACTGGCTGTGTTTGCGGTGTAGGGAAGGCCCCACTGAGGCCTCGCAGGCATGAGGGTCAAAGGAAGACAGCTGAGCTCTTGACTTGCTTGGGGCCGGCGTGAATTACTCCATGCGACTTGCCACCCGACTATCTCATTTAGGGTGTTCCATGGGGAGCTGTGCAAATAAGGTGCCATATAGTCAACTGCCAACTTGATGGACTGGATGCCTTGTTGTGCCAAGTCAGACATGAAGAGTCACTCCTTCAAGAGCAGATTCTGCAAGGTGGTGTTTCTGGTCTTAAAAGGTAGAAGGGTGGGACAAAACCAGTCAGACCAAGGTCAGGACAAGAGCTATACCATATGGAGGCACTCATTTTGGTGTTTCTTTCCCTATTCTGCACCAGGAAGCCTTACTCTAGTACAGAACAGCTCAAGTTAAAGCAGAGTTCATCACATTTGTGTGGTCAACCCACACACTGACTCAACCAAGTCTTGATCAAGTTACCTCTTGTTTTTGTGTTTTTTTGTTTTTTGTTTGGTTGGTTGGTTGGTTTGGTTGGTTGGATTTTGTTGTTGTTGTTTCCAAAGGCTTTGCAAAGCATTTCTGGAAAATGAAGATGCTCCTCAGTATTCTACTTTGAGAAACATGTTTTGAACAGTTCTTCAGCAAGTGTCCGTTTAGAAAATGTTGATCTGTTTGTGAAATTTGGATAAGTTATACAGAAAGAGATGGAATCTCCTTTAGTGGACATGGTTGACTTGTCCGTTCTTAGTGGCAGATTGCTTGCTTCCTCCAGGTCAGTGTTCTTCTTCTAGATGACTGAAAATCTTATCTGATGCTGGACTGCCAGGCAGGCACTATTTGCGTAAATAAAATAGTTTTCGCCTTTCATACCTTTGTAATTTCCTAACTAATCTACGGGAAGTTTAGAGCAGATCTATGTTTGAACAACTTCTGGAGATCTTCAAGAGTTGGGCTTAGACTAAGTGTCACCTTGAGCTAAGCATTTACCCACAGTTCCTGGGGTGTGCTCTGAATCCTTTCTGAGCTGTGCTTAGCATACCATCACTGCTGTACTCATCTTTTGAAGGACAGCTTTTTAAGGTAATCTGTGCTCATGTTTTGGCAAAGAGATGGCAGCAATGGTTGCTGAAGATGTTACTTTGCTTGTGAGGCCTAAGAATAGAACACAGAAAGTTCATCTTCTTTTTTTGTTTGTTTCTAAGGGTTTTACCATTGAAGTCAACCAGATCTTAGGCATTTTGTTCTTCTGGATGACTAAAAAGAAATGCAGTTCATCAGTACTTTTCTATTTTTAGTACTTCAAGGAAACAATGAAAGCTCAGAGTTATTACTAATGATTTTATTTTTTTATGTTTCAACCATCCTCCTCATTTTGTCTTTAGTGAAGGAAGTTCTTTCACACGTTCATTGCTTGCAGTGCCCTTAATTCTTCTTTGCCTCCTTTTCTAAGCTTTTGTCCTTGTAGCTTTATAAAAATTACCAGGTGAATTAACCATACTATACGAAAACGCAACACGCTGCTACTGCTGTGGTTCAAGCATCTGAGTTACCAAGTTTTGTGGCTGGTGTTAAGCAGTTGGATTTTGTTACAGTATCACAATAGCTTGTTCTCATCTTGCTCTATCTAAAAAAACAAAGAAATAAATTAATAAATAATCGAGTTGTCTAAAAGTTATGTGGTGAACTGTCTACATCAGTGCTGCCATCTTATTTTCCTAATGTGCTTCACACTTCTCTCATCCAGGAAGCACTTGTCAATTATCGCTATTGGTTTTACAACAATGTTTTAGCTGTTAAGACAGAACTTTGTAGCAACTTTGTAAATGGCTGCAGTAACATAGCATATAAGTGTCTCTAGTAGAGGGACTGTATGGACGGCACTGACTGACCAGTCTAGGAAACTGGAAAGCTAGGCCAGCTGCATATCTGAAAGCATCAGGAAGAGTTCTTAGAGGTATGTGAAGCCACCTTGGTTAATCCAGACTTGGTAACAATCAGAAAACAGGAATAATGCAGGTAGTGTTAGCACACAGAGCTTCCAGTCCGAAGTAGACATCTGGCTTGGCAGTCTTAGTCAAAGTCAGGACAGCTGCTCTATTTTGCAGAATGTACTAATTTATTGACAAGGTACAGATAGTGGAATTACATTCATTTGAAAGGTCAACTTCATTTTGATATCACCGTTGACCACTGGCATGTCTGTAAGGATATGAACTGATGATGGAGTAGCTGAATTTCAGATTCTTACAGTGGTAGACCGGAGCTGGCAAATAAATAAATAAATAAATAAATAAATCTATTACTGTAAATATTGTAGAAGTATGTGTTAGAAGGGAATGGGTCTCCATCAACAGAATCTGCTGTAATCAAGACATCCCAGCCATATTTGATATGCAGACGTTTGTTCACAAGACCACAACTCTTGACATTAAGGAGACTGTCAGTGATTGGTGATATCAAGGTGGCTTTTTGTATCTGGAAGTAGGGCTTGGAAATTAAGTATTTAGTAGTTGAGATGCAGTCAGTGATTAGCTGAAGGATTTCAAAGATCGGACAGATACAGTTACATGTGATGGTCTACACTGTAGGCATTAACATCCGATCAAATCTTATCACAAAATCACAGAACAGTTGGTTCAGAAGAACCTCTAAAGGCCATCTGGCCCAACCCCTGCTCTAGCTGGGATGTGCAGGGCAGGTTGCCCAAGACCAGATTTGGGCAGCTTTTGAAGATCTCCAAGACTCCATGACCTCTCTGGGCAGCTTGTGCCAGTGCTCCACTACCAACGTGATAAAGAAGTACTTCCCAAGTATTTAGATGGAACATTTTGTGTCCCGGTTTGTACCCACTGCCTCTTGTACTGGCACGGGTCACCACTAAAAAGAGCCTGACACAATCTTCATTTCCTCCTCCCTTCAGTTATCTATACACATTGTTGAGATGTGCCCTGAGACTCCTCCAGGCTGAACTGTTCCAACTCCCTAAGCCTCTCCTCACAGGACTCCAAGTCTCTTGATGATCTTAGTGGTCCTCTGCTGGGCTTTCCCTAGTGAATGTGTGTCTATCTCATCCTATGCTACTCAAGGAAAAGCTATCAAACATATTGAATAGAACTAATGGCATGCTTCATCTCATCCTAAATAGATGCTCGTGTCTGGCCAGATGAATTGCACTCTAAATCTGATTGAATATGTTGACTGAAGTTTTATAGACTGGAAGTGTGATACTTATTCTGCAACTGCCTAAAGAAAAGAGACGTGAATCCCTCTCACATTTCTATTACCCAAGATAACTGGATGACTTAAAACTGCATGCTGACCAAATTATGTCAATAAAGTACATATAACATATATAGTTTTGTCCCTAATAGCTTTACTTTCATATTTTGATCCTATCTTTATTTGTGCTGTAGCTGTTCTGCCTTATAACTTAAGATGTAGCTCATCCTTGTACTCAGATCATCTCTGAAGTTACTATTGCTCTTCTTTTGTGCACCTCTCCCTCATCTCTGCCTCCTTCTCTTGTCTTCTAAGCATTCTGGGATATTTAATTTAAAATAAATAACTGAAAATGCTAAGGAGAAAGAAAATCTAAAACAAAAGAAAACAAAAAAGCCACTCAACACATTTATTACAATCTGTACCTTTATCCTGTGACACAATGTGAAGAACACAATCACCTGAAAGAGTGGCTGTTAAATGTGATTCTTAAAGGGAAGGTTTGGAAAACAGAACCCCCTTATTATCTAAACTATGAAGACATAATTTTCATTGATCTGTTAGCACCGACTTCTCAAACAGACTGAGACAGTAATATAATCATATTTAAATCACTGAAGAAAAGAATGTTAATCACACATTAATCACACATGTTAATTGGTAAATTCTGTGGATTCTCATCATCACATCATTATAGGTAAGGGTGTAGTTTCTTTCCACTGATACTTGCTTTCTGCAACACTAGCAAATGGTCCATTGTTTCCTCATGAAATTTAATGATGTAATATTATTTGTGAACAAATACATATTTTTTCTTCACAATCTGCCCATGAAATGTGTTTGTATTATTGCATCATATAGAAATGAGACATGAAATTCAAGTCAGAGATGTCCACTGATTTCTGCTGCTCCGTTAAGGAAGCCTGGTTGTATATACGTATCTAAGATAACATATTGCTTTATATATTAAAAATATAATTCTCACAGCTATAAGTTGCAGATGTAAATACTAGATACTTCTACGACTCTAGCCTAGTACTCAGCATCTAGAGTTGAGTCTCCAATTATACACATCAAAGACATTTGTGATTACTGTGTTTTGAATTACCTGCTTAGTATCACATGGAAGCTTTGTGACAGATGTAGGACTAAAATATAATCTCCTAGGTTAAAATGCATATATGTTTTTTTCATTTCTTTTTCATCTTTTTCCTCTATGGGACCTGCTTTTCTCTTTCTGCTTTTCCCTGCCTCTTTCACTACCTGCCTTTCTAGTTTTGCAGTGCATGACTCTGGAATCTTAAATACAACATCTTCCATCATTACAGAGGGACAGACATAGCCTTAGCTACAGGAGCCCTACAGTCAATAGTAATGGAGATGAGATTAAAATCTCTTCACATCCCTGGTAAATCTGTCTGCTACACACCTCTGATTACAGGTTTTAGAGGCGTATATACAGGTATTATCTAACTTACAAATATATATCTATATCTATATAAATCTTTAAAAACCCCAAAATGCAAAGCTAGAAGAAGGATTATCTCGTGCAAATGCATTGTTCTCCCTTTTCAGCTTACTTCGTTGGTCACCAGCAGATCCTAGACATTGATATTCACATCAGAGAGAAAAGAAAAATGAGCTACTTCATTGAATACCTTGGTTCTATTCGAATTGGTGCTGACTTACCACTGGAACATCACATCCTTCCCTTGGTGTGGATGGGAACAGATTTGTAAAACAACTGCGAAAACAAAATACAAGATTAATAATTGAGCTGGTAAGAGAGCATGGTATGAAGCTGAAGAATAATTTCGTCCTTGCAGAACTCTTTAGATGGATGATCAGCTGTAAAAATTTGCTCATTCTCATAGTCAAAATGACGGTCATTACGAAGGCCAATATCAACCAAAAATAAAATTAGAGAATGTCCTCTTAATTAGAGAATGTCCTCTTAAATGTTTGAAAATAGATGCCGTAAGCTAAGAAAGTAGTAGGTTGAGAACTGATGTAAATGTAGGTTCCGTGTCTAAGAAATACTAATTCTTTCATTTTCTCTGGAATCCGTGATTTATCTTCTCATGACTAAATACAGTTTTAATGTAGTTAATGTGTGAATAATAGAGGCAGCTGAAATTATGTGCTTTCATAGTGAATACAGAGAACCCTACAGATCTTTAAGTAGATATTCCAATATAGCTCATGTAGGACACTATGATAGTTGTTCATAGAGATTTTTCTTCATATTTTTTTTCCCCAGGTTATGAGTTGTTCTTTATGATAAGGGTATTTGCAGATATCAAGAAAGAACAGACTATTCCATCCGATAGTTTTAGAAAACTAACAAACATTGTTTTTCTCCTTTTAGATAGGAAAAAAAATTAGAAGCCTGACCATTCTTTTTATTTTTTTTTCTATAGAAAGGAAAACTGGAAAATGCAGAGGAAAGCCATCTCCTGTAGTAATAGTAAAGCATCATTAAGAATAAAGAATATGAAATCCTTGATCTAACAGATGATTTTTTTGCAGATTGAAATGGGTCAAAGATATATATATATTCTCTCTATCTCTCTCTCTATATATATTTCAGTTTCAACTTTCAACCCAGTATTTTCCCATGACCAGAAGAGTAATTTAACATGGTGATCTCAGAATATCAAGTATAGTTGTGATGTCTCAGCAACAGCTGCTGGGAGAGTGGCACAGATCATTCTGTCCTCCAGCTCATAGAGAAGCAACATGTTGTCTGAAGAAGATAATATAGAAACATCCAGGAATGGGATCATCTTCTTAAGTCTAATCACCTCGTTCTTTGCTTTCCTCAGTACTGGGAATATTGATACATGATGGCTGCTCAGAAAGAAATTTTATTATGATGTACACCCATCGCATAGAGGAGGACATTGGTGGTACAGTAATAGAGGTGGAACCTTCCCACCAATATTCCATTACATGTTGTTGCTGTGGGACAGATGGCAGCAGAGGGGCAGTCTGACAAAATGGTGTCTGATATGGAAGCATGAATGAAACAAAGATGTGTGATTGAATTCCTCCATGTGGAACAAATTGTACCCACTGACATTCATCAACACTTGCTGAATGTTTCTGAAGACCAAACAGTGTGAGCACAGTGAGGCAGTGGGTGCTGCCTTTCAGCACTGGCAACAGTGACTGCAGGTCATCTCCACTGGTGGAGATTTTTATGAGCACAGTATGCAGGCTCCTCTTCATTGCTGGCAAAAATGCATAGCTAATAGTGGTGACTACACTGAAAAATAGTGTTTTGTAGTTGAGAATTTGCTCTATCAATTTTCTTTGTATCTGTTCTAGTTTCCATGGAAATAAATACAAAACATTACTTTTGGAGCAACTGACATAAAAGTGCGGTGTCCATTACTTAATTTCCCTTGACTGTCTAGGGGAAGGTATTCTGGACAGTGGATTAAATTTAGATTTTCTGTAATCATAATAAAGTAGACTTTTCTGGTTCACAGTAGTGTATCTTTGTTCTATCATTACAAGTCACAGAAATTATTGCCATTTCTTGGTGGTGGTTCCTGAAAAGTTCCTTTCTGGGGAATTGTGTTCCTGTCAGCATACAGCTTAGCAAAAACGTGATGAAGTAGAAGAGGAAGTTATTTGAATGACTTTCATTCTTTTCCTTATCTGAAATTGTCCATAGGGCTTACTGATCTGACTGGTGATCCATAGATAAATTAATGACCTTTAGCAATAACCATGGTGATCCTAAAGATCAAAACTGTGCTGTGGTTTCTTGAGATCTATTTAGTATTGCCACTGGAAACAAAATTTATTTCATTTCCTAGGGATAGACTTTGACAATATAATCCTTCTACATGGAATCTTAGTTCACCTTGACTGCTCCTCTCATGTCAGTTCACAGATGGAGTTTTTTCAGCTGGGAACTAATGAAACTGAAATTGCAGATACATGCAATTCTCATCTTTTCAGGTAGTCCCCACTGACAAAAGCTGGCACATGCATGCAGTCAATAGCCCTGTTGTTTAGATTGGTGTCACTGGAACAAAAGGCCTAGTTCCAGAAGTTTGCCTCTATTAGGATAGGTTGAATTCTACTGGATTTGTTCTGTTAATTAGTAGCAGCTGGTAGCTGGGGATCTTTTGGTATCATTATTCAAGTTTTGCTGTCAATAGACAAGGGTAATTCACTGGTAAACACTCTGTTTTGCCATCAAGCCTATACGTCACCTTGGATTGTGTTATCTGTCCTCACGCAAGGAGAATGTGCGTAGAAGGGGGGGCGTGAATACACTTCTAGTAGTCTTTCTACAGCAATACAATGAGGAATGATATTTCTCTAGAATGTCAAGAATTAACACAGGCACAGTATACATTTTTTGTTTTGGCAGTAATAACTTCTATCTTGCAACATTATATCAATTTTTCTTTTAAAAAAGGTCCAAATCCATGCCTAATCAAACCAATAAACTAATCAAATGCCAACCATGGTTGTGTTTTTATGTCACCTTGACTCAATGAAATTCAACAATCAAACACTTCTGTAGTGTGAAGAAACTCTGTTCCTTGTATCTACTTTTATTCTTTACCATTAGATCACTATGCAGCAGTACGGAAAACAAGTAAGCAAACGATATATGTCGACATTTCAGTGAGTACTTCCACAAAGAGTTAAAGCCGCTATCAAGTTGTACTGTTGGCACAACCCAGTAATGAGAAACTACAAAAGCTATTCAAAGAAGAGCGTACTTTTCATGAAAATTGTTCTGGGGAAAAGCCCCAGGCAGAATCTTTTTAGGTAAAATATTCCTTTAAAGAATTCATCAAGAGGCATGTATCCAACCTGAAAAATTGTAGTCCAAATGGCTTAAACTCGGTGAAGATAACAACATTAAAATATCTTATACTAGAAAGTGTCAAGCAACATTAACTGTAGGCATTACTACCTGTATCGCTTATAAAAAAAACAGTATAGCATAGCATGTAATGCACTCCCCAAAGACAATCTCAGATCAGCACAGGCATGCATAAACACTACACAGTATAGAGATTTTCATAAAATAAATATGGGATGATTCCATTGCTTACAAATAGCATGGTTATGAGTTAGTTACACAGGTCACCCCAACTGAGTGTAGGAGGTACCATCTTTATATATGACATCATAGTGTTACGCACTTTCAGTACAATACATACACCAGGGAAGAAGTATATTTCTGAAAATCTGAAAAACGGTACTGCAATTGTTGTTTATATAATTTGTACCTATAAAGGCTGCTTTAATTAACCTGAGAGAGCTTATTCAAAGTTCACTCGAGACAAAGACTTAAGAGTAATACCTGTAAAAGACCTCAGAACTACCGAACACTATTTTGTATATGGATTTTCTACAACTGCAAAGGCTGGAACACTGCCAGTTCCCAAGGGAATAGAGTTCTTATTAACAGCTTCACAGAACTGCAAGGAAAAAGACTTGTCAACCATCAAAAATATAGCACAAAAAAAAAAAAAAAAATCACAAGTCTGTTGTATTTCTATTGAAAGTACGTAAGTCCAGACCAGAGAAAGCAACTGTTCATCTTCCAGTCTGAATTCAGAGAATTTCTCATGTGGAACACATCAAGAAAACTGGAGATGGTGTCACAAAAGGAATTTTCCTGCTTCTGCATGAAACACGAGAAGCTGAGGGCCCAAATCTCCTCCAAATCCTATTTACTTAGTAGTTCTTGAGTATACTTGGAAACTACTGAAGGAAATTGTTAAGTTCCATGTAGTAAAAGAAAACAGATTTTTTTATTTTTATTTTTATTTTTATTTTTATTTTTATTTTTATTTTTATTTTTATTTTTATTTTTATTTTTATTTTTATTTTTATTTTTATTTTTATTTTTATTTTTATTTTTATTTTTATTTTTATTTTTATTTTTATTTTTATTTTTTTTACATTTTATACTTCATAAGTCAGGTGATAAAAATCTCATTGACTTCAAAGGATCAAAGTTTTATAAAGAAGCTTCTTTATCAGCAAATAATATAATCTTACTACTTTACTCTTGGGCAAAGAATGTACCGTATTCTAGAGGAAATAAACTCAAAAGGGCTTTATTTAATATATATATATATATTTGTGGAATTGTAAGTTTCAAAGCAGTCAGTGGAACCACCATTATCTTTTATCAGAATCCTGACATTTTGTTTTCAGTGTTACAAGACCGACATCACCCCTGGCTCCTGACTTGTCTGATCCTAGGCTTGTGTTTGTGTGCAATCTTGCTCTTCTTTCATTTTTTGTTAGGAGGCAAGTGTTATCTTGTATGTACTAATGCCTATCATCCTGTAGATCTGACTTGTTTCAGGCACCTGTTTTTCTTTTAATATTGACAAGCTGCTCCCATAAAAGAAGGAATGTTTATTTAGTAGCTGGAATAAAGCATGAGAAAAAAAAGGGGGGATTTTAGAAACACCAAAGAGCCTAAGTGCATATTTTGTTTAATTTTGGTTAAGGTCCAGCTGGAACCAATCCAATACATAGGGATGGACAGGAATAACATAGTGATGTTGATAGTCACCAAATGGCTTCTCACAACTTCCCACCACCCCAGATCCAAGGACAGGCAACCTCTAATAACTGACGCAATCAACTCTGGAAGTGTATGTCAGGTCAAATAACCTGACTTACATGGGTGAGTTTAAAAACCAGTGGGGTATTAATGAAAGTTAAGGGAATATCTCATTCACATAAGGCCAACTTGAGTGTTCAGATGTATGCTTCTGTCACCTAGCAGAAATGGAAAGTGAAGATGTACTTCAAGACCTCAGTTATGTTCAGTACCTTTCATATAGTACAGAGACATTATATTAAGGACAGATCCAAACAGAGCTTGAAAAAATATTCAAAGGCACACCCACGTTTGTTACAGCCACATTCCTATTACATTGTGTAAGAAGAAAACAATATCTGGCAAAAATAAAATAAACAGAGGCACATGAATGAAACGACATTGGCTGCAATAATTTCAGTTTTATCTGACATTCTAAGGTCTGTTAAAATATGTGCTTGGGGTTATCACGACGATGTGACATCAGGTAATATACTAGTTTACATACAGAAAGCTGAAGAGAGGAATAGCTGTAAATATGTCCTCAACAGAGATGAAATAATGCAATAGTTAGTGAAGATAAATATATTTTTTTCAAAGTTCTCTTTCCACCTTATTATTTATTCTGCTCCAGAGTAGTCTTTGCTAGCTTTCATCACACGTATTTTTTCAGTAACATAAAAGACAATTACATCCCTTATGATGAAAATGTAGCAGTGAATAAGGTACGTCACTGTGAAGTAGGTTTATTTTCTGTGCAACTAGTAAGAAGAATTTTCAAACATGTCAGCTGATTTGGAATCTCAGGGGATGAAGGAAATTTACGAAGGTGAAGATTAATATCCATTCTCTATGCTATTCCTGATACTGTGAAAAATATTCAAAAGAGTGTTTGCATTTAGAAGAGCACTAGGATCCTGGGGTTTTGAAGAGCTGCCTAATGTAAAAATTTTGTTTGACATTTTAGTATTTTAAAGAAAATATTTTTTCTTTTCAGTGGAACATAAACCTTAAAGCAAGACCTCTATGCACGTGTGCAGATTTTCCCCTCCACTATAAATATTCTTCAACGTGTAAACTAATGCTTTGCTGATTCAGGCTTCCTGAAGAAATCCAATTTCTATTTAAGTCTTGTTAGACAATTATAAATGCTTTTGGGAAATAAAAACAAAAATAAGGAGTCTCCACTTGCATATTATTTCAGAAAAATAAATCCTATTCCTGAAGAAAAGGATAACAATCATCAATAGAATTGCTAGTTCTCATTGCTAAGTGTCCAGCAAGGTAAAGATTCACAAGAGATTAAAATACTTGGTTTATTGTTAATGGTAATCAAGTAGTTTATACAAAATCTGACAGATCAGCAAGTCAGCTTCATGATAAAACTTGTTGTTTCTTGGGCTGTTCATTTTCAATTCTCCTTCTGATTATGTCTTCCTTGGTGCTAGCCCTGAGTCTCTGCCATTTGTGAAACAAATCCTGCGATCTAGATTCAGAGTTTGTTTAAATTTGCTTTTAGCTATTTTCTCCTGCATGCTGTTGGATCAAATGAATGGATCCTTACAGTTTTTTCTGGGTATTGCTTCTTTGCCTGCTGACAGTAGTAATTACAGATTTTAAAAAGGCTTAAGATTGGTCAGCTTTGACTTCCATTTCAACAAACAGTCCCAGTCAAGTCTCACTGTGAATAGAGTTTTCCTAAATTTTGAGGGCCTTACATGTTCCTTAACACACTGTTTCTTTTTTCCTGGCTTTCACAGCTGGCTGTTCTTATTTAAATGGCATGAAATTCACTTAACTATTTCCCTTCTAAGTGAAATTCCATTTTTTTTGATTCTATACAGAATAAAACTTACTTTTTTTTTCCAGCTCAGTTACTTTCTTCCTATTCACTTCAGGCTGCAGTGACTTAAACAGGAAGTGACTATTGTTTTGATCTCAGCTCATAAAATTCCAGAGACACTGTTACTCTTTAGGATTCACTAACAATGCCATGTAAACCCATTCTACTGCTACAGTAGATGTTTTCACTCAGATAACGTCATAATTTAGCTTTATAAATTTAAGTCGTTTAGAGGAGAAATCTGTTACTCTGTTACAAACCTAACTGAAGAATTCATGGTTGAAGAATCCCTTTCAAATCCATCCCAGTATAGATAATTAGTAGCTAAGACTCCTCTCACACTGTTTTTTTTTTATGTTGTTGCTGTCTCTAGAGTTGTAATGTCCGCTCTACCAGGGTACTAAACACATAAGCCAAAGAGCCTTGGTATTTCTTGCTTTTCAGAGAATGAATAATGTCAAATTTGCTCTTTGGAGATAATACTGCTGATCTTTCCTTTCTCTTTAGACATATTCTACAAGTGCAGGTGTGCACAACGTGTTTGGTGACACATTCAAACTATTTCACAATATAATGCATTCACAGAAAATAATGACAAAAAAAAAAGTCTGTACATTTTTCCTGATACTTTCTGCAGAGACTTCTAACTCATTTGGTGAAACAGCAGTACCCACAGCATGTACTCCTAGACTGGAACTCAACAAGCCTTTCAAATGTGTCAAAGCAAAGGGTTTTTTGTTTGTTTGTTTGTTTGTTTCTTCTAATTAAGTGGACTCTTACATTTTTGGAGACACCACAATAATGAAAGAAGCAATCTTCTAAAACTTAATGACATTCACAGATACTTCTGTATTTTCAGTGGGCCTCAAAGTAAGGCTGACATTCTGTGCACACTGTTGTTAAGTACTTGCATCCAGAGAAGGCCATGAAGATGATCAGGAACACTTATCCTATGAAGAAAAGCTGAGGGAGCTGGTCTTGTTCATACTGGAGAAGAGAAAGCTCTGAGGAGACCTCATTGCAGCTTTCCAGTACTTAAAAGGAACTTATAAACAAGAGGAAGATGAACTGTTAGTGATAGGACAAAAGGAAATGGTTTTAAACTAAAAAAGGGAAGATTTAGGTTAGATATTAGGATATTAGGATAAAAATTCTTACTCAAAGGGTGGTGAGGCTCTGAAACAGATTGCCCAGAGAAGTGGATGACCCATTCCTGGAGGTGTTCAAGGATAGGCTGGATGGGACCCTGGGCAGTCTGATCTGGTGAGTGGAAACATTGCCCACAACAAGGGACTGGAACTACACAATCTTTAAATCCCTTTCAACACAAGCCGTTCTGTGTATCTATGATTCTTTGGCTTTCCTCCTTATCCACATTATGTCTGACTCTGGCCAAAGTGCTTTACAACTTCCAGAAGATTGTTTTGTCTGCTTTTGTTGTAGGATTCAGTGATCCTCTGTCACAAAACAAACATATGAAGCCAATATCATAAAAAACATAGAGCATATCGATTACAAAAACATACACATTCATATATTGTATTGGTTTCAAAACCACAACAAAATGAGCATCTCCCTCAATTAGCACACCAGCACAATGCTGTGATGGAAAGGGATGCTAAGTGACAATCCTGGCTAAGCTGTAAGATATGACTCTTCTGCTGGAAGCCAATGCTAGCAACAAAGTTTGAATCAACCTTACCATTTTATCTTAAGAAAGAAATATCACCAAGATCTAGAGTCCCTTACCTCCGGTTCATCTAGTTGATTTTTGGCTCTGGAAACTGAAACTAAACCATAGTTACCCATAAATATGATTTCTTATGATCTGCAAAATTCTTTGAGAACATGAGCACAACTATCTTTTATTTGGAGCAAAGCAGGAAATATAAACCATACAGACAGCTCAAAATCATCATACAAACTGGAATCATCCTACTCATCAGTCTGCAAGGCTTTGGTGATATCATGGGAGGCAACTATGTTGGAACCAACTTACTTGTGCAGCTAGCTGGTCCAGTCTTCTGACATGAGTCAGGCTGTGGTGCTACCACCTATTAAGCCTTTTGGAGAAACTGGATCTGTTCTATCAATGCTACCAACCTGATAATTCTCAGGTCAGTTCTATGAACGCAGCTGCCCCTCTGCTTCAGTCAAATTAACTAGATGCATATACAAAATCTTGAAGTAGATATGCCTGTACAAATGAAATATTTCTTCCCTGAGTTCACTGATTTTGTTTTTAATCATGAAACCAAAGTCCACTTCCTATAAGAACAGAGTTTTTCTGTTCCTTTTTGTTTGTTTGTTTGTTTGTTTTTGCAAGTCTTTGGCATTTTATTTTGTCAACTATAAAGAAAATATATTAACATTTATAAATGCCAAACAAGTTCTAAGCACAGTTACTTGAGCGTGCTGTGGCATTATTTGCAATGTATGGAGACATTATAATTAATGCAATACAAAGAGTTTGAGAGATCTTTTAGCTTTTCAGGTGCCAAAAAAGCAACCTCAAGAGATTATTCAAGAATACTCGGTGTGTTTAGTTTTATTGCAGGAAAACTATATGATGTAACTGCCTTTCATTTCACTGTCTTTCAGCAACTGTACCTTTACTTGTCCTCTTCCTCTCTTCTCAAGTATCAGTATTTAAACTGATACTCAAGACACCATGTGTATTATTGAGCATGTACAGAAAACATTTTTAACAACTGTGAAATTTTGCAAAGTCAGGAACTCTAAGTTGCCTTAATTGGACACTTTGATGGGTATTATGATACTGACTTTAGTTACCCAATGACATATTTTTTTGGTTGATTTTGTTTTTCTTCTTCTTTTTTTTTTTTTTTTTTTTTTTTTTTTTTTTTTTTTTTTTTTCTGAAAGGCAACTTTAATAGTAGATTTCCTTCATCTCAGAATGCTTATTCAGCACAGATCTTTTCATTTTCAGTTTTCTAGAGAAATAAATAAGCAAACAAAACTCCAGGACATGTAGCATCATACAGATTGCACTATTATCAGTCATTAGCAGAGTTACATATTTTTAGAGAAACGAGATTGCTGACATTGAGTAGCAGTTAGTAACAGTAGTAAGATATCCACCTCCATATTGCTGACAAGTAGAGAGTAAAGGGAATAATTTCAGGGTTGGTGTAAGCAGAACTAACACCAAACAGTCAAGAAAACAGTTGGGACTAGTGGCGTACCCTGCATTCCCATCTGTCTCTGCTCCCAGTCGTACCCTTTTAACTTTCGGTGGCAGGAGTAACCATGTAGCAACACCATACACCAGACCAGCTTGCTCCTCTTACTGAAAACTGCCTCTTGCAAAATAGTATCCAGTGTCTGTTAGGATCCAGGACCTGCATTGCTTCTTCTTGTGAGTCCATAATCCTTAGCGCTGAAGCAAGCAAAGGACAACCAGAGGCAGGAGAGAATACCTTCATCTTTTTCAGTGGCAGTGCACTTTTAAGTCCACTTAAGCCAAACAAAAAACACATATTTAGATGGCTGCCCATTACTGGTTTTCACAAGTACTTGCTGACAGCAGAAGAATGTTAACAGTCAAGAAAAATGGGTTCAGGTCCAATCACTGCCAGTGTGTTCTGAGGTAGGCAGAGAATTTTCCTCTGTTCACCATAGCTGGTGAACATTCAAATCTGTCTTTCCAGTCTTCTCTCCTTGCTTTTTAGTCTTTTTTAGTCTTAAGATAGTCTCTCTGTCATTAACTTCTTGCCAACTAATATCTATCTTCAGTTTCAAGATTCTTCTCACAGTTCCAGCCTCCCCACTCCTCCGCTCCTGTTCTAATCAGTTTTTAGCAGTGGCTCACAACCCTGGTGAGTATACTTTGCCATTCCTAGGCTGCTCTTGTACTTTGCTCCCTGTTCTGTTTAATTCTCTTCAAAGACATCATAATTAATCTCTTCCCCCAGTCCCGCTATCAATTGCCAGCAGCTTTTTGTCTGCTTCCTTGCCATCTCCCAGCCTTTCATGCTCTTGATTCAGTTTCTTCATGTAGTTCATCTCAGGGTCTCCTTCAACTTTCTGTTTCAGATTTCCCATTCCCTACCTATCTTAGCCCAAAACCTTCCTTTCCTGAAGCTGATTTCTTTTTCTAGATTTGCCAATAACAACATTTCCCAGTTTCCAAGATCTACCCAAATTCCCCAAGTCCAAGCTTTTGATGCATCTTGCATTTCAGACATTGTTTTCCTTTTCCTATAAACTTATTAAGTGACTTCAAATAATTTTAACAGAAGGATTGAGTTCACAGAATTCCCTAAAATGTAGTGGAACTCAGCAACAAGGTGGCAAATACAATCATATTACCACTGTTGGGAAGTCATGTTCCTATGGTATGGGCTTTTAGGGACTGAAACCAATGGAGAAGCCAACTTTCTTAGCAATTCCCTTGCTCATGAAAGAATTCACCCCTGTATAGCTTCACCCACACCTCAAGTTATACCAATTAAATTTTAAAAAGTCATTTTATTCTATAGGTAGCCTCAGTAGTTGTTTGACGTGTTCCATTATGAGTTTGTTTGTACCTGCCCGTCAAGTTAAAGAACTTAATACACCTCTATATTGAAATTTGAAATTAGTATTTCCCTTTTACAAAAGTTCTGTTTCAGATTGTGATTCCAGGTAAAGTTTCTTTTGAGCAACAGCTTAAAATTTGGCAAAGTTTTTGCTCTTCCTTCAAACGAACACTCTTCTGTTTCACAGCTCCTTTGTGTGAACTACCCTCTAAAGTATTCTGGCACAATCTTGTCCAGAGTTATAGGAAAATCTAAATACAAATCCTCTTCAAACTACCAGTCCTTGTTGTCATATGTATCATATTTTTTTGCATGTAAATATAAACAGAATAGGAAAACAATCACTACTTTGCTGTCAGTATTTCCCTAGCATTAACTTCAGTCTTGCATTTTCTGATACCTCCAAGTTTAAGGGCTTTTAAATACTCTTATTTTTAAATGATATGCTGTTTCAGTTATTTTTGCAATTCTACGAAATGTCTTTAACTATAGGTACATCAAACTTTCAGGAATAATATAAAGAATGACTCTTTCCCCTTCTACTCCGCCCTCATGAGGCCCCATCTCAAGTACTGTGATCAGGTCTGAGAGCCCCAGAACTAAAAAGACGTAGAGCTGTTGAAGTGGATCCAGAGGAGAGTTATGAAGATTATCAGAGGGCTGCAACACCTCCCCTACACAGAGAGGCTGAGGGAGCTGGTCTTGTTTATTCTGGAGAAAAAAAGGCTCCAGGAAGACACTGTTATGGCCTTCTAGTACCTGAAGGGAGATTATAAGGAACAATAGTCATAGGATGAGGAAGAATGGTTTTAAAATAAAAGAGGGGAAATTTAGGTGAGATGTTAGGAAGAAATTCTTTGTAATGAAGGTGGTGAGGCACTGGCATGGGCTGCCCAGAGAAACTGTGAATGTTCCATCCCTGGAGGCCCAGGGAGATCAGGTTGGATGGGTCCCTGGGCAGCCTGATGTGGTGGGTGACAATCCTGCAGCAGGGATTTGTAACTGGGAGGGCTTTAAGGTCTCTTCCAACAAAATCCATGCTATGATTCTGTGATTAGGCTACACTTCAGTACCTAAGTCTATTAAGAAGTTTCATTTCTTGTTAGTAGTGTCGTAAAGAAGAATGAATAACCTGTGTGGGATGTCATAAAAAGGCTTTCTGGAAGAGAGTGCAATGTTTGGGTTGGTGACCAAGGCCACCTGTATCAACAGCATTCAAGTCATACAAACTTCCTGATTGAGCAGACTTTTCATTGTTCATTAGCTTTTCCATCTGAGCAAACATTTCAAGACAGTTTCCCCAATGAAAACTAGATATCACAACATGAATTTTACTTTTACATCTCCTATAGCATTGTTATTCAACTTATGCCAGTCAAGACAGAATAGAAGTGTATCCTGGCAGCCCAAAGGGCCAACAGTACCCTGGGATACATCAGGCTCAGCACTGCTGCTGAGCAAGGGGTTGTCCCACTGTCCTCTGAGCTGTGTAGCCTCACCTTGAGCATAGGGTGCATCCTTGGGTGCCACAATATAAGGACATAAAAATATTATAGAGCATCCAAAGGAAGGTTACAAAGATGGGGAAGAGCCTAGGGGGAAAGGTGTACGAGGAGTAGCTGAAGTGCCTTGGTTTGTTCAGCCCAGAGCAGAGGAAATGAGGGGAGGCCTCATGGTGGCTGCAGCTCTTCATGGGGAGTGAAGGAACAGTGCTGAGCTCTGCTGTCTGTGACAGCAACAGAGCCCGATGGAATGGCATGGGCTACATGAGGGGAGGGGTCAGGATGAGGGTTAGGGAAAGGTTCTTCACCAGATGGTAGCTGGGCCCTGGAACAGGCTCCCCAGGGCAGTGGGCATGGCCCCAAGCTGCCAGAGTTCAAGGAGCATTTGGACAAGGCCCTCAGACAGAGGGTTTGAATTTTGGATGGTCCCGTGTGGAGCCAGAAGTTGAACTCAATGGTCCTTGTGGGCACCTTCCAACTCAGGATATTTGATGTTTCTAAGATCCATGTAGTTTAAAATACATGCCTATTGTATTGCTATATAGTAACTGTGTAGCTGAGAAATGAAGAAAAGCAGAATCCTATAGATATGCACCAAACTGAGCAAAGATGAAATGTCTAACTCTCAAGCTACAAAAGACTACATATCAACATGACATCAAATCAGGATCTGCTGCTCAGATTTCCAGTCATATTTCAGATCTGCTTGTTGTCAGAAACTTGAATTAGGATAAAATACCAGATTTTTTCTAAACTTAGAATCATAGAGTCATAGAATCACCAAGGATGGAAAAGACCTCCAAGATCATCCAGACAACTGTTCACCTATCACCAGTATTTCCCACTAGACTATGTCCCCTCAGTACAACATCTAAATGGTTCTTGATCACCTCCAGGGACAGCAACTCCATCACCTACCTGGGCAGCCTGCTCCAGTGCCCAACCACTCTTTTGGAGAAGAAATATTTCCTAACATCCAAACTGAACCTCCCCTGGCACAACTTGAGGCCATTTGGTCTAGTCTTATTGCTAGGGAGAAGAGGCTGACCCCCACTGTACCACAGCCTCCTTTCAGGGAGTTGTAGAGAATGATAAGGTCCCCTCTGAGCCTCCTCTTGCCCAGACTAAATAATCCCATCTCGCTCAACCTCTCTCTATGACTTGTGCTCCAGGTTCCTCACCAGATTCATTGCCCTTCTCTGAACATACTTCTGGACCTCAAAGTCTTTCATGTAGCAAGGGGCCCAAAACTGAACACAGTATTTGAGGTGCAGCCTCTTCAGGGCTGAATACAGGGAGATGAGCACTTCCTTACTCCTGCTGGTTGCACTGTTCCTTGTACAAGCCATGATGTCATTGGCATTCTTGGCCACCTAGACACACTGCTGGTTTGTGTTTGGCCAAGCGTCAACTGTTTCCTCTACACAGTCCTACAGCCACTCTGCCCCAAGCATGGAATGTTTCCTGGGGTTGTAGTGGCCAAAGTGCAGAACCTGACACTTGGACTCATTAAAATTCATCATATTGGCATCAGTCAATGATTCAGCCTGTCCAGATCCCTCTGTAGGGCCTTCTTTGCCCCAGGCAGATCAACACTTCCTCCCCACTTGGTGTCACCTGCAAACTTACTGAGGGTGTGCTCAATGACATAAAAAACCCTCTCTAACATAGAGAGCCACTGTGTTGGTAGAGGCAGTCTTGAGGTGTGGAGCCTTGCCCTAAAGAACCTTCAGGGTGGACCTCCCACCAGATCCTCACTTACATCTCCCTCAGGTTCCAGAAAATCAAATCTATTTTGCATGGGCACCTGGGGATCCAAGGTAGGTTGGGATGGAAGTTGCCTGTGATGCTGAGCTGGGACTTATTTCCACTACTCCTCTTCCCTTAAATTGCCTCTCTCTGCTTGACAACGGCAGGGGAAGGACTCAACCACCATCTGTGTCCCCCAGTGTCTTTCTTGCAAGTTCAACAGAGAGTTACTCTACCAGTCAATCTCCTGCTCGCACTCTCTGGTACTCCTTAATCTCTCCACCTCCTCCTTGAGTTTCACCACCACACTGAGAAGATCATCTACTGCTCACATCTTATACAAGTGGAATCCTTGCCACCCTTCACTGGCAGCAACAGAGACTTGAACTCCCTGCAGCCAGAGACTTGAACCACCACATTTTTATTTGATTTTAAATGGATAATGTCTGAAAAAGAGACTACAGTACCTTCGGAGTAAATATGAAATAGTTCATACATAACAGTAGGAGATGCATGGAGAGGAAACAAATAAAAATGTTCAACTTAGTTCTTTGGGACAGAAACAACCTGACCAAATCAGTATGTATTCACTTATCCTCTATCAAAATCCAGTTTTCCAATTTCAGTTTCCATATAGAATTTAAAGCCTCTCACCAATAAAGTCGGCCATTCCCCGAGGAGAGATATATCTGAAGATTTACTTGACTTACTGTCTCAAAATTAGTCAGCAGAATAAAATGATTAGTTGTCTGGCCATATCAGTATTCAGTTATATATGTAGACTTCAGAACACATTTGAAGTTGAAAGTAGTTGTACTGTAAACATTAAGTACTGGAAGTCAAGTGAACTGAATTTTTTACAGCTAATTCTGCTTCAGTCCCTACTATTTCATATTGTTTTCGAAACAGAGTATCTAGGTACGTGATCCAAGTATCTTGATTATAAAAATAATTTTCTGTCTGCAAACACTTTGGCCTGTAACTGGACTCCACTCCTGTTGTACATTTATAAACAATTTTATTTGTGTCATCACCTGGACTGGACTCCCCATTGCTTTTACTATTGAATGTGAAGTCATTGCGGGCAGACTCGAAATGTGATTGAAGCTAAGTATTAAAATTTGGGCTGAGATGGACAACAAATATAAAAAACTATGTCATTTTGATGTCACGTGACTTCTTATTTTCTATTTTTTAGAGGAATAATGTTTTTGAAGTGTCTTGATTGAAGAACCTCTATTTTTTAGCCTAAACTTCGGCTGGATCCCTAGAAAGTTATAATTGTAGTACTGCAACAGAGAGTGTAACAGATACAGGTAATTACTATTATTCAGATTTGTTGCATATGCTTATTAGAGACAATTACAACAGGTACATATGTAATTTATAAAGTTAGCATTTGAGGCGATTTTGAAAAAGAGCATCATTTGAATCTCACAACATTTCAACCACTCACTGAGGTGCAAAGTCTTATCCACAATGGGACCTCAGCCTTCCTGTTGTGGAGCACAAATTTGAAGCATTTTCTTGATCACATAACCACTTATTCTAGAAGCAAAGAACCAAAGAATATCTTTAGTTCCAACTGTCCGACTGTAAGCACATTCCAGAGATATGCTTGATAATATGATGTGACATAAAGAGGCATAGGGAGAAACTTGCTATCTGTTGCCTGGTAGTCTTGTAGGATGGTCCCCACTAATATGATCCCTCTACACTATTTGGGGTACAAGAATCAGGTACAAATTTAGGTCCGTAAGCATAGCACTATGTTATTCAAATATTCATTTTACACTGTGGTAACACCAAGCATCTTTCAGTTATGAAGAAAATTTCCTGTCTTCAGATGGATGCTGAGCCTTGGCAGGCTTTGGCAGCCATACGAAGTAGTGAAATGCCACTACCTTTAAATGTATAGCTAAGATACTGAGACCACTTGCCCCTTAGAATATCTATTAGCCCACAAGGATCTAGAACCTCTTGGTTACCCACCTATTTTGGAGTTCCTAATCTGTCTGGTTAGAACTGAGTTTACAAATCAATCAGGAGGTTACTCCTGGCAGTGGTCATTGTTCTATTAACCACAGGGGAGGAGGTGAGAAGTAGAGTGAGATCCTGGCAATCAGCAGACTTCATTGATTAAACTAATCTTGTTTCTAAGATCTTCCTGCTAAGCAGCCTTCTTGAAGTCATTGAACTTTAACAATAACTGCTTTAAAGCTCTGATTTTGCAAACTCATGGTAGGTCAATTCTTGGTAACACATGAAGCTCCATTAACATCAAGGAGATTTTGTGCAAATGGAATAACTTTCCTTAGAGAATCAACCCTGTAGTCAGCAGCAGAGCTCATTGTTGAAGCACATAATTTTTCATTTACCAAGTATGTAATTATCCTACACATAATTCTTTGCACATCCTTTGGAGAATTCTGATCCATCCACTGGAACATGTTGATTCCTAATGCCATTTATAAAATCTCAAGCATTGGCATCACAAATAATTATAGAGATGAACTGAAATACAGTTGTAAAAAAAAAAAGCTAATGGGTCATGAATGTGCCATTTCAGTAGTGCTGGTAGATAAAATGTGTTTGTACTATTTCAATCTTCAATTATGTTGAATACAATTTTTGTGAGGGCTAGACTCATTGTAGAGTTTGAATTCTATTCTCAGCCTTTTCCTCGAGGGAGCAGAGGCTGTGATTTGTGAGTAGGAGCTTCCTTCTACTTCCTCCCCCATCTACCCCAGCTTAGTCACTTTCTCTGACTTAGCAGAATTGTGACTTATGCAAAGTCACAGAGAGCCCACATCAGAGCTGCAAATAGTTATTTCGTTTCCCTGTTCTGATACTAGATCAGTGTTGTAACAGTGCACTGGATCAAAGACAAGTATGTTCTGAGGAACCTTTCTTATCAAGCATTTAATACATTTTAATACCATGTTGCAGCTAAATTGGCATGCTTATACAGAAAGACTTTGAAAAAGCTCTTACTAACAACCTAAGGGAAAGTTATTTATTAAAAATACACTAAAGAGATCACAAGCTACTCTTTTATCATTCCTCAATATTTTAGATAGGACACCTTTAACTAAAGATAACAGAAAATATTTCCAAAACTATCAAAGTTTTTCCTTTATGAAAATACAATTCAAGATTCATGGGGAAAAAAAAAAAAAAGTTATTACAGTCTCCATTTTCTGCCTTTCCAAACTAATTTCGAATAATTGACTAGCTCAGTTACATTTTATTTATGTTTCCTACAATAAATACAGGGACTGGATAAGTATGTGAAGATTTCCTTAATCTCCAGATGACCAATGTAATTTGATCTCTGAAGTACTACCAAAATGCTTTCATCATATTTATCCCTGTCCATGGCCTGGCAGCCATTACAAGTCACAATTACTATATGACTATATGAGTAAGATAAAATTTGATCTGCCTTCAATTCATCTCAATGCAGTGATCTGGAAGTTAGTTATTAACTATGAGCTAGTCATGCAGAATCACAGAATCATAGGAGTTGGAAGGGACCTCCTGAGACCAAGCCCAACCTCCCTGCTAAATTGTGTACCCTGGAGTAAGTTCAGTCATATAGTTCTCCCTTACTATCTAGGAATAGACCTACAAACTTCAGCAAGGATTCAAATGATGCCCTCAGATTTTTATTCTACATTTTGATAAATCATTCCTGCAAAATGCCAGTCTCTCTCTGTTGACTATAGAGGGAGCCTTGACAACTAACTTAGGTAGAGCCTAGTTTTTATAAGATTAATATTACTGAGATGAGTCTCACCCTTACAAGGATCAGAAAGACAGTAATCTATTGCTTTCTAGCACTGTCTCTTCTGATCTTTTCTCTGTGTTATGTGGCATATTATTCCAGCCATGTTCCTGTTTGTAATTTTTAAAAACAGCATAAAAGTATTCATAATCAGAAACCTTACTGTTTTCACAGATGTGTTTTGTAAGACTAACAACAAAAGTCGTTATCCTGTTTGTTTTAATTCTTAATATTCTCAGTCTCTTCCAGTTAATTTTGAATTCTTTTAAAAGAGTTTTTGTAATGATATCAATTAATGGTGATGATTCTGGTTTTGCCTTCCACTGATGCTATTAAAGAATGTGAATATGCATAACATATGGAACAGATCATTTCAAATCTCTTTGAATGTTAACCTAGGTATCGATGTTTTATAACTATCCTGTGTATCTAAAAACTCTAGAACACAAATGACCTACTCATCTTGAAAAATGATGCCACAGAGATGTCCAAACTTTTGTCTGCCAGAGATACATTATTATTGCACATATCTAAAAGTTAAACACCTTGTAGAATATAAAATATCAAAGGTCCTTTGTACCACTAAATTGTGTTTGGACCTGTATGTTAAAGTGAAACACAAGAGTTTTATCACCTTCTCTTTAAAAATACAAATGGAGCCAGAAGTAGGATTTATCTAACTGGAAGTAGATGTCAACAGTGTTTGTCTTTGAGCCTTTTGTCTAGACTTCTCTTATATAGAATGGGAAAGAAAATAACATTCCTAGACATGCTTTACTTAAGTTTAAAGAAGATATCTATAATAGGCTGGAGGAATTATTTCCTATGACATTATTATGAATGTATTTTTAACAGAGTGAATGTAGTATGAGTAGCTCAGATATAAAAGCTTACTTTGTACAACTAGGTGAGACTGATAATAAACCTTGCTGAAGAATCAGGGTTTCATTATTAAAGGTGGGATTTTGAGTGAAGCTGGTTTATACCAAGGCAATAGGAGAAATATTAAGTCTTGTTAGTCTTAAAAGATAAGTCTTTTAAGAGACATTTAAGGGACATTCTGGAGCACAGAACCTGTGACAGAATATTTTGGAGGGATGCTGACATGTAGAAGGGCAGGATTTATGAGTGGCAAAATATCTACCAACTTGTTTTCTCTATCCAGTTTCTGAATACATGCATGTATTTTATACATCTTTCATATTCTCTCTCTATCTTTTCATATACCTCAAAGGTCTGTCAGTTACTGATGAAGCAGCAGCCTATGACTAATATAACAATATTAGTGACTCGTGAAACAGAGTAGTATCTGGGTAAACAGATTTTGTTGTGGTTACACAGACAGACCTGGAAGCACTGGTCAGTTGAAACAGATAACGTTACTTCATTCTGCATCTTTTTTATTTATTAATTCTAAATGTAACATGCTGAAGAAATTGCAGAGAGGATAAATTAGATTCATTTTGGTTACACTGACCTATCCATGTAGTGTGAATATGGCATAATATATCAAGAAAGGAAATAAAGAAATCAATAGCAATTATTTGTAAAGATATTCAAAATAATTCAAATTGAAAGCAAATGCAAAAAGAGATCTTTGAAATGTCACTACTATTAAAAGAACTTAATGATAGGAAAGGAGTAACATAGGATATATTTAGCCCATCTTTGACCAGTAACTGGAATTTCCCCTACATGACCTTAAAATCTGGACAGCATGTATGAAGTCATGAGGACTAATCTCGGTGTTATTAAAATTACTTTGATACGAACAACACTGACCAGAATGGAAGCTAATGAAGAATATGCCTTCACCTTTTTTTGTCTGATTTACATTTCTAATTAAGCAAGCCTGTTAGTGTAGACATTCCTACAAAAACTATGTGATAGTACCAGTGTGTTCTACAGTTAATAAATACTTACATGACTTAACTGAAGCTACATGTTCTGTTTGATATTGACATCAATTACCCTATTGTAAAGCCAGATGCCTGAAACAGGAATGGTAGAGAATAATTTGCTGCACTCCGCACTTCAGAAAATCTGCTGGTTCAAGTTCTGCTTTTCCCTTCTTCCAAATGCTACATGGCAAATGCTATTAGGAAAGACATGAGTATTTCAATGACCTAACATTTGATTCTGCATAACATAAACCAGAGAACATCGTCCTGTAATTTCTTCATCTGCACCTTAATGTCTCATTGAGATATCATGTAGAAAGGCCTCAAGTGACAAAGAATCAAACACATCCTCCTAACCCGCTGTCAATTTCCAGTCAGTTAAAGTACATAAAGAAAGGTATTCTTTCCTAGCTGAACGTATCTGCTATCAAGTTTAAACACTAGATTTCATTATACCATTTAATCAGATTTTCATTATAATTTGCTTTTACAATGAAGAACTCTATCTGCCTGCTTGTCTACCTGAAACATAGCATAGGAAGCTATTGTTATCTGTCATGACTCCTCAGGCTTCCTCTTAGTCATTCATTCCAGAGTACAGTCACCCATTTTACTCATTCAGCCTACAGATTTGTTCCAAAGAAGAGAAGACTGAATAGTTTATTGCTGGTTGCAATTACCTGATTGGAGGTTGTACATAAGATGACACTATGTTCTGTGGAGACACACAGCGGAAGGACAAGTGGTGACAGGCACAGCACAAAACCTGGGAAATTCTTGCTCAATACATGGAGAAGAATTTTTACTACGAAGGTGAGCATACTGAAGCAGGTGCCCAAAGAGGCTGTGAAATCTCATCTCTGGAGGGATGTGAGACCCAACTGGATGTGGTCCTGGGAAACTTACTTCGTCTGTGTGTGCTTTGAGCATGGGGCTGAACTTGAGACCCCTTGTGGTCCATTCCAGTCTCCGTATGTCTTCTGTGACTGAGTGGTGCCTGATAACTGATCTTGATTTTACATATTAAAAATTCATATTTTACATATTAACCTCTATTATTTTCTCTGTGATACTGCCAAGGACCCCTCACCCAAAAGGAGTTGTGGCTCTTATTTGCAGGACAATCCTTTCAAATTTATGAAGCAATATTAGAAAACTCAAACAACAACAACAACAACAACAACTAAACAAAAACAAACAGATCAAAGCCCTATGTAGATAACTTTATTTAACAGATATGGAAAAAAGGTTGGAATAATTGGTCAGTTGCAGACAGGAGATGGCTTAGAGTCAGACAAAATGGCTTAAAAATCTAAATACCATAGAATCATAGAATGATTTGGATTGGAAGGGACCTTTAAGATCATTTAGTTCCAGCCCCCTTGCTGCAGGCAGGGGCACCTCCCACTAGACCAGGCTGCTCAAAGCCCCAGCCTAGCCTTGAATCCAGCCTGGCTTTGAATGCTTCCAGGGAGGAGGCATTCACAGCCTTGCAGGGCAACCTGTTCCAGTGTCTCAGCACCCTCACAGTAATGATTTTTTTTCTAATATCCAGTCTAAATCTATCCTCTTCCAATTTAAAACCATTCCCCCCTGTCCTGTCACTACATGCTCTTATAAAAAGTCCTTCTCCAGCTTTCCTGAAGTTCTCCTTCAGGTACTGGAAGGCCACTATAAAGTCTACTATTTCTCTTCTCCAGGCTGAAGAGCCCCCGATACCTCAACCTGTCCTCATAAGGGAGGTGCTCCAGACCTCTAATCATGATTTCTACATTCATTGGCTTCTACAGCTACCACAGACAGAAAAGGAAAGCCCAGGAGAGCATACCCCTCCATATGAATGACACAGGCAAGCTGGTAACAACAGAGAAGGAAAAGGCTGAGGTATTAAAACAGTTTTTGCCTCAATCCAGGTGGAGTCTCATGAGAACAGAGTAGAGGGGCAGAATCACCTGCCTTGATCTGCTGGTCACACTTCTCTTGATGCAAACCAGGATATGGTTGACCTTCGCAGCTGCAACAACACAGCCTGGTCATGTTGACATTCACAAATCCTTCTCAGAAGTACTTTCAAGCCATTCGCCACTCAGCCTGTGTTTGTGCTTGGGATTGCCCTGACCCAGGTGCAGGACAGGACCTTGCATTTATCCTTGATGAACTTCATGATGTTGGCATGTGCTCACTTCTCAAGCCTGTCCAGTGCTCTTGTGTGTCAACTGCATCACTCAGCTTTGGTGTCATCTGCAGACTTGTTAAGGGTGCACTCGATCCCAAGGTCATCTTTAAGAAGAAGAATTTATTCTTGATGTGGTAACAAAGAAGGAGCCAGTGAAAAAGAAAAGTCTAAAAATTGACTTTTTCAGTAGTGATATGAATATTGCTTTTGCCAAGAGCAGAAATAAATAAATAAATAAATGTTGCAGTGTTTGAAAGTAAAGATCATGAACATGTAAAAGAGTTATAAATTTGTGGCTGTCTACAAAATCCAGAAATAATATTCAAGGTGGAAGCTTATTCTGAAAAATTAGACAGATTAAAAGCTACCTGAATCATCTGCTTGTCTGACAAACCTGCAGATCGTAATATTCACCACAATTCTAAAAGAGAGAAGTTGTAAGGAGTGACTAGGGAAGGGAGAAGATGGTGAGGTGCTTTAATTAAACTACATTTGAGCTGATAGTTATCAGAAGATGCTGAAGTTGAGAGACATGACAAGATATTACAGATGAAGTAGAGGTATAAATTTTTATCTCCACACGGAGATGGTAGTTAAACTTAACTTGTGGATGAGACTACTAAAAGACATGCAGACAGAAAAAAAAAAAAAAAAAAGAGATATGAGCCCAAGTCAGAACTCCAGACAGTAGCAAAGGACCCTCAAAAGAACATAGTAACAGAGAGATTAATAAGAAAATTCAGAAAAAACAAAGTTGCTGAAGTCACTGATGCTACAGAAGGAAAAGAATTCAACAGGAGTATGGCTACTGTGTTCAGGGCAAGAAGACAAGTGAAGATGGCAAGGAAAGGGCACTGATTTTGAGCCTTGAGAAGACATAAGTCCATACAGTAATACTGACAGTAACTCTAATGGAAAGAAAAGGTGAACTGAAGGGTTATGAAAGGTTAGCTGAACTGAAATGAAGATAGAATCAGAGGCATGAGAATCCTGAAAGCAATTGCAGACAATGCAAACTTAGAAGGTGGAAAGAAGGGGGAAAGACTGGATTTTTTAACATGGGAGGGGGAAAAAAATGATTTTGCTATGAAAAGAAAGATCCAGGAAAAGGAGAAACAATGAGAAAAGCGGGGAGGTAATATGATTGGGTAAGAATACCTCCTGATCTGCAAGGGAGTCACTAATGGGCTCAGAGAACATCAGCAGACTAGAAAACACACATGCCATCATGCAACCAAATGGTTGAGGTAGGAAGGGATCTCTGGAGATCATCCAGTCCAACCCCCCACTCAAGCAGGGTCATCTTAGTATAAAGATGTAGCTGAAGTAGAAGAACATACTAGCTAAAATGTGGGAAAGAGTACATCACAGTTTGTAGATTTTCTCTTGTATTACATCAGAGGTACAAGTGAAAACAGTACTGAGAGAAAGACCAAGAATTAAGCTGCAGATAAAAAGAGAGGATCTAGAGTACAGGCGTAGAAGTCTGTCAATATGAAAATGTAGAGTTGTTTCACTTAAAGACAGAAAAATTGAAAAGGATTAAAAAAATTTGTAGTAGAGGAAGTCGGACTGTCCACTGAATGTTCTACTGAGAAACCATGCAGCATTAACAGAGGAGGGAGATAATGAGTCTGGCCAAGGAGTCCACAATAGCTATGAGAAAAATTTTGTATTTTCTTGAGAATGTTGTAAAAAGTATTGACCACCACAAGACTTGGTACAACTTCTTAATGAATACACAAGTGACTTCTATGCTAGGGTGACAGCTCACCATTTATGTCTTCATGTCACTGTTATCACATTTTTAATATACTTAATGTAAGTCTCTTTGATTTTTTTTTTTTGTTTTTGTTTTGAGCATAAATTAATGTCTTGCAAGACTAAGTAAAATTCACAGTAGAGATCTCAGTATATGCCATCATCACATTACTTTGTTCACCAAAGTCTGTAACACCTAAAAAAGTTACTTTTAAAAAACAGGACATATATTCTATAAGCTGCATTCATTTTGGATTAGTAAATGTAACAGCTTTTAAAAGTTATCAGACCAGACTATTCTGACAATCTTATTTGTATTGATTTGACCGTGGACAACAAGATTGTAAAGTACCCTATGAAGACTGATAGGTCAAATACTTGATCTCTTTTGGATTGTAAGTGCAAAACTGTAGATAACTTCACTTGATATTACTGATGGCTTCACTGGGATATAGAGTTGATTTTCTAAATGGGTTTTCGTTGTTTTTGTTTGTTTGTTTGTTTGTTTTTTGCCCTTTTGCAAATTCTATGGCTAACTTCTACTAAAGGAACAGAATAGCACAATAAAAGGGAACATTTTGTGGAATATGCCTGCAATCTGGCAGGCATATTTTGCTGCCTAAAAGCACAGAATTGTAGAATCATTAAGGTTGAAACAGATCTCTAAGATCATCTACTCCATCACCACTGTGCCCACTAAACCATGACCCTCAGTGTCACATGTATAGCCTTTCTTCTACCAGACAGATCAATACTTCCTCCTTACTTGGTGTCATCTACAGACTCACTGAGGGTTCACTCAGTGCACTTGTCCAGGTATTCAGTAATGATATTGAACAGCACAGAGCCCAGTACCAACCCCTGCCACGTGATCTCCCTCAGGATTATACTCTCCATAACCTGTTCAGGCACTGAGGCAAGGCCAACAGGCCTGCAGTTCCCCATATCTTCCTTACAAACCTTCTTGTAGATGCAAGTCGCATTGGTAAGCCTCCAAGCAGCTTCCTTATAACCTGTATCAAAAGTTGTCAAAGATATCTTCCAGCTTGTCTTAAGCTATGTTTTCCTTGCAGCAGATATTCAGGTGGTTGAGTATGGATGAGTTTGTGGGTGTGTGATTGTGAAACTTCTGTCTGTCTAAACAAAACTTCAGTCTTCTAGGTTAGGTAGTCTGAAGCACATGCTTACAACAGTATCACTTTTGTCAGCATGTTCTCTGATTCTGAGCCATAAGGTTTCAGGTGGTGCCAGTTCACCTTTTCCAAGGCAAAGCTCCACATACTCTAACCACTCCCCTGCATAGAGTGCAAACCCTCATCCTTGCTTTCTCAGCCTGTCATTCTTGAAAAGCCTGTATCCGTTCACTGCAGCACACCCATCATGTGAGCTGTCCTACCATGGCTCTGTAATACTAAGAAGGTCATAGGTCTACAACTGCATGGACTTCTAACTCTTCCTGTTTCCTTCCAGGCTGTACACACTTGTGTACAGGCACTTGAGCTCCTAGCCATGCTGCTTTCACAACGAGAGTGTGAGAGCCTCCCCAGTCATGTTGTCTCTCAGATTCTTACTCAAATTGCTGGGGCAGTATTTGAAAAAAGTATCATTATGTGGTCATTCTTCCATTTTTATATTCTGCATCAGACATATACTTTTGATCACTGCCTTTGGTGAGTACCTGAAGAACTGCTACCAGTAGGAGGGGTTATCCTATTAAATAGAGAGTAGGATGTGAATCCCAACCTCCATAAGAGTCAGAAAATTTACTGCAGAAAAGCTTGTAGCTTTGAGCTTAGTACCTCCACCCCTACTTGGCAATCATCCAAAATAAGATACAGAGCTACACAGACCCAGTACAAGAATGCTTATATTCTTGGGTTCCTGCCCAGAAGAGATATGCAAACTGAATTACTTCTTTTGTTCCTTTTGCCTTTTAAGATAATACTTGACTTTGAGCTGCTGAAATTCTTCCTAGGTGTTTTTCATAATTGCTTTTTAACCCAGTCTTTCTGACGTGGAGTAGTTCTTCGATCTGTGCTTGGATACTAATTGAGCTACCCCTTAGAAAAACCACATTGTCAACAAAATCCAAATCTCGCAACATTCTGTTGTTGAAGTAGGCAATGAACTTGTTACAGTAAATTATATCCTATATATATAAACATTTTAAGATGTTCTCACCTTAATTCTACCTTAGACTATAGTCCTGTGTGAAGGCTCAATTTCTATTTGCTTTTAGAATATTTAGCTATGCTTCAGAATTATTCACAAGTGATGCTGTCAAATAATATCTGGAAATGTATAGTTTTCATAACAACTTTTGTTTTTTCTGCACTATACCCAATTTTGTGCCTGCTCTTCGGTAGAAGAAACCTGTTGAGCACATGATTTTCTGAATCAAGCTTTGTTTAATCATCCTTTTGTTTCATTTCACCTGGGTGATACTGCAGGAGATTTGGTATCACTCACAAAAGCACAATGCACCCCAATGCTGAGAAGATTACAAAAGGTTAATTTTTTGTATTATATCTTATTGTTGTGCAAAACACTAAGTTCACCAAGGTATATAAAAAACAACCGTCAGAATCTCTCCAAACACGTTCTGATTAAGAAATTTTGTGGTGAAAGCATTAATAACATGTTGTTAAGCAAGGACTTGCACATGTTTACTAAAGCTAGTGAAAATAACAAAAAATATTGGGTGTATTTTAATATTTCCTTACAGTTTGAAATGTACAATCTGGTTGTCAAAGTGATGGGTTGTACAAAAGGCCCAAATGCATGCATTATAGTAGATGTCCTCAGGTCTATCTTGTTAGATCTTACTCCTTGCATTATTTTAGAAGTAGAAACCGAACACCAATCCCACCCTGATCATCATCATTTTGGTCCTCCCAAAACTTCTGCACAGAGACATAAAATAAAGGGCAATTTCTAAATTTCAGAGTGAAGAAGTTATTATAAGAATGGAAGTCTGCAGAAAGAATGGTGGAAATACACCATCTGATAATGAAGAAGCTGCCCTCACCATTTTTTGTGCAGCATGCGTAGGCAGGCCTTTCTAATGGTTATACCTCATAGACAATTTGTGGAATGAAAGAGCTCAGAAATGGATACAGAAAGATTAGATCTATGTTGCCCTGCTTACATCACGAGCTATAAACCCTGAAATGTATACAACATGAGCATTAGGTTCTCAGTTCTATTTCTTTCACTCTCTATGCCTATGCCTTCAGTCCACGTTACTTGCTAGCGTAGACATGGCTTCAGTCTTTCTACATGTACTTAATACTTACTGTCTCATCTTCTACATCTTCAGACCGGCAGATCCATGTAATCTGCATAAGACTGAGAAGGAGAATATGTACTGTACTTGAAAAGATGCTTTCTCAAAGTTTCAGGTCTTTGTCCTACAGTTTCCAGCCTCTTGACAACTACAAATTACATCTATTTTTCCACGACAGAGAGAATATTATATAAGGAATGGTGACCTGTTTATTTATCTACTGTTTATTTAACTTCTAATATTTCACCTCAGAGAAATCAAACAGATTGATATTCCTCAGAGTCTAGGAAATGGATTTTTAATTAGCTACCCAGAGAATAGCTCCAGATGATGGATCTGAAGGTAATTTTAGTATTCTGTGTGACTTCTGGCCAACGATGTCTACACTGTAAGTTAAAGCTGAAGCTCAGCCGTCTGGTACACCAGGTCTACTGAACACCCACTGCTGTGTCTAATCTGCCATTGGGTCTCTGCAGGGGAAAAGACAAGGGCTGGTGGGGACAGTTTCCATGATCGCTAAAGTGATACGTGAGCTTGCCTGAGATGTTTCTCTTTTTCTGTGAGGCAGACAAGATTGAATCAAATATGAGGTACATCTGCACAGCTAGCATTGTGGGAATTTCTTCTGCAGCAGAGAGAGATAGAGAATTCAAGAGCTAAATTAAATTTTCCTTTATTCAGTTCATACTCCTCCTGGCAGCTGAGCAACTTTAAGTGCAAACATTGTTAAGATGATAATAAGAAGAAGCCTAGTGAAAAACAAAACTGCATTAGGATCTCATGAGCTGTTCTTTCACATATTGCCAGGGGAAGCAAAGTCTTGGAATCAGCAGACAGCTGATACAGTATGGAGGAAAAAGAAGACCATTCAGTTCCAAAGACCATTTCCTCCCATTCATTCCCAAAAGCACGTTATCAAAAGACACATACTGATCATATACAAGCCTGAATCTTAATTCAACTCGAGGAATGGCCTTTTAAGAGTTGGCAGGTTTGGGACTTGATCTAGGGGACAGGCAATCTTAGATTTAAATTCAATAATGTGAATGCAAATTGGGTTAAATTTTCAACTTAGATAACTGAATAAAAAGTGAAAGGCAATGAAAACACACTTAGTGAATTGATACTCACTTAAAGTAAAGGAAGATCCTGCTCTTAATCCTACTGGAATAAGTCTACCCAAGTCTTGCTTACAGCCTGAGCTAACCTGCTATGGGATGGATGTTGTGTCGCTGTGGTTACTGCAGTTCCATGCTTGATCTGAAATGCTATGCTGAAGAGTAGAATACACCAAACTGTGCTTAGCAGTAGGGTTGCAGTGCTATAAAGTACATCCAGCTTAAAGGGTAGGCAACGTGAGACTCGTGTACCTGAAAAGAACTGAGTAGGTATACCAGTGGTCCAACAACCCTAAGGATGTCAAAAGTTAGATCAGAACTTGGTTAACACAAAGCTTCAGAAACTAATACTGCATAATTCTGTACTATAAACTTAAATCCAAGGACTACTGCCTTTCTTAGGTCATATAACACATACACTGATTTTTGGAGAAAAAAATATGCAGTATTAATATTTGCAAATGATAATGTGGAAGATGGTGTAAACACATGAAAGGAACTTTGCAAATCAGTGCTGAGAGAAAGAGAAAGAAGAAAGGAACTAGAAACAATGATTCCTTCATGAGCTTATGAGAGGAGAGTTTGCTGAAGAGCAGGTAGTAAATCAGCAAGGAGGCTATAGAGCAAAGTACAGTTCCATGAGTAAGTTCCTATGGAAGAAACAGTGGCGTGAACTGAAAGTGCTTCTGTTAGTGCATGTTAACTGCCAGGGTGCATAGCTGCATTAAATAGTAAAAATGAGGTTGTCAGCATTACAGTGAAGGAGCTAAGAAATATTACTTAATGATACACAGTTTGCATATAATAATGACATAAAATAGCCTTTCTGTCTGTTATAAAGTTCTCATCATAGCTTACTTTATTGTTAGCTTGCTCATAAAATAAAATTCTGAAAAGCATTGATGTAAATTATTGGAGTTTGGTTTATATTTTTTGACGCTTTACTGAAATGGTAAGAACTTTTCCTCTAGAAGTTTGGCAAGTTCTAGTCTATTTAGGTTGTCACCCTATGCAGGTGACCCTCAGAGCACTGAATTCTGGACTCTTCATTGTCACACAGATGGAGATAAACTGAATTCTTCACTGTTGCTTATTATTTTAATATTTACACTGCTCCTAATTTTGAATTCTATCACCTATAAAGATGAAGTCCTCAATGCCAATAACTATCTGTCAGCCTAAAGAGCAAAAGAAAGCTCTGCTTTTTTGTGAGAGGGCAGAATTTTGTATATATGAAAGTGGTGTAAGCCTAATGATTTCAGTGGTATTATTTCTGCTTTACACCAGCAAAAGCAAGATTAAATTTTCTCACAGTACATATCTGTACCACTAAAAATGACCTAAAAAACCCCCCCTTTTTAAGTATAAAGCCTGTATGTATCTCTCCTAAAGGGATATCTATCTTTGCAGATGACATTAGAGTGTCCTTTCTTTTCAGTCTGAGTTGTCTATTCCTCTACAAGCTAGCTGGAAATGAACTTCCTTTCCAGAGAGGCACACAGTCTGGCTTTCTGAATGATAAACCTCATGGGGTAGCTCCTTACCAGTTAAAAGGTTTTCAGAGTATTAATCTTGACAATCTGAATATAAGGGAGAGATATGGGAACTACCAGCTGAATTTTCACTCATTTTTGAAGTTTTTATCTGTTTGAAGAGACCACGTTTTCAAGAAGCAGGAGGCACTGGCTGTTCGAAGCTGTTTTAAGGTGTCACAAACCAGATACCAAAATTAAATGGCCATTTAAAAAACAAACAGTGGAAAGATACATTTTGAAATGTTTCTGAGCCCCAGATAAATTTAAACTAACCTTTCATCTTTATCTTTAAAAGCTGAATTTAATATTTGTGCTTGGTACTTTGTTATTACTGAACTACAAAAAATATCATACAACTGATAAAACATTATGAGGCAATTTGGCCATTGTTAGAGGTAGGGTGGACAGAAGAGATGAAAAAGAACTATGTGGAACTCAATCAACTTGCCATATCTTTCTACATAAGCATTATAAATATTTGTTGAAATAGATTGTAGCCCTCTCAAGATACTCATGGTTATTTTATCCCCAAAACTGTGTGTCCCATTTTACATGCAGATTACAATATGGAAAACAAACCAGCACACAACTGTAGTAAAAAAAATAGTTGAGGCATACCATTACGGGTGTGGCATGTTTGGCCTGTAGTTTACGACATCTACCAAGTTTGATATTAAACATCCTTCATGCCTACCATTGCCTAGAGGATTTAGGCGCTACTTCTGTATAGATTAAATCAGTTTTAAAACTCAATACATTTAAAAAGCATAGGATAAAAACTTTAGACAGGCATGGCTTGAATTTGAGCCTTAAGTACATGAGATTGGTATAGAATACGTTAAGAAAGCATACTAAAAATACACCAAAAATCATTTGTGTATTATGCTTTCAGACAATATAATGTTGAATAGAAAGTCCATGATGACATGTGCACATCCTTGTACTCTGTATTCAGGCACAGGTCCTAGTATATAAGATTAAGAAATGAAACAGTATTTTCAATGCTGATAAGGAATCAAGAACCCCAAAGGTGACGGGCTATTGTTTACTTTGATTTCTACCTGAAACATATATCCATGTGTGCTGCTAGCTTTCATTCAGAGTTCTCTCTTTTGAGGCCCTTGCTTAGTTTTTGCCACATAGCCCTGAATACAAAAACATGTACCTTCTCTTGCAGATACGCATCTTCTGCTCTTTGCCCCCTTGGGGGCACAAGGACATAATCTTCTCCTTGGTACAGCAGCGACTATATTAGCAGAGTCTCATCTGTCTATTCAAGGTCAATATCTACCAGGAAAAATGCCATGTTGGGATTTTCAATGATAATACCTAATTAGGAGTTCTTTCTTATTAGTCATCACCTGCACCTCTGCACCATTACTATCAGAGTAATTAATCAGGTCAGTGCTGGCACTCAGGAAAAGTAGAAGGAAGCATTGTTCCCTGTTACTCTTACAGTAGTACTATCCTAGCTGCAAGAGCTGATGAGATCACACATCTAAGAGGTGTGGCCACAGGCAAATAAAAGAAAACGTAAGTATAAATCTGTGAGGTTTCTGTTTGCAACAGTAATGTTTTAAGCAGAAGCACTAAGCTGCACTTATCCCATTTGAATTCTGTTTTTCCAGTCTCTCCTAATGAGAATCACTCATACGAGCTAAGTATTTCCCTCAGTAACCATCCTTGCATTATTAATAACCAACTTAATTTTGCTTGCTAGAATAAGAGCTTTCCTTTAATACATAAGATTAGGTTCAAGTAACAGTCTCTCGTGTATGCACATATTATCAGCCTTTTCGACTAATTTCTCTCAAAGTATGTCATCAATCTCATCACCAAATCCAAATAGTTTAGAAGCTCTTCTCCACCTCAGATTCATCTAAAGACCTGGACAGTCAAGTAGGGAGAAAAACAGAAGTAAATACACGTTAGTCACGGTACACAACAAAAACAGCAAGAATGAATAGACATAAAGCTATCTAATGCTCTTAGGAGAAAAAACATACACTACCTGTATAGGAATGCCAGAAGCAAAAACCAGTAATGAAACCCATAACTCTGGGCCTAATCCTTCAGTTCTTAGTTCATTCTGTTTTAAACATGTCTTTCACTGAAGATAATTTCTGAAGTGCATATGTTCACCTTAAACTGTTCTGCTAATTGCTAGATCATCCAAGAGCAGATACAGGGGACACAAAAATAGGTATTTTTGGTACAAAAGGAGCAATTTATAGTCAGGACCATAGTAAATTTACTTTCTTTGGCATTTAGTATGCTGAGGCAAATAGTTATACTCTCTAAAGAGAAACCATATAGAGACAGCAATATAATGATCAGAATAGGAAGTTTTTGCTCACCACCCGCTGAAGTCAGATTTCTCTATCATAGCTCTTGCTTATTCTCAGCTTTATTATTCAAGTGGGAAGATATGACTCTAAATAAAAGTACTGGAAATGAGATTCCTTTCTGCATGACAGCTTTTTTTTTTTTTTTTAAATAAAAATAAAAAAAAAATAATAAAATTTAATACACTAAAGTTGGTTTTAGTTTTGAGAGACAGCAAAATAGGAGCCATTAAACTAATAAGATATGGTCAGCCAGTTGTATCATGGGAATTTCTCTCTCATGAAACTCATTGCGCTTACCACACAGAGCTGACATCTCATCTGTCACAGAGAAAGCACACCCTCAGGGCAGGGCTTTTGTTCAATCGGGCAAAGGTCCTGACAGAGCCTTTAGCATATATCACCTGTTTTCTCCAGCTGACATAATTGCTGGTTACCACTTTCTCATCCATAAGAGAACAGATACCTGCAGCTCTAACACAAGATTAAGCAGTGTCTTGCACCTGCCTTGAGTGCCTCTTCCTGCTTCAAGGATACTATTTGCTCTCTGGCTTTATCAAAATGAGGGGCTGTGCTCTATCTCTACACCGGACTGGTACAAAGTGTCTCTAATCAAACACTTGAGGTGCCATTTAGATCTACTATTTCTGAGCCAAGTAGGGCTTGTAGGGTTTACACCTTCAGATCCTTCTGGAATCAGATCCTACCACCTTTGTCAGACATCTGGGCTCAACTGGATGGATCTAAGGCCCCATTTATCAGTCACGTTGACCCTTTCAGCAGTCTGATGTAACTCATTCACCTTGAGAGCCCACTAGCAGCTGACATGTGCAGGGGGCTCCGTGGGTCACGCTTCAGAGCTGGAAAAGGGTGGGGAGCCAATAGCCACATCCCTCTGGGAGGTTCTGGTTGCTCAGAGCACAGGTGCTTCAGCTGGACAAGCAGCAACATGTGAGGGCACAGTATGGAGAATTTCATTTTCAGCTGACTAACCTCTTTCCTTGGCAAGAACCAACATTTCCTTGCATTTAAAAAAAAAAAAAAAAAAAAAAAAAAAAAAAAAGTGATGAGAGAGAGAGAGTGCATGAGACAGAGCTATTTGCCTCCTCAGCGTCTATAATGGAGCCTGGGAGAATGTTCTAAAACCTATGGGTATGTGTAACCATCTGTTTGGATGTTTTCTCTCGTAGTGGAATCAAGGAGCTTTTAACCAGGTACTTTAACAGTGGATTTTCACCATATTTTTATTGCTTTTCCAGAGGAGATGTGTGACAACGGTGCCTTCTACCCGACTATGCAACTTACATCCAGTTTCTGATATAAAGTCTCAGTGACCGTCCTGCTCTCTTCACCTATCAGCTTTTGTTTAAAACTTCGGGATGGAAGATCCTTTTTCCTCAAATTGAAGCATTTTGCAGTTAATATCTACAAGTATTTTCATTCACCTAACACAAGGAGGATTTTACTGATTTTCCAGTGACAGTGAAATGCATTGAGTAAATTTAACACCACTTCTCAGACAGTTAAATTGGATTTGTCCAGATGGACATTATTCTAGGGCTCCTTTCTAGGTAGGATTAATTTTACTAAAATATAACCCTTCTATTCTTATATTGTTCCCTTTAGACAGTCTCTTTTAATCTTTTACAAAGTAGCATTAAAACACTTTCGGGCATTCATTAAGAATTACATTAAAATGCAGACACACCTTTGTAGGCTACCACTGCTAAGAAGAAGCAAACCTGGGATTTCCTTTTCCTAGAGTCCCTCTCTGTGCCAATCAGATAGGAATGAGCAAGAGGTGGCTGCACCATTTTCTCCAGCCTCATGGCTGAAGGGGCACAAAGCAGTCCCCTGAGCACTGATCTTTCTTCTGGGATGGAGATGCCTCCTGGCTATGGAAATAAATACACATTGTCCTACAACTCTGCTTTGAAGGAAGATCTACAGAGGCCTCTGTGATTTTTCTGTCCCCACCTCGCGCTGTGCATAGCCTGTGCAGCACTTAAATCCCAATCAAAATAGGGCTTAGGTAATAGCCTTGGCAGGAGGGTGAGTTCCACCCACATTCCTTTGTGCTCATCTGGGCTGAAGAACCAGAACTGAAAAGCTGTGCAGTTTTTTTTATGGCTTGGAACTGAGTACTTACTGTGCACCTACTTCAACTTTGTTTCTGACCATGCTTTCTATGAAGCCAAAAGCTACTGGAGTATAATCTGCTTGTGTTATAAATTCAGAGTTCTGTGAACGAGCTGAAAGAATTAAAATGAGAAATCTTTGCCATTCATTAAACTTGCACAGGGAATAAGTGGAGAGAGACTTCTCAATTACATTATTCATCTCAATAGACATCCTCAGGTTTCCAAAATCCTGTCAGCCTGTTATGAAACATATGCATGGTACAAAAAAAGTAAATAATCCCTTCCGATTTGTCTCCTGACTTTTGGCAAAGCCCTACAGTATACATACTTTACTTTTAATGATAGCATGTTAAAGGCTACCTGTAAGTGAAAAGTAAAAGAGAACTGAATATGTAGAGTAGAAATAAAAAAGGGAGGGGGGGGGGGGGGGGGGAAGATTGCTGGAAGGCCAAATAGGAAAACAACAACAAGAACAACAAAACAAGAAAAAAAAAAGAGTATTTGAAATTATTTTTTACTAAAACACAAAACCTTAGCAATAATATTGTACATTTCAATATATAATAAACTTCAAGAAAATAAGATCCTTACTCTGTTATTATAAAAACTGAGGAAATAAAAAAGTGAGGGTGTTGCAGAAGAGTCTGAACACAGTGCTGGAAGGGTTCGCTACATGGTCACTCTTTTTTAATCCTGTCACTGATTACAACAGGTTTTCAAAATTCTTGTAATGTGATATCACCAATGTAATTAAACCATAGTAGTTTTCACTCAGTTTTAATAATATTACTTAGTTACAGCTGCCTAAGAGATCAGTTCTGAAATTGGAAAACTCTTTGGTTAGTTCACATTCTGAAATCTGCCTTTTTGGAGGGACTGAATTCATAAGGGTATCATAAATTACCCCATCTACTTGTATTTCATGTCTTAAGTTTTAGCCGTTCTCTGTGAACTCCTTTTCTTTGACACGTTATTAGCAATGCATTAGTACTTTTGGTCTTGGTTGGTTCAGCACTGATCTGAGAGATGAATCTCAGCTCCATCTTCCTCCTGTAGAAAGCATCAAGCTTGTAAGTAAGAGTGGGAATCTCTGTTAAAATTTGCCCAAAGCATAACTGAAGAACTCATTCTTAATCATCCAGACCAGTACTGCTACTGAAGCCTATCAGCCCATCCAGCTTTCACTTGGGTCATGTAACACAGTTGCAGCCATGTAGCCATTCAGCCCAACTCAGATGAGGACCACAGAAATCTAGTCAGCGCATTACAAGATAATATCCCAGCAGAATGAAACTGAAATTCCCCAGGATGCCTGTCTCCTGGCATCTTTAGTCCACCAGCACCCTGGACTGCCACAGCTACACTCTTACCAAAATCTCAACTAATTCACTTTAAAATCAGACCTAGGATTTCCCAACTCTTTATCAATTACACATTTTAGATATAATAGCAAATCTGTGATACAGCAAAAAGAACATTCAAGCTGCTTTTATAATTTCCTTTCTACTAATTGGGATATACCTACATTGTTCCCCAAAGTTCCCTGTACATTGTTCTCATTAAGCCACACTGCCTCCACGTGTGAGTGGACATGGACGTTTTTGCATAGCTCCGAACAGTGCTCCATAGATATATTCACAACTTCAAGCCACTGGATTAGCAATGAGTGGGAAAATATTTCCAGGTCAGGTGGTGCAACAAAGCTCCTACAGATCAAATCTTGCCATAGGGTCTGAAAACTTATCTTCTCTTCACTCTCACTGTGAAACTGCTACATCCCATAAAGACCCGGCAATGCTTTCTGTTTGTCCTACACAGTTTCCTACACACAGCACTTCCAGAAGTACTAAACCACCAGTTTGGAAAGCAGAAGAACACACTGTGGTGCATGCAGACTGTCAAAAATGATTGATTTTGGACAAAAATTTCTAAACTTACAGGAGGAAGAAAGAAGAAAATGAGGATTGAGATGTAATTGCATGTGTTTAGCAACCTTGGAAAACCAAGCTAAAAGCACTGCCCAGGGAATGAAGTATTAACTACTTGGTTAAAGACAATTAAAATATGATGTGCTAATAGGCAGGGGCATCAAGATAAAGAGGCCAAATGTTATCTGAAATGGAGAACTTTTACTGCAGGTTAATCTTCAGCTGTTCAACGCTTGGCTGTTAAGAGAATAAGAGATCAACAGATAAGGCTCAGGTGAGAAAAATTGTTTTTTCACATCCCTTCTGATGAGGACACTGGTGATATTTCTGAACTCTAGCTACATTTCTAAAGGTAATCAAGTCATGTTATTAAAGGTAGTGAATCCCAGCAGTCCTGCTGATCAGAATAACTAGAAATTAAAAAGAAATTAAATCCCCAGAAACAATGATTTCACATTGCAATTTGGAGGAAATTAAAGAGAAAACCAGCTAGAATAATTAGTTTAATCACTAAACCTTATCAAAAACCACCAAATAAAAATGAACACTAAAAATAAATAATCATTTCAAAGTAATTTAAAAAAATAAAAAATAAAAAATATAATAATATGGTTTTAGATATTATTGACACTGAAAAAGAAATACACTGCAACTGTGGGAATAGAATTGTCCCAGACCATTTGTAGGTGCCAGTTTGCTACTAAGTCTTTGTCCCCCAGTGAAAGACAACAATGCCAGGTAAATCCTGGGGGCCTAAGTATATGGAGGAGTGCCTCAAGAAAACACAATTGATATTTGTCTCTTCTCTCCTCTCCTCTTTTCCCAAAATTCTCATGCAAAGTGTGCAACATTTACTCCAAGTCAGTGAGAGGGAGCCAAAGCTATACTCTGTTAGCCTAGTGTGTCAGTAGCAGACGCCCATCCTTCTCTCCACCCTTTTCCCTCCATGCAAAGGAGAAATATACTGATTGTGGTGGAACACTCCTAGGTAGTGAATTGGCACTGAGGTAGAGGGATGTACTTCAGGAGAGACAACTTTGACTTCCTTAAGGATCTTCTTGGAGGTATCCTATGGCTTAGAGGGTAAGGGGACCCAAGGAGAGTAGGTTGACATTCAAGTACCACTTTTTCCAAGCTCAAGATTGGTGCAACTCTCAGAGTAAGAAATAAGGAAAAGGTGGCAGGAGATCCAGATGAGCAAGGAGCTCAAGCTAAAATTCAAATGGAAAAAGAAAGTCTAAGGAATATGGAAAAGGGATCTGGCCTTTTGTTAGGAATATAGAAACATTCTCAGTGCTTGCAGGGATGTGACAAGGAAGGCCAGGGCTCACTTGGATTTATTGTGTCAAGGGAGGTCAAAGACTTCTTTAAGTATGTCAATAGCAAGAGGAAGAATAGTGAAAATATGGGTCTGCTGCTGAACCATGTGGGTGTCCTGGAGGGCACTGAAAAGGAGGAGTTACTGAATGTCTTCTTCACTCTTTTTCTGCTAAGACTGTCCCTTGGGAATCCCAGACTCCGGAGATAAGAAAGAGATTTTGAGGAAAGGAGGACTCCCTCTTGCTCTAGGAGGATCTGGTCAGAGGTTATCTAGACAGATTTGATGCAACCAAATCTATAGTCTGCCCATGGATGAACCCATGAGTGCTGAGGGATTTGGAAGAAGAGACTGCCAGGTGCTTTGACAGATCACAGAGAATGGGAGAGACACCTGAGGACTGGAGAACAGCCGATGTCTCTTCAGTATTTAAACAGGACAAGAAAGAGTAGCCAGGAAACTACATACCAATCCGCTTTAACTTCGTTCCTGGGAAGGTGATGGAACACCTTATTCTGGATGTCATCTCCAAGCAAGTGGAAGAGAAGAAAGTTATCAGGAGTAGTCAACATGGTTTCACCAAGGAGAAATCATGCTTGGCCAATTTGGTAGCCTTTTATGATATCATCACCAGCTGGGTAGATGAGAGGAGAGCAATGAATGCTGTCTATCTTGAGTTCAGCAAAGTTTTTGACACTACCTTCCATAACAACCACATAGATAAGCTTAGGAAGTGTGGGATAGAAGAGCGGACAGTGATGTGGACTGAGAACTGGCTGTCTGGCATAGATCAGAGTGTTGTGATCAGTGGCACAAAGTCTAGTTGGAAGCCTGTAGCTAGTGGTATACCCCGGGGCTTGATACTGGTCTTGGTCTTCGTCAGTGACCTGGATGAAGGAACAGAATGCATCCTCAACAGGTTTGCCGATGATACAAAGCTAGGAGGAGTTCAGCAAGACCTGAACAGGGTAGAGAGTTGGGTAGAAATAAACCTTACAAAATTTGACAAGGGCAAGCATGGAGGTTTACACCTGGGGTGGAAGAATAACCACATGCATCAGTACAGGCTAGGAGATGACCGACCCACTGGAAAGGAGCTCTGCAGAGAATGACATGGGTGTCATGGTGGACAACAGGTTGTCCATGAGCTGACAACATGCCCTTGTGACCAAGAAGGCCAATGGTATCCTGGGGTGCATTTAAAAGAGCATCGCCAGAAGGCCGAGGGATGTGATTCTTTCCCTCTATGCTACTCTGGTGAAGCCACATTTGTTGCGCTGTCTCCAGTTCTGGACTAATCTGTTCAAGAAAGACAGGAATCTTCTAGAGATAATCCAGAGCAGGGCCACAAAGATGATGAGGGGCATGGAGATTCTCCCTTGTGAGCCTGTAGGTACCCCAAATTGTTTAATTTTTCTAGATCTTCATTCTTAATGTAACCTAACTTACATTTCTACACAGCTATGGAAGGATACATTATAGGTAATAGCACAAGGGTAGGAAAATAACAGAAAACAAGATAGATTCATTTATGACTAAGGTGAAACCAGATATTCAACAGCTTACAAAAATAAATATAAAAAATGCAATAGTAATGTCATAGTTGCTAAATTCAATTGCTATTGCATTATGTCGGAACATGGAAGATCTCTTTTTCAGAGAATGTAATTAAGATGTTATTTCACTGTCATCAGACTAAGATGTAGTAGTAGTGACTCTAGTGTTAAAGTGTATTGCTTGAGTTTGTGCTGAAATACCAAGGAAGTTTTTAACTTCTACCTTACAGTTCAGTGTATTTTCAGAATATTTTAACATTAGCACCAGCAGCCAGGGACTATATTTAAAATGCTTAAACTACTATTATGAAATAAGGAAATTTAAGAATGAAACCAGGGATGGAAATAAGGACAATTAAGAAAATCAGAGGTATCACTGCTAAAATAATGTTGTGTATCCTATCTGCTCCTCCTTCCACCCCACCCTGAAATAGGCAAACAGCTCATTTATTTAGCATTGTACCTCTTCTGTACCTTATTTCATGTTTAAAGATGAACAAATAACTCATTTAACATTAATTTCCTTTTCGTTTTCAAGAGGGACAAATTTAGGCAACATGTTTAGTTGTTCTAGATTGTTTGCCAGAAAATCCCTTGTATGCTAAAAAGCTTCACTGCTTAGACAGTTTAAAGCCAATTTAACTGAGTGCATACTGCTACAGGGACATTATATGTTGGTCAGGTACATGCTGGTTCCAAGTGATTTAAAATAAATTAAGATCACAGTAAATCAAACTAGTATTTACACAAATTTTGCATTACCTTAACTTAAATTGGAGTCACTTTCTTGGCAGATTGTTCCCAAAACATCGTCTTTTTCTCAGAGTAAACTTTACTATGCTAGGTAACATGTAATCTAATGAATTGCCAGTTTTCTACTGGAGATTACTGCCCACTTAGGTAAAATGTGATAACTGCAGTCAGTGCTCTAGACATGAACTAGGAAAGATTACATGCAGAAACATTTTTTAAGAGGACATTACTTCAACACGAAGACTTTCATCTAGTCTTATAATATAAGAACAAGAGAAAATAAAGACACTGGTTTTAAATTTAATGCTATTGATAGATCATGATCAATTAATAACAGTAAGTTATTCCATGAACAGGAGAATCAGTGAACTCTGCTCTCTTATGCAACTGTCCCCTTTCAGAGACAAAGACAGAAATCCCAGCTTCCTTAACTGACTCCCCTGAGTTCTCCATCTGCTTCCCCACAGATTCCATTGCTTTCTCCTGTAAATTTTTATAAGCCAGGAAGAAACAGCATATTACACTGCAGTATTTCCCAGAAGGTGCAGTGAGAAGAGGTTGGCAGGGCCAATTTGGATCTCTCTGGGATTATTTGACAATTTTCAGGAAATTTCAGTAACTTAGTAACTACAAGTGCTCTTAATCTTGTAAAATATAAAGTTCCTGATCAAGTGAATGAAGTAAATATGAAGTGAAAGAAATCTCAGCCATACAGACATTATTTCCTTAGTCAAAGGAATACTTTGCTACAGCTTCACACGTATGTCCAGGTATTTCACACCCTGCAATATACATGAGTATAGTGAAGTTTTTGCGGGTAGGCACAGCAAAGAATGAACATACATACTGTCTTTGCCAAATACTTGTTCACTTAGCTAATGGCATGCCTAAGAGGAGAAAACATTTACTTTCACTTCCAGTCTTGTATTCTAACCACTGGACAATGCTCTTCTTTGGCATTCACTTCCATGGAGAAATCAATGAGCTCACTTTCACAGGGAAGATGGAAAGACTGGCTATAGAAGCTTCCTTGTATTTTTATTCTAGTAAGCATCTTGACAAATGGGTTTCCAATTTCCAGTTGTCTTAGCTGCAGCAACAATGGAAGCACTGATCTGAGGATAAAATGTCAGCAAAATGCACAGTAGCAGACCAAGGCCCTTCTAGGAGACCAAACTTCAATATTAGAAGTTATCAAAAGCTGTAAACCTGTTTATCAGAAATTTCAAAACATTTTTATTCTCAGTTTGGAAATATTTGAAATTCACTCATTTCACATTTTGCAGTTTTCTGAGTATTTCTAATTAAAAATCTTGGAAAGACTTGTCAAAATCTTTCAAGTCTTGTAAACCCTAATGAACTATTATGTTTCCAATCTGGTTTTGGAATTACATTAAAAATGTCTTTGTGAGAAATGGATATGTTTGCCAATATTGATAAGAGGAACTTGAAAAGGCAATTTTTGACAAATATTTTCATTCCATTAGAGACTCTAATGAGCATCTGAATGTGAGGAAAGCCACACTGGGACTTTTCTACTGTTGCTGTTAATTCAGTCAGAAGCATCATGCTAATAATACTCAACATGTTTGCCGCTTTCAATGCCATTGATTAGGGAGGAGGTTTTGCAGACCTGGCTGTGAGACCTCACAGGGACAAACACTTACACTTTAAGATGGCTTTGATCATTCCTGGCAGACCTGCAGCTACTCCTTTTACTCATGACCTTTCGCCACTCCTATTCAAGAGCACTTCAACAAGACTTCTGGGAAAGAATGTGCAATGCCCTGAGCTACAATGCTAGCAATATGCTGACAGCACCCAGCTCTACGCCTCCAGGCTGGCTTGTTCCCAGCTGTTCTACTGTCTGTAGGAAATTGGAAGCCTGCTGAATGAAAGGCAGATGGTGTGATGGACAACCTCTGATCTCTATCGGCAAGTTACACAATGTAGACTGGTAGATCTTTTCAGTACACGATAAAATGAATTGCATTTTCACTGTCACCAAATTAATTCTTGGTTTCAGTGCTTGCAGACCATTGGAACTGAGGATGGTTTGCTAGTCCCATCTCAAATACTAGAAAACAGCTGTGCTGTCAGTCTGATTTTATGCTCTCTTCCTTTGTTTATGCATTACATAAGGTTACCAGCTCAAGGAAAGAAGGCTTTAGTAAGTGTACAGTAGAAATATACAGTGATTTATTTTCACAGTCTAACACTAAATTAGAGATATATACAAATATAGGAAAGGAAAAGTGAAATGAATAGTAAAAATAAAGCCAAAATAAATTTTCTGAAAGCAATGACACATAAGTTCATTAAAGAGCAAACTAAATAAAAATAAATAATTTCTGAAATAAAACAAACCCAGAACTACTAAAATGAGTGGAATCATAGGCTAAGATGTGAGTTTTTCTGAATAATATGATGGAAACCCATTCCTGTATTCAGAAAGTAGTTTACGTTCTACTCCAAATATTAGTCTTGCTGAAGTGAATGCTAAGCTTCAAATCCATTGACTTCTATTACTTGTCTGGAAAAGTACAATTGCATTTTAATCTGTACCTTAGTACACTCCCTACTTGAGTCCAAGACTTTGCTTTGATTAGAAGAAAAATATCTCTTTACCTCATATTTACTCTGTGAGAATTTCTAGAAGTTCCGTCCTCCTAGTTTGCATATTCTGAAAATAAATAAAGCGCCAGGTGATTAGACTTCATGCTGGTGATTTGCCTGTGCAGACCAACATGCTTTTAACAGGATGTTTGGAGGGAGTACATTTCTCCTCTCCCACCAAAAGTGCATAATGAAATGTTTGTTGCTTCTTTAATTACTGATGTAACTGGTTGCACACAACCTAGATTTCTGACAGACCACAAATGGGGTGCATTTATACAGACACATGCAGCAAGTCAAGGTTATTACTTGGCTCACGACAAATGGGAAGCACGAGCTGCTCTGTGGACATGGAGCCAGACTGCATTTCTCATCAGTATGGAGAGCTTACGTCATTTTTCAGAGTTACAGAGGCCATTTGTTTACCTAAGTGACTCCTGTGCCAGGTACAGTGCTGCAGACAGGAAGCAGGGGATGAATGGAATGGCTTGCTTTCAGGCTTCTGCTCAGGGTACAGCACTTGCTGTCTCTGGTTTCTGGGTGGGGTGTGCCTTCAGCCACTGTTTCTCTGGTTGCCAGGAAGGACGGAGAAGATAAATGAAATGGCAGAGCATTTCAAGCCCTCATTCGGGCTGCAGTTGCTAGGGTGTTTTTGGTTCCCAGATCGGGTGTGTACCATTTCTGTGGCTCCCAGAAGGGACAATGAAGATAGATGACACAGCAAAGTGCTTCAGATCTTTAGTTCAAGCTTCACTGCCTTCCGTGCTCTAATACAAGTTTCCCCAATACCTGTGAAAAAGAAGGAAAGTGCTTAAGCATTTCACACTATGTGTGTAAAAGATACGAGGGTGAGATTTCTTGCAAATATCATTTTTTCCTTATGCAGACATGCTTGTACGTCATCAGCCTCCAAGAGATGGTCTCAGAATACTAATTGTTATTTAAACAAAGGGTGTCAGTACCGTTCATCACTGCCTTTCCAAGACTAAAGTAGAAGAGAATTCATTTAGAAAAAAGAGGAGAGGAAAGGAGGCAGGCTGGAACATGAGGATGAAATCCTACTGAGTGGTGACAGTAGGAGCAGAAAGCCTAGGGATGGGGAGGAAGATAGAGAGATCTCTTGCTGTGGGCAGAGGTCACCACAGTAACTGCTTCCTGGACAACTCGATTTCAGCAACAGCAGATTACTCAGCTTTCCAAAGGCAAAGCAGGGAGTGGAGCCATGGCTGGAGCCTTTGGAAACAGACCGTTTTGCTTATTCTTAAAGCCATCTGCAGGAGAGATGAAGAAGCAACATTTTCTCCTCATTCATTTTTTCCTGTTCCTTCTACAAGAAACCCAAGGGGACAGAGGAACTGTAGAGCATAAAGCCTTGCTTGCATTGTAGCTCTTCAAGGTGATCAGCAGGGAACGGCTAATGGCTAAGAATTAGGCTGCTCCTTGTGTGTATATGTATGTGTGTACACAGATGTACACACACATACTGCAGAATCAATAGGGATGCATTTCATCTTACTTCTTTCTCTTAAACCCATAATTTTTTTTTTACATCTAGTTGCCAGTTTTGCCTAAGGCAAGGTGAACAAAAGTCTGAGAATTAGATACACTACTCTATTTTGAAGATAGTGTTTGGGAATAGTATGAGGGGACCTGACATTTCTTCAGCCACAGCAATAATCTAGGCATCTGCTGCTTCTCCCTGCATCCTTGCACGGCACACTTGCTTATGCTGATACTGGTCTTAGTGGGGCTGTGTGATGCCAGCTGGCAAAAGAACACTGGAGAAGGCTGTATCTAACTAAAATAAATTCCTTGACTAGGTCACCTTACACCTCCAGAAATAGTGATCGTGGCACAACTGAGAAGGTGATAGGGGTTGGTAAAGATGGCTCGGTGGATGGAAGAAATACAGTGTGCTGTCAGCCTTTGATGTGCTAAAGAGGGCAGGGATACTAGCACTGCTTATATTTTGAGTCTTGGTTTACAAGCATTTTATGTCACTGGTGGTCCTGAAAGAAGAGGAGTGACAGGCCAGGAAAGATACTTCCACATTTTGGCAGCTTCAGTCACTTTGTTGCTTCAGGAAGTACAGAAAACCTTGCCCTACAACGTTAAGAGAGCCAGTGAAGGGAATTTTTTCTGTCAGGGCAGGTATTATCTCTTTTATGTGTTTGTAAAATACTTCACACAGGAAGGGTGGGGTCTTCCTCTGATAAAAACAGCAAGAAGAATAGAGCACTGCAGGAAACCTTGCACTCAGCAAGATGAGCTTAATCTCATTAAAGGGACATGAGGATGATACACTGCATAAGCTGATTAACGTTTATGTAGAGAACATTACTACTTTTGAGAGATTTTGAAAAAGGTGCCTATTTATAGTGTGAGGAAGCTGAAAAAAATAGGTTTCACAAAAAATCTTGTTTATGTTTGTGCCCAACAGTTCTCCAGTAATTCAAAATAGAACCTGGCACTAAGAAATTTTCTTTCGAAGCATTTCTATAGGTGTTGTGGTTTAATGGAGTAAAAAACAAGAAGATAAACAGTGAAATGACTTCAGGAATACTTAATTGAAACTTAATTTAATGCTCCTGAAAGTCAATGGATTAACAAGACTGAAAATTGAATTATTCATTTACAGAACAAGAACTTTTTGCACAGAACCAGTGACATCTTTTCATCTGATTCCATGAACAGACTTTCACAAAGGACACAAAGACAATGTTAAGATGAGAAATATAGTTTTTACTTCACACAACAATAGCAGGTGGTACTCCTTCATCTATTTGGGGCTGAAAGGAAGAATCTGGTGCTGGCAATATCTATCTATTAGTCCTTGACTGGAAATTATTAGCACATTTCATGTTGTTTTATAGAAAATCAGCAGATCAGCTGAAGTTCCTTAGGGATCTTATTACTGACTTATGATGAATTTTAGTCAGTGGCCTATAATTCAAAGGACGAGATCTCTTAGCAGTTTGTAGGATATGTATATATATTTTGGCCAAAGCAGTATTTGTTTCTGATACATGTAACTATTTACAGGTGAGGTTCTCCTGTAATTTTAGAGATGAAATCAGCTGTTTTTTTCACACAAATGCGTAGTCATATAATCGACTTGGCTTTGTTTTTAAAGGTATCTTCAAAGACTTTTTTTAATGGGCACCACTGTCTCTTCTTAGCTTAGTTGTGCACTTCAAAAAGGGTAGTTAGGGCATGGTCAAACAAGCTCTGACAAATCTAGCTTTTGCTTTTGCAGTTTAAGAAATTACTGCCCCCAGCTCTGTGTTCCAACTCTCTCCCTGAAGTTACCAACCCCACACCAGATTTTGTAGAGAATCGGCTGAGACATGTAAATCCATTCTCTTTTGCTGACTTTGTTTTGAGCACACTAACATCCAGTGGAGGACTGCTACAGCTTAATGATGCAATTTCTGTCATGAGTATGAAAAAACACAAGGCTTGGTCACTGTGAACATCAGGGTTCCTGTAGAAAGGCAAATCCATTAGGACATGAAAGGAGCCAGAGAACCCTTTGTCAGCACAAGGAAAGGTCATCTCTCCATTGGCTTCCATATGTCCACCCCTTCCCACATAATAACCTACGCCTATAGGACTGTATTCCACTCCTTCCCTTTCCTTCCCTTCCCTTTCCTTTTCTTACATTCTCTTACACAGAACATCCATTCTAGCCCGAGGTGATAAATGCAATTCCCAGCTAAGCATTCCCTACCTGAATAAAACCTAATGTCTGAAGCTGACACTGCCTTTATAATTGTGCTTAGTGACTCTCAAAAACACACCCAAGCAGGAAAGATCTCTAAAAAACCCCAACTTCTAAGCAGTAAACATAGAATTTGGGGAAAAACCTCAGAGCTTATTTCCCAATTCATGGGCAGAGATCATTTGCATTTAAATGACTTATCCTTTGCCCATGAAGAATGTGAAGTATCACTCACAATCTAGGCCAGGTGGACAGGTAAAATAAAGTCTGTTAAATGTGAGAGCTGTCACTCAGCCTACTGAAGCACACTAAATATTTAGATAGGTAATTACACTGTTTACCTTAATCAGAAAGGTCTTGGTGAGGCTTTGAAAATATCCTTCCTTTGCAGGCACGATATAAAGTGTTCTCTAATGGGAGTGAAGTTTATGAGGGGAAAAATGTTTCCTCTGTGTAAGAATATTTGTGAGAGGAATTTCAATTGAGGGTAATTCATTAACAAGAGGGTGTCTAAGCATTCCTTTATCTAGTTTTTACCACGTGGAAAGATAGTTTTAAATAAAAATAACTTGAAATATTAATAGGTATATATGATAAATTTGCTGAAACATGTAAGTGAAGCCTCAAAAATGCTTTCTGCTCATGCTTCAAGCTTGCTTGCTTTCAGATGTTTCATAGAGTCATATTAACTACTGTAGTTTGCTGTCAGTGGTTGGCAGCAGGCATGTTGCTCACTACGTCCAAATATGACATTTCAAATCGTTATTTAATCCATAAGGAAAGGGGTGATTGTCACATCTTGATATATTTAGTATTGGAAGATTGATAAAAGTTCGCTGTGCAGCTCTTAGAAATAATAGAATGTTATTGAATCAAGTGAGGCTCATGCAGGGTGTGCTATTGCTGCTGTAAATTAGAATTACAACCCATATGGAGACAGGCCTTGGTGGAATTGTATCTCGGGTTATTTTTACTAAGCTGCTTGGCTGAAAAGGTATGCACGTTATTTCTTTTCCTTACACTTAATGTATGAGTAAATTATGTGCTAGTGCTCTCTGTGAGGCCCTGAGATCCATAAAGGTATAAAATATATGTTGAATGGTAGTCTCAATATGTTGGTCAGTATATTTTGACTAATGATTTAGAAAACTGCAATATTTTTTTCTTTTCCGTTTTAACATTTTAGTATTTTTCCTTGATTTTTTTTTTTTTTAATGGAACATTACAATTTGACACTTTTCTTTCTCTTACTAAGAAAATATGCCCTATGCCATTTCACTTTCTGTCTCAGTTGGTATGCTTCTTGTCTATTAGTGTCCTGTAAGAACTTAGAGGATTTATTTCAGTCAAGTTTTGCAGAGGGACAGATATTTTTGGCAGATACTAGGTTCCTGAAAAGTTTCCAACAAAGAATTGACTAGGCAAGAAAGACAGACCCTTATAAATCCCTCCCTTGAAGGAAAGGGGAAATGTGAGCATGAAGCCAGGTAGACTTGACAGAATGCACATCTAAGACCAATCCTGATACACAAATCCAAAGAAAGCCTCATTTGTGTCTGCTGTTCAGACACCTGTTTATTTATCAGCTTTTGATTTCCCTCTTCCTGCTAAATGTCTTCCATTGCCATAATGCTTAGAATCTGCCAGTCAAAGAATATTATAGGGAAATCCTAAGGTTTCATGGCTAGCAAAGGGGCAGTCTAGCTACCAATCTACCCTGACCCTGCTTCTGGCCACCTTGTCATTCCCCTTCCTAGTGATGATTCAACTCACTAGCCTTAGAAAAAAAATAAATTGCTTCTCTGGTGTTTGGTTTTCTTCTGGGTCACTGAATTTAGTCTGTCCAGTTCACGTTTCACAAGTGCCACAGCTAGCACAAGGGAGGTGCAAGAACCTGTGGGGTATAAGCCATGAGCTGAAGGATTGACTCAATTTGATACTGAATTTTATTTTAAGCCCACTTTACCAGAGATTACCTACACACAAGTTTTGTGCAGTGCTGGTGTTGAACCTAAAGTTAATCTGACCTAGTTGTCCTAGGAACACCTCTTTCAATACGAGACATCTGTGGCCAATAAGAGTGGCCCACGGGGGCTCTGTCTATTATAAAAGAGAGCATATTGGAAATTCAGGGAATGAGATGAAAAAATATACCAGTCCCACCTAGAATTTATTTTATTTAGGCTGGAAAAGATCGAAAGGTCTGCCTAAGTCATCAAATCTAACACTAGCTTACCACTGCCAAGTCTACCAATAAACCAGGTTCCTAGGCACCTATTCTACATGCCTTCTAGATACCTCCAGGGACAGTGACTCAACTTCTTCTCTGAACAGCCTGTTCCATTGCTTCACAACCTTTTCAGTGAAGAAATTTCCTCTAATATTGAGCCTAAACTTTCCCTCGTGCAACTTGAGGCCATTTCTTCTTGTCTTACTGCTTCTTGCTTGGATGAACGGATCCCCCCACACTCAATCTCATTTGAAGTAGGTATAAAGAGCTATAAGTTCTATATTCTCCTCTAAGCCTCATTTTCTCCTGACTAAAGAACCGCAGTTCCCACAGCCTCTTTTCATGAGACTTATTTTCTAGATCTTTCATCTACTTTGTTGTCCTTCTTTGAACACATTCCAGTACCTCACATTCTTCCTTGTTGCGAGGGGGCAAAACTGAACGCAGTACCTGAGATACAGCCTCACCTGAGCCCAGTACAGTGGAACAATCACTTCTCTGGTCCTGATGGCTACACTATTTCTGATACAACCTAGGATGCCATTGGTTTTCTTGGACACCTGGGCACACTGCTGGCTTATGTTTGGCCAGCTGTCAACTGATATGCCCAGGTGGGTAGCTTCCAATGGGTAGCTTTCCAGACACTGTCCAAAGTCTGTAGTGTTGTATGGGATTGTTGTAAAACAAGTGAAAGACCCAGCCCTTGGTCTTGCTGAACCTCATACAGTTAGTCTCAGAGCATCAATACAGCCCATGCACTTGTTATAGACTTCTAAGGAGAAGGTGGTCTGTGGCATTTCACTACATCAGAGAGGTGGCCAGTGTGGCCTCTATTCAGCCCCAGATGAACCAAGTGAACTGGCACAGCTGTATATCTCATCTTTCTGCCCTCCTTCCTGGCAGCTCGAATATATTGAGGTTGCAGTGGGAGTATGGCTCTTATTTGTGCTGGAGTGGTGAAGTGGTGCTGCATCTGCTTCTTGTTCCTCATGTTCGTGACTTGAGCTGATGATTAGATCCCATCCTATTCTGAGAGAGTTATTGCCCAGTAGATTGTCAATATTGATTCTGGAAATGATTCTTCTGTGAATGAAAAGCTGGAAATGCTATTAATGGGAACATATTTCTTAGAAATTGAAAGGAAATAATAAATGAGGATGAAAGACCTCCCACAGCTACCTACACACTAATCACAACTGCAAGGGCATAATTAAAAAGCCACAGAGTTCTAGGTAATATTTAAACTGATTAGATCAGATGAAAATTATAAAGATTCTTCTACAGGAAAACTAAACTGATATTTTCAGTATTGGTAAAAATATTTCTATGTGAAACACTTCAGGCATTGACATATCTGACTCACAGACTGTGATGGGTATTTAGTTAACGCTTAGCCTTGACTCCTATAAAATGTTGGTGGTAGTGATTTGCTGCCTTGAACAAACCAGGCTTTAATTTGTTTTGGGGTTTGTTACATTCATTAATGTGCATTACTGTTCTTAGCCTGGTTTCTTAAGGTAAGAGATTCATAGGTAACACAGAGTATGTGTTTATATGTGTGTATCCATTTATTCCTATCTGTGAATTTTGAGTCTGCTGACTATTCCAACCAAGGTCTTCAGAAGGGTGATATCGCAGAAATGAATACCCTTTCATGAAAACAGGCAAACAGAAAAAAAGCACTTACTGAGTGAAAGAACTGAACATGAGTTCAGCCATTAGTACATCCCTATCCACAGAATTACTTTACCCTTAGGTAATTGGATGTCATACCTTCTTAGGCACCCAAGAATCAAACCAGGATACAAAAATCTGCAAGAAACAAGGCTTCTACCGTTCACAGAACTTGTTGTTATATTATCATAAAGACACTAAGCCAGATATTTTTTGCTTTTCATACAGTGTATTCTGCGGTATTTGTGTACTACTTTATCAGTAATATGTTGTTTTCAATCCAGTTACGCAAACAGTGATTTCTGTCATAGCTATTTTTGTAGCTGAAAACTATGACTGCCTAAGTGAAGCAGCATCCAAAACAGCCACACCATACTGCAGAGAAACATATGACTGTGAGTGCTCCATAAAACATAACTCACACAGAACAAAGAAACCTTTTCAGGTTACAAAGCATGATATGAAAGTTAGATTTCAGCACTTTGTAATCAAGCACAGTGTTGTCAAGCTAGTGTTAAAAGAGATACTCTGAATGCCAGAAAAAAAAACCAACAAACTGCAGCAGCATGGAGCTCATGAAGGCTAAATTTCCCCGCTAAGAAGCAGTGTGAATTAATTCATATTGCTGTGGCCAAAATTATTCTCATATTCAAACCTGGTAATGTAACTCTTATTTGGGTATCTCTGTGCTGCACTGACAGTTGCCACTCTTGTCTGAGTCCTAGTAAACAAATATAATAGGGTAAAACAAGGTCCATGTCAAATATTACTTCAGCATCCTAACTTCCAGGATGTGCTCTGCATTGAAGATGCTCGCACAGAAATTTAGGTGAAGACTTCTGGTCTCCAACGTGTTACGTAATTGTAATTCTGGGAAAAATGGGTGATTATATTCATTTCAAAACATGAGACTCCTCTTTTCGATGAAGTGAAATTTTCCTGAAGGAATCCTATCAAAATTTCCCATTATCCGTGTCTAGAACAGGATGTCTTTCCACTGATTTCTTTTTCAGTTTTATGAAAATTAACAATATCTAATGACAGCAGGTTTTTTTTTTCTTAATTTGCTGTTCACAACAAAGCTTAGTTTAATACATTCAAATGTATCAAACTGTAGGCTTATCCACACACATATACTGATGATATCTACCATAAAGTGCATGTATTGAATTTATATTGCCTCAATTAAGCATTTACATTTTCCCCATAATTTTTCATTTGCAGTAATGCATCTGTCAAGGAAAATATTTTTACTGGGGATACGCAATGAAATGTAAAGCATTTTGCTGTGAGGAAACCAACACACCAAAAATTCTGTACCAGTTAGGATTTACATGACAGTATATGGGGAACAGTATGACAGAACTAGGTTCATAAACTTACTGAATACTCAGTTGTGCAAACACTGCTTGGTACCTAAGTCTTGCCTGAAGCCCCAGTCTCTCCTGACATAATGTTCACACCTCATTTTTGCCCAGTCAGGAAAACTGTCTACTCCCCATTCTAATAAGTCTTTATGGGTATAGAAGAAAGAATATGTCAGTGGTTGGTATGGGTATGGTAGCCACAGGCTACTTCTGTGATCTTGAGCATTAGAGGCAGAATTGTTAAAGAATGCAGGTAAGTAGTCGGTAGGCTTTCCAGAGACACTTAAGGGCCTGTTTACCACAGAGGATAATAGGAATTAGGCACCTGGTGTTTTCAAATATCCTGACTCTGTGCCTATGACCATGTCTAGACTGCAGAGCAATGCACTCCAGGGCTCTCAGTCTCTATACAGACAGCTTTCCCATGGAAACCAAGGCAGATGGTGGGAATAAGGGGATGTTCCACTTAGAGTCTGCACTTTCTCATAGTTTTCTTGCATCTATAAGCACTTGAACAGTTTTAAGCTTCCAAACAATGTGTCGAAGTACCTTAAAAATCAAACTCTTTATTGCTTTGGGACTTGTTTCCCTATCAGAAAGGCAGAATTTTTTTTATTTTTTTTTTACATGGTCATTACAAAGAAAAATAGATGAATGATTTTGCAGAGCTTCAAAGCAATATAAACCAATGTGCCCAAGGAAGTCTGTGAAGGGGCTGAACTAACAGGATGGAAAGACAGGTTAAGGCAGTACTTGCCCTCCCATTAGCATGTAGCATGCAATTCCTCATTCACTTTGCAGTAATATTCCTCCCTGGGATGTCAGAAACAGATACAATCTTCCCAGAATGAAATGGTGTCATTAACAAGCTGCTTCTGCATGTCTTTTCACCTCCAATGGTTATAAAAATTCTCATTGACAACTGCACACAAACGTTTGATCTACCTTGGATCTCCATTTCTCCAAAAATAATGGCCAACTTATGCCCAGCATGTTCAGTGGCTAAGCTCTACTTTTGCACTGAACTGTGGGAGTTATTTATAGCTATAAATGAGGATGATTTTTTGAGAATACGGTCTCTATAGAAACTGGTGGTGGACTAGACCAAAGAGGTTTCTTAGAGGAAATTCCCCTGCTCTTTTTCCTCTGTAGATGATGCCAGAAAGAGCTTGAACTACTTGTTGGTTGGTAGAGAAGGATGCGTTTGGCATATAAACATATCATTCATCTCTTTTCTATGAACAAAAACGTAAACATTTACAATTGACAGTATTTACTTAAATAAAAATCTTTCTTCAAGTACATTTCATCTGGGTCCATGTGTTGACTTCACTTGCATTCCAAAAAGCCAAGGGAAATTCCAGCATATGCACACAAAATTACATTAAGATGGTGTTAGGGTTGCTGACTCTCATTCCTAAATAACACAAAAACTAAAAGTACAGGAAATCCTGAGTTAAGGCTCTTTCACAAACTTTAGACATAATTTCCTTTTTCATACATAATACTTCCTTCAGTGCTGGTGGAATCAATTTGTGGCTGGCTGTTCTGGCATTGGGACAATGAAGTGGGAGCAGAATACAGCAAATCTGCGCAGACTCATTTCATTTCCACTTATATATGTGGTATTACCATAAGGCCATAGCAGTCAGGAGCAGTGACTTGGAGTGCTTAAAGCTGAGATGTTTGAAGTACTCTGATTTTTGAAGATTGCTTCCAGGAAGTAAATTAAAAATCATTTTAAAAATTCAGAAAATTCTACACAGTAGGAATCTCAGGAAGAGATGCACTTTCAGGTAATTGCCAGTCCGGACCAAACTGCCCACTCTGGATTTAAGATTTTAACATCTTTCTGATCCCTAATAATTCAGTTTTCTCAAGGCACCTCATGAAATTGAAGCATTACAATAAACATTAGTCTTTCCCTGAGGGGAACTCCTGCTGTGAAAGATAATACTAAATTGCATTAGCAAGTTTCCTGTTGCCAAAAGGGTCTGCATTATGGGTGCAATCATTAAAAACCATCCATCTACTGAGGTACTATCAGTTTTAGGGGCTAGTTGCATATTTTGAGGCCTGTAAGTGAATTGCGCTTGCTGCTGTGGAAGGAAGTAATAAATGTCTAGATGCTGATAGCAACATTCCTCTCTATTTTGGAACAGGAAGTTAAAGAGCAGCATGCAGCTGAAACTGCAAGGAAAGTTCCAGTAGTCACTCTGAATTTGGTTACTGCTTGGGAACTTACCCAGCTTGGCCAGGGCAGTGCTGCAACTCATGTATGAACCACAATGTTGTGGGTTTTTTTACTCTCATTTGGAGGAAAACAACAACAAAACAGCACAACAAAATTCATACTGTCCTACAGCATAAAACAGCACAATAGCAGAGCTGCAAGTGAGACCCATCACATTGGTAATGTCTTCCTATCTCAAATGATACAAGACTTGGAAGATTTTCCTTAAACTCACGTATAAAGGTAAACTAAGCCCAATTAACTGGACACCAACAAACAATTATGTACATTAAAAACCTTGTGTTCACACAGATTAATAACCACCCGGACAAACAGTGGTACTGAAGTCATTTCTATTTTATTCTGCATTTAAGATGATGCAAAGATGCAGTGGAAGGGATAGAAAAAGTCCTGTACCACTACCAATATGTGGCCATGCTTCCTGCATAACATACCTAATGGAAGTGAAAACACAAGGTAGTCAGTTCAACTGGCTGATCCAGTGGAAAATTAGTTCAGAAGGAAATGAAAGAGATCCTTGGGTCAGTCAGCTGTGTCAGGTCACACTTGAGGCAGTATCTTTATTATCACATACAACAACTGGGGGAGAGAGGAACAGAACAAGACCATGCTTCTGGCAGCTGCTATCAATGGAGTTCCACAGCTACAGTATGGAGACTCACCCTTAGACTCACCAGGGTGATGGTGCAGTTTGGCTTAAGGACACTGGGCTTCCTCCTCTACGTGCATAAATGAAAGAAGAGGACTATGAGACAAATAAAGCACAAGAACAGCACACAGTTACCTGGTGTGCTGAAAGCCACCTGTGACAGACCACTGAGAAGAGCTGGTCTCAGGGTGGGAGATCTTAATTATGTTAGCAGCAGGACCCAGCTACAACATGGCTGAAACACTTGAGGGAGTTAAAAATAAGCAATGGCTTTGCATTGGAACAAGAAATGCAACTTCAAACTAGGACAGAATTTAGGAATTTCTGGAGCCTGCAGTGTCCCACCCCTGCAGGAACAGAACTACAATATGCAGAATCTCTAAACTGCATTTCTGATGCTCTTCCAATCATCACAGACCTTCTCAGCAGTTTGGACTAAGAAATGTGTACTGTCCACCTTAGACAAAAAGAAGGAAATCATTTCATCTATGTCATCATGTTGGCTATTTGTTCTAGACAGCCGTTACAAGAAACAGCAAGAAATATTCACCTCCAGAGCCATTCTCTTGCCTTATTTTGGATTTTTTCAGATAGATTGTGTTTCACAAGATGTTTATCTCTTTCCCTTGACAGTAAATGGAACTTAAGGTGATTAGTTCAGATGCAGCTGTCTGTGTTTCAGGCTACTGAAGTTAAGTGAGCTGCATCTCATCTGAGGAGCTGTCATCATCTGTCCAGCTGCAGATGATGAATTACATGGTACTATGATCCAAATATCGAAGGGTTAATGTTGTAGAGACTCAGAATTATTCAGTTTTACAGTTTCTGTCACCCTATTGCCTTAGTGGCTTTCCCTACCTAGTTAGCTTCACCTCAATCTCAATGTGTCAAGACAAATCCAAAGGCAGTTCATATCTCTCTTAACTAAGCCCTTTAGAGGAAGTTAAAAAAAGGAAAATAAAATAAAATAAAATAAAATAAAATAAAATAAAATAAAATAAAATAAAATAAAATAAAATAAAATAAAAGCATATTTCCTGGATTGCATTAGCAAAATTTTTATAATTATGAATCAAAGCAGGCTCCATTCAGTCACTTCTCTGCAACCTCCCTGCATATTGTTTTGCTGAACTTAGACCTAGAAGTATGGAAAAGCTAAATGTCTACTTGCTTCCTAGGAATCTTTGTGAATCTCATAATCAGGGAAATGTCCTAACATTTACCTTTCGTAGACTGTCATTTAATTTAAATCTTCATGCTCCAGTCACAGTGACCTTTACGGCACTAAACAGCCACTCCTCTGCGTTGGTACTTTGATGTTCCAGACATTTGATGCAGTTATTACATAACTGTCAGTATTTAATGATTCGGGTGAATCTGTTTGGATCTTCTAACATTTCTGTGCCAAATTCCCCCACAATCACAGAATCACTAAGGTTGGAAAAGACCTCCAAGATCATGCAGTCCAACCATCCACCCACCACCAGTATTTCTCACTAAACCACATCCCTCTGTACAACATCTAAAAGGTTCTTGAACTCCACCACCTCCCTGGGTAGCCTGTTCCAGTGCCTGACCCCTGTCTCAGAGAAATGAAACTGTCCCAGACAGAAAGGGGCTATCTTTAAGTGGCTGAAAGCAAGCTTGAATTTTGATTACTGTATCGCAAGGAAAAGCTTTCTATTTTGGAAGTTAACTTCAATTATTGCGTGACTAGAACTGACTTCACAATACGCAGAATGAAACTATGACCTTGTTGAAGTCAGTGAAGTTTTGTCATTAACTTACAAGATGGGATTTTACCCTCAAGGCAGTAATAATATGTCTAACAGAAACCTTAATTATTAGTATCGTTTCTATTTACAAAGATCTTATAAACACAGCTTGAAATGTATGAATGTTTAAAATATTATTAACATTAAGAACATTTTTATCATGTATTTGTAACATATTACTAGACAGAAGATACGGGGAAAATGCCATTTGATATATATAAAAGATAAGTAACTCACCCACATCAGCACACTTTTCAAAGACCCACCACAGCATTACAAATAATTGTGAATACTGAGTGTTTTACTCAGCTCTGATTTTCTGTTGGGTTCTGTTGGCTGTCTTTACCTTGAAAAAGCTCTCCCAGAAAACAGCTGATATCCAGTTAAACATATATATATATATATATATATGTCTTCTCATTTACAATCACATTTCCTTTGACCTATATGAAATTTGTCAGTAACTCCTGGAGCTCTTACTGTCTTACCGAGTTTAGAATCCCTCTTGGTAGCAGTCATGGATATATGACTACTGCCAAAGGAGAGGAGCTCAAGTGTTGCTTAAGGTTTCCTTCAGTTAAAGACACATTTCAAGGGATTTTTTTAGTCCCATGTTGAGCCTTCAAAATGCTTCATTCATTTTCAAGTGGTATTCAGTATTTGCTGCAACTGTCTTAATTTTTTAACTGTATGAAAAATGCAGAATTCAAAACTAATTATCATTAAGGAAAATACAAGGCTCAAATGCATTAGAGACTCATTGCATCTTGACAAGCAGAAGCAGTGCATCAGCTGAGCAGTCAGTACCGAGCCTCTGAGTCCATAATAAATGCTATGGGAAAGGCACTAGCAATTGCATTTGTCTCTGAGCCCAACATCATGACAATGGCCAATATGTTCTGTATTTATCCTCAAGTGTCTGCTCCTGGCTAAACTTCATATTGTAGTACTGATAATATGGAAATGAAGGTTTCTTGCCTTTGCAATTATGGACTTGAAGAGGACTTGATTATATTAGAGAAACACCCCTAAAGCTCAGAAGCTGTAGGAGAACATGCCACTTTACTTCAAAGCTTGTTCAGTCTCATAAATCTTAAATCACTCAGATTTTGTGAGGCCTGACTCAGGATCTCTGGATGGACTCATCCATACAGCAATAATTGCAGGTAATTTATCATAAACAGAGCAACCACCATTTCATGGAAATAAAGCATTCAAAGCACCCTCTAACTGTTTTGGAGTTAAAACTTGAAATGGTGGTGACAGCAAAGCTATGAGATGAGTTTTTCTCTGATGACCATGAGAAGAATTTTTGCTCCAAATCTTAATGGGCATTACATAATAGACAGGCCTGGATGCACACATGCCTAGCAAGGTTATCCAAATTTTCCATTATGAGACTCTGTTTTCAGTTATTTGTAACTTTGCCAAAGTTTAATTATTTGCACTGAAATTTTCCACACTGAGTATCTGCCTGAGGCTGAATTTCTGGGGTGGTTTGGTTTTATTTTGCTTTGGGGTTTGTTTTTTTGTTTTTTTTGTTTGGAAACAAATAATTCAGTCATTTCTGCAATCAAGGCTAAGGGAAAATACAGTGTTTTCATTAAAAAGCAAACAAACAAAAAAGACCTCAGAGAGTCCTGCTGAAATTTTATGGGGAATATAAAAAGGCCACAAGGATTTTTTGGAATGGGCTTAAATTTTGGAAAGGCTTGACGTTCTTTCAAAGACGTGCTACTCTCCATCTTATGACAATTTGTCATTTTTGACTAAGATGTGATGCTCTAGAAAACAAAACAAAACTAAACTAAACAAAAAAAAAAAAAACATTGCACAGAAGTCTATACAGAAGTCTCAGGTATCAGTGGCTGCATTTCTCAAAGATTCTGTAATTAGAATGCGTTCCAGACTGAGGCTGAGCAGGATTTTCCTTGCAACTCCAGCTCTATGTCATACTGGGCTGCAGTCCAAGGCTGAGAGCAGAAGCTCTGTTTCTCCCACCTACTCTCAACAGGAAGTGAGAAGGAGGAAGCTGCACTATTTAAAAGCAGAATGTGCAAAAAGCTGATCTGCCTGGAGATGAGGAGCAGATAGGAACCGAGATACCAAGATGCAGAGAGAGAGTGATAGAAGAAGGAAATGGGGGAAGTACAGTGATAAAGACAGTAAATGGCACATGAAAAAGGAGGTGAAGAAATTCTGAGCCAGCAAGAATAAAAAAAGAAGAATAGATGACGAAATGTTGGCAACTGTGAGGAAGACTGAAGGATACACTCAAACTAGGTGAGAAACTGGTGCTGGAAGTCAGTTTATAGAGAAACCTGTGGTGGAGAATTTAAAGGGGCCAAAAGAGACAGAACAGAATCAAAGTCAGAAAGGAAAGGAAGTAATGAAAATAACTAAGAGATTCTGAGCAATGCAGATGGAGCTGGAATGAGGAGCAAGGTTAAGAAGAAGATATGACTGAGACAGTGACGGGTAGAGCCATTAGCTGTGCTTTGCAGGAATAAATACAAATATCTGTGTGCTGCGGATGTGTATTCAATCAGGAGCCCAATAACCTTAAATAACTCTAACAATCCAGACACTGTCAAAAAAAAAAGGTTGGAAACCATCCATCAGAATATATTATCATATTACTGCAGTCCACACAGAAGATAGAAAATATTACTTCTAGTTATTCTATTAGCTTAAATGTCAGGAAGCCGTGTGGGATATCTACATTTTCCTAACCCATTGATAAAACATGCTCATAACATTTAGGTGTGACAGCTGGAACATGTTGGGAATTTTTTTTATTTTATTTTTTCTAGTTCAGTTCTAAGTAGTGCAACTTATCTATACATTGAACAACATGATGGAACTTTGTTAAGATCAAGTATTTGTAAGTTAAGAAATGGAAGAACTAAAGCTATACAGCCATGCAGACTATGTGTCAGCTCCTTTGTGTTTTGGTGGACATGTAATTGTATGACTGGTTATCTGTCTTATTTATTTTACAGTGGCAGTATATGACTTCTTGTAGCTTGGAAATTCTCTGTGTAGTTCTTAGCAAGTTACTAGAGTACTAGAAGCTTTTCTCATGTAGACCCGCTTTTTCTGGGTGCCTCACCTGAACTCCTGTGATGTGAATTTACTGAACTGTTGCATATGTGAGATATCAAAAGAAAATAAAACGTATATAAATTAATTGCTCAAGATTTGGAACCTGGAACTGAGCACCTCAAATTAGAGGGTAGTTTTAACTTCTTCTCTACAGATAGCAGGGGTAGCTAATATCATTTTGACTACAAGAGTTATAAAAGTAAACATATTCATAGGTATGAAGCACAGAGTACAGTGATGAAAACCACTGAAATGATCATGAGGAAGTTAATCATACTGTTATCAGAGCATATTTTGAATACTGTGAAATAAACAAAGCAAATGGGCTCATATTGAAGTAGAAAAAGAAAACAAAAAGTAAGATACAATTTAAAAACTACTTGTCATCCCTAAATGCTGATAGAGCAAAAAAATCTTGGCAGAGAACTTCAGTACAGACACACAACTAAAAGCTTTTGTACATGAGAGAGGAGTACAGTTTGAAGACGACCTGACTTCTTGCACTTTCTACCTTTAGATGGTTTGACTTTGCACCTTGAATGACAGCCTTAGAGACTACATTCTAATATGCTTTATAATTACATCCAGAGACTTAGCAATTCTGCATATTATACATATGTAATTGCCAATATCACCGAAACCCCAAGATGGCATTATAGTTTTGTTTTACAAAACTGTCTGAAAACAAACATACTTTTGCTTTTAATGCTATACGCTGCTAAAATGTTTTATAAACCCTTGTTTCCCTCTCTCTTCCTTTCTGTTTCCTTTTTTTTCTCCTCCATACTTTACAAATATCTTCTTCAAAAACTGCAGGACTAGCTCTGGCTCAGACAGCTGCAGAAACAGCTTGGCTTCAGACATTTACCACAGCAGATTTGCTTAATCAAACAACCATCAGAGCAGCTTTGTTCCAAGCAGTTGCCAAAAGCCTGTCATGCTACAACTTCAAAAAGCTGTTCCAGCAGCTTTACTGCACACACCAGAGATGCTCATCATGCATGGAGGTGACATCATACATTTCTGAGTCGGAAGTCCAATGATATTAATGTCCTGCGTAATTCTATGGCATAGGTTTATCCATCTAATTAAAGTATTTGGAGGAATGCATGTCATTCTTTGGAGTCATGGACATTTTATCTAGTTTGTATCTTTTACAAAAGAGAAATACTTTGTCTTAGACACTTCTACAGTTGGCCTGTGTATCCAAACACAAATGATTTCAGAGAGTTTGAAGAAAATCCTTTCAACAAATTTGAATAAGTAATTTTAAACCAAAAGCCAACTGAGAGCCATTGGAATAAAAGACTGAAAAGTAAGCTGTGCGCTGTATGCTCGAGTTTGAGACATCAACATCTATCAGATTTTTGTGGTTTCAGTATATTGTTAAACCTGTACTAAAGCCTTCAGTGATATGCATTCTAGCAGCTGCTAAGAGAAACCTGCTCCAGTGCTTTAGTATGTCTACTTTATGCAAGTTTTCCCAACAGTTAACCTGATTCTTTCTTCCCAGTGTTAAGTCCACTATTTCTTGTCATACAAGAAGTCTTGTCTTCATGGACTGGGGGAACCCTTCTCTCTGGAAGTCTCTCCTTTAGGGCACACAATGACTGTTCTTTCAGTCTTCTCATGCTGAATGTGTATTCTTGACTTACAGTCATTCTCACTGCTGTTCTCTGAACTATCCTTAGTAGTTCACTTCTTCCTTGAAGATCAGTACCCAGAACTGGACACTGCAATACAGCTGAAGTGTTGCCAGCTGTGAGAAGATTAGAAGCATTTCTTCCTGTGATTTGCAGGCTATGCTTTTCTTAAGAGAACTGCGCACACAGTTGATGCCAAAGAGGTTAAGCACTCTATCCTAAATGTCATGGGCATTTACAGCTCATCTGGGAATACTCAACAACTATGCAGGAAATATATTTGATCAACTAATAAGATTAGATCTTGAACACGTAAAAAGTTCTGCTAAGAATAAATATTTGAAGTCTTAAAAAATGCACACCGATTTCCCACAGTGTATTAACTAGCCTAGCAGTGAAGTACTGATTTTCTCTTTTGGACCTATATTTTTTGGAAGTTTGGAAATAATGGCTACAGTGATAGCAGTTAAATATTCATGTTTAATTCCAGCGGATCTGAGTTTACTTTGTTAAATCTCTTATGACTTGTCAGCTATTTTTCTTCCGTGCTTCGGAAAATTACAAACATTTGATGACTTATCTTTCATGGTAGACCTCATGTTTGGGCATATCTATAGTGCTGGGCTCTTTTGGATACACTTCTCTCCCCTAGACTTTACTGTGTAAATTTAGTTGTTTCAGCTTGTGCTTTAAGATGCAGGACACAGTTTAACTATCTAACTGTTATATCCAGTGTCTGTTTTGTCTGAAGGAGGGTGGAAACTATGAGCTAGATCTCTGAGTGTCAGAGGCAGCCCCACACCAAAATTTATAGCTCTGGACTTCCAGGTGCCATGCCTTCACCCTTAGTTTCTTAGATCATAGAATGTTTTGGGTTGGAAAGGACCTCAAAGATCATCTAGTTCCAACTTCTATGCCATGAGCAGGGCTGCCACTCACTAAAGTTGGATGCCTCTACCTCAGAACTCAAGGGCCCTGACTCTAGATGCAGGAAAGCAATAATGTCAACAAAAAAACAACACCAACACGAGTCTGGAGTCTCTATTTGAGTAACCTTAGTGATTGCTGTCAGGGTATTACAAGAGACTTGTTATTTACTACCTTGAATTAACATTTGGGCTCACATATTTCAATGAGAGGGATAGGCAGAAACTCAGTTCTAACCAATAGCTAACTGGTTAGCTTGAGGACAGAAAAAGAGCCATTAATTCCTCTCACCGAAGCTGCTTTACTTCACTGGGAACAATTAAATATTCATTAGGCAAAAAAGAGAGCATTACCTTATTGCATAGCATTCCCACTAAGAGAGAAGAGGCCTCAATGCCTGAGTTGATGAAATTTTAAGTATCCCATATTAACTAATCATGAGAACAGGGACTGGAATCTGGGCCTCTCTTTACTAAGGTGAGAGAATGCACCACTGAGCCATCTTACCACACCACATTTCATATTCCTTGTCCTTCTCAGCTCTCTCCCGGTTTTAACAAATATTTTGCTAATCTGTGCACAGTGAAAACAAGTAGAAAGAATGGATGTTGAATGCCTTCACTCAGGAAATCAGATAGATCTGAAATTAAAACATGATTTTGGAAGGTGTGAAATGCCCATTCAAAAAGAAGAATGAACAAAAGGAGTTGATGATTCAAAAGGGAGAGGAATGAACAAAAGGAGTTGTGTCTTCCCTGTCTAAGCTGAATTCTTTAGCTGATGAGTAAAAGGGCACAATGAGTGTTGAAAACTCTCCAGCCATGTCTCTGTAATGGCCTGATCCAACATTTCTATATTTAGTGTGTTTTCTGAACTGGATTTCAGATGCAAGTTAAAGGTGAATACCTTACTTGAGAAATACAAGGCTCAGACATCAACCTTCCCAATTTCATTCATTTACCGCACAGTAAACAGTGAGAACTTGGGCATCTAGATATTTCATATGCTTTCTCGCAAAGAGGCATCTAACTGAGGATTCTGGGTGCCTAAATTTGGGATTTCAACAACTAAATACTCTTGGAGAACACCTCCATATACAATATTTGACCATAAATATCTTGCATGTATACCTTAGCATTTTCTCTGTTTGGCTTCAGTACAATTAATCTTTTAAAGCTGACCCTTTTTATTTGTCAGATTATTTCTGGGATCCAAAGACTGAGTAGCTGTTTTCAATTCACTGTCTAGGAGCTGTAAAATGATATATTGTCCTGCTTAGCACTTGGAATGTTGAATTCAGTAACAGCCATATGTTTTAATTTATTGTTTTTATTATTCTCACATTCCCTCCTAAGCTTTGGTAACATGTATATTGCCTTCTGTAATGGTCACTGATTGTATGCATTTTGAGTTGGTGTGTTATTCTGTAAAATAAGAGATGTTTTGAAATAGAACAGGGTTGAAAGAACTATGGAAAATCAGTGTATTTGTAGTTTCATTGGGGCTAGTTTCACTGGGCTTTGAAAAAAAAAGCATACTTTACTTTAAAGATTACTTACTGTTTTGATTAGAAATGTATTTGGACAGTGCATAGGACTATCATTTGACTGTCCTTGGTTTTGCACCAATCAGCTCACACAAAGAACTCATTTTCTGAGAAAGAAAATAGGGCAGCAGTGAAATTCACAGATACAAAATAAGCTGAAACGACCAGTTTTACACTGGAATATAAGGATCTGCCTACACGGTTAAGTGGAACCAAAATAACAAAATGGTTTATATTTTATGCATACAGTTATGGTAGTTCAGGTCTTCATGAATGCTATAATTTTAGAACAACAGTGTTCAATTGTGAAATAAAATAGATTTTAAAAGTAAATTATTTAGAAATGGGGCAACCTCATTCTGAATGAAAACACTCACAGACAGTCAAAATCCCTCATTTAGACAAGGCCGAATTCCTGCCTTGGATATTTCACATTAGCTGTTCATAGGATGTACAACAGCCGTATTGAGCACAGTACTCAAAAAAGACAAAAGACAGTCGTTTGCCATTGGACTGTTGGTGTCTACCCTCCGAGGTCCAAAGTGTTGCTATAGCTGGAATGTGTGAAATGAACCTAAGAAAAGTTTAGGTAACACTAAAAATATCAACATAGAATAGTGGGACGATCCTAGCAGCTCTTTAACAACACAGTGTAATTTGCTAATAGCACGTGGGAAAGGAGAAAACATGCATTTGTGCAATTTTTCATTTCCTTATGAAATAAAAGCTATGCAAGCACCTCTCTTTTAAAAAATGGTTGCTGTGCACTTGAAGTTTTCAAATAAATCTTTTCTGCTTTTGAAAGATTTCTTGGATGGCTTAGATGAACGGGTGTGGATGGCAAGATTTTGGTCATTAATCAGAGGGTTCGATTTTTCACTAGCGCATCCTTTCATGCAAATATTAGAGCTGAATAAGCATTTGAAGTAAAAAGAATTTGAAGTTGAGTAAAACTATTTCCTCTTTCAATTAAGTACATTTCACTCACATGGTTGCTCGCATTACAAATGAATCACAAATTTTTAGGGCAATCAAGATCAGACTTTTTCCCTTGAAAATATAATAAATAGAAGCCCCAAGCATTCCTCTTCAAAATGTCTCTTATTCTTGGAAGAAAACTCTTATCCCATACATGACGAAGCAGCAACAGACAGACACAACCTGTCTTCCCCAGTTTTTGCAGACACCTTCTTGCCTAAGCTTGCATCTGCAGACATATCAAATTACACAGGGAGATCCTCAGGAAAGCACAAGCTCAGCTTTAAGGACGTGCATAACTTTTACTGTCTTCCGCAGATCTGAAGCGTATGCTAATAAGCTTCTTTGCACAGGGATGATTTCCTGAAATAGGACTGAAGTCTGTTATCAGATACTGCAAGTTTCACAAGTTCTAACTTCCCCACAACCTTCAGTATGGAAATGTCGCAAGAGGCACCTGTGGCAATCCGCAGGCAGAGCCTTCCCTTTTGAATCAGATATATCCAACAGCCCAGAAAGTGAGGAAACTGCAGCTGCAGGAATGAACTTCTGGAAAGGAAAAGAAGTTGAGTGGTGTAGATAACTGTGTAACTGTGTATGACAAAATTTCATGTAGAAATTGTGCACGTGGTTAACCCAATGCTATTTGCCAGATTCCAGTGAAGTCAATTACAAGCATTACCACATACTCAAGACTTATCAGTAATTTGTAAGCTGTGATTGATTTAAGATGCGTTTGCATAATCACAGAATCAAAGAATGGCCTGGGTTGAAAAGGCCAACAATGATCATCCAGTTTCAATCCCCCTGCTATATGCAGGGTCGCTGACCACCAGACCAGGCTGCACAGAGCCACATCCAGCCTGGTCTTGAATGCCTCCAGGGATGGGGCATCCACAACCTCCTTGGGCAACCTGCTCTAATCTTCTTCTATATTCTGTTCTTCCTTGGAGCAATGTGTATTTTCAGTCATTCAGAACCAAGCACCTTAGTATTAATCTGTGTAAGGAATATCTTCCCACTCCGAATTTATATATTTATATATAAGTTCTTATATATACATATATATATTCTACCTGTTTGTACAGCATAACTTAAGAGCTGGGTCTGTCTGCTGGTTGATAAAGATTACTACAACTATCAGCTGTAGAGAGAGGTTGGAATATACTTTCTTCCTGATTCAACAGTGTAACAGGATTGTCAGGGCTGCACATCTCGTATTTTCTATGTGGGAAGAACCATGAACACAACAATCATTACTTTATAAGCAATAGCAGTTACATAACTACTGAAAGTCCTGCTTGCTCAAACGTTTGAGTGACCATCTGACTTTTAGTTTAATGAATAAATACTCTTTTCAGTAACCTGCAGGCTTTACCTGCAGATGCAGAGAAGATGAAGCCCTTGGTAGTAGTCAGCATAGACTGCGAGAGCAGGGACACAGTTCAGCTTCATGATATGAGGGGGAGTTTTGGTCCTAAACTACAATATCACTTGACAAAATATTTTATCATAGACAAAATTACTACACAGACTCTGGTATAGAAAGGGAGAATGGCAAACTATCACTGGGCTTATGAGATCACTTCTATAGCAAGCACTGAATAATGTCTTTTTAATTTTCTTTCTTTCCACCAGTGAGAATCTTCCTTGATACTTCTAAAAACTGTACATAAATAAGCTTTATAAACAACATAAACAAGACAAAATATTCAAATAAGCTTTAAGTTTTAGTTTCAGGTAACTTTTTGCAAGCTATTGCTATTTGCTACCTTTAAATTCTCTCTCCTTTTTGAGTAAATATTGATGTAGTTTCTCATTAATCTTTATAACATCGTGCTTATTTCCATTTGGAAACTTGAAAGTTGTGGTTCACGGTAACATTTTGCCACATTCAATTATATTTTCTGATACCTGGGGAGCATCTCAGAAAAGGCTTATTTAGAAATCCTTCTCACCCCATGATTCTATTACATTATGAGAAGTCTGATTTAAAAGAAGCAGCAAACAAACCAACAAAATAGATCTAAATGTTCCTAATATACTGGAGAACTGAGTAGCATTAAGTGCTGCCAGCGAAGAGATTCCAGTGTTAAAGCGATCTGAGGCTGCAGGCCCTAAACCAGTGGAATCTGAAAGGTTTTGCAGATGTGATGTGGTCATTCTCTGTTGACGCTGGTGGTCATACTGTTATCACAGCACTGCTCCCACAGATGTCATCGGAGGGACGCTGGCAGAACCTTTATTGGGAGACATCTGCCTTGCTCTTCTAAACAAAGTTGAAGTGCTATGATGACAGCTGAGCAGAAAGTGAAGAAAAAGGGAAGACAATAGAAATCTGAAAGAAATATTGAAGATATAAATGGAAGCAACAGCTAACCACTGTCAAGATTCAGACCAGAACTTCACAGAAGTTAGAAAGCACAGCTACAAGAGGGTTCATTTTTATCCCTGCTATGGTGCAGTAAATCTGCAAATACATTAAGTGACTATATTTACACCAGCATAAATGAAATCAGAATCTGCCTTGGATCCCTAAAGTAATTTTAATTTACCTACCTTGTCCATTTATGCTACAATAGCTTCTTCACAGCTGCATGCTTCAATCATACAACATACAAAGAACTGATTGTGGCACAACCACACACAAAAAAAGTTGAACACTGAATGTAACAGCCTGCAGTCAGTTTACTTCTGTCAATGTCAAGAGAAGAAAAGTTGCTCTCAGTGCACCCTGGTCTAATGTTTTTTGTTAGAAGGAGAGCAATGATGCATCAGTTTTTATCTCTACACAACATTCCCTGGCCTGGCAGTTAAAGGAATTATTACTACACACAGAAACTGATATTTTTGTTGAGAACACTGTGTATGTTATTTTTTCTGTTGTTCTGTGTATTGAGCCTTGCCCCACTCATGTACAACTTAGTCCCTATGGAAAAGCTACTGAAAATGGTATGGATTTGTAAAGTACCAAGTACTTTGTATGTTGCATGGAGTGCATAGATAAACTGAGAAACAGAGTATTCTGCTGGGCTGTCTAAATCCACCAGATTAAGAACCAGCATGACTGGACTGAAGAACTGCTCACATACAATAGTTGAATTCCTCACATACTAAATTGGACAACTGTCCCCACACACACACTTTCCAGATGCGAGAGATTTCACAGTGGACCAAAGCCTGGTTCTCCATTACAGATACAGCTCAAGTATTACAGTGAGGATTCCTTGCCACTGTTTTGCTACTGACTGGATGGTGCTGGAAAAGTGGACTTTTGAGGGACACACAACTTGAATCTGCATGACTTAGAACAGATGGAGGATAAGAACAGCCTGCTGTGCAAATGACATTACCTTACCCAAATGTATGTGGCGATGTGCCAAATGTGTGGGTGTCCTGGCCTTCAAACACATGAGGAGAATAAGTGTTACCTTTACCAGCATTGTACCTTGCTGTATTTTTGTGTAATTTAAGTGTTTGGTTTCTTTCTTTCCTCAGAGTATGAGGCTTGGGAAGATATGCAATGTTATATGTTCTACAGTGTATAGCAGTAGTACTTCTCTACATATGATTATTTTCTAAGGTGCTAAAGTATCTGTGGCTGAATACATGAATGCAGCGAAACTATTTAGTCACAGACTGAACATGTGTGTGCCTCCGGTGGCGCAGCGGTAGAATTCCCGTTTGCAACACCAGGGGGCCCGGGTTCGAATCCCCTCCTGTGGAGCAGGGGGTAGAAGTGCCGCTCTGCTACACAGAGGGCTCGAATCCCGGGAGTTGGACTCGATGATCTCTAAGGTCCCTTCCAACTTGCACAATACTATGATACTATGATATGATATGATGATAGGTGAAAATATGCAAAAGCACAGGAGAAACAAAGAAAGAGATTGCACAGACATCTCTCTGTGCTAAAAAAAGAAAAAGTATTTAGAGAGAGAGATTTCCTGCAACAAACATGACAAAGAAAGAAAATAGTGAAAGAAAATAGTAAAACTGTCTATAATTATAACCACATTACCAAATTATGCAATAGTCAGAACTTATGGTTACCCCATTTTGGAGGGAAAACATCTGTTAATGCTTCTTTTTCTTTTTTTCTGTTTCTGAGCATCCATGTCTTCCTACTGAGATCTGGCTTGGATTATTTCCAGGAGCTCCTTTATAGTTTCTTTTCCCTAAACACAGTGGTTTTGTTGTGGTCTTCCTCTGTTTTTTGAGGGTAAAGAGGACCATGTCTGCGTTTTCTATCCCAGTTTCTCTCCTTAAAGCCAGGATTTCATCCAAAGAGCTGGGATAACCAAATTCAGGCCACAAAAGAACAAGATTCTTTTCCCTATATATGAATGTTCTTGCTGTTCTCTGCTCTCAGCAGAGCCTTAATCTTCTGTGTCAGCAAATGTAGCAAGGAAGATGACATTATTTTCTCACTAACTTGCTTTGACACCCTAAATATGGATTATTCTTTCTTCCCATTGCAGAATTTGTGCACAGCTTCCCACAACAACTGTTTCATGTGCACCTAAACCTTTCCCCAAGGGCAGAGTCCCTCAATTTTAGAGCAGACCAGACATCAGTTTTTGTCTACCCTCCATCACCATGGAACAACGGCAGCAGTAGCAGACAAGGAGGAAAAAGATGTCCACAGCAAATGTGAGAAGCCTTGGCAGCAATAACAGGAAGAAGTCAAAATAAGAAAGAACTACTATACTACCGTGGTGTCTGAGCACCAGAAACTGATTTAAGACCTCTGAATGCAATTCCAGAGGTGCTACCACAGGACTGCTCAGATGCAGGGAAGAAACAAAGGAGTTAACTGGAGAGCAAAATGCTTGTGAGCAACAAGACCTTTTCTGTTTCAAAGGAAAATTCCATGCTTTCCCTTCTGGTTGGCCTGCCATAGCGGATATGCTTTTGGAGTACAGCATGTACAGTGCATAAGCAACTACTGGCATTCATGGTTGGCTTCCAAATCAGCAGTGCTTAAAAATACAAAGTGCAGACTCGGTTTTTTCTTCTATCCTGGGTTTTGTTGTTGCTGTTTTTGTTGCTGTTGTTGTTTTTATTTTGAAACAGTATTTGATCTCTTAAAAACATATATATATAATTTTAACACTTTGCATATATTTTTCTGTTCAATCTAAATGTTTTTCCTTCCCTTCTGATGTCAGTGGAAGACAGTTTTCAGTTTACTGTAAAGAAACAGCACTATAGCTGACTACAGGAACCAACACTTCTGAAGACAGCAAATAACATCTCAGAGCCCACCCGGAGTAATGCCAGAAGGTACGCTTCTTCTAACACAAGTACAGCCAGAATGCTGCCTGAGTACTGGAGGCTCTGTGTGAAACTTGCTTTAAAGAATGCAACTAAAGGGGGTGACAAGCAAGGATCAGCCTGAGAATTTGGGATTCATCTTGAGAAATCGCTTCTCCTAATCAGCAAAATATTTACTGTTATCCATACTCACTTCCCGGGTCAATGTGTCTTGCTGGAATTAAATGACATTGCTATAGTTATCTTTTATATTATTTCACTGTCTATACATGCTGCGGGCAGACAGAGACACTGAAGATAATTAGCAATGGAAACCTCCAGCGTGAATGAAGATGATTATTACTCAAAGCCAAGCAGCAGCTCAGTATGTCCTTGAACAATGTTAAAGACATGGAAGTGTTCGGGAATGAATTGGTCAGAGCAGCAGAGCAAGGATGAGGAAACTGCGCTCTCCAAAACTGTGGAGAGAAGAAAACCGAAGGACGGAATGGCAGCAGGGCATAAGGCCCAAGGAAGGGACCTTCTCGTATTGGAGGTGTTCAAGGCCAGGTTGGACGGGGCCCTGGGCAACCTGATCTAGTAAATGTGTATGTTTGGTGGCCCTGCTAGTCAGGGGGGTTGGAACTACATGATCTTTGAGGTCCCTTCCAACCCGGGTCATTCTGTGATTCTGTGATTCTGTGTATTCTAAACTAGCTTCTCTCTGTAGCTGTGATGTGAGTGGCAACATTCACACATAGCATAGCTGCAGTTTAGTTAGGATTCACGCAACCAAACAGGGAGAACAAAGAGGTTTTTTAGCCTTTATGTCTATGTATAAATGTGCCTCCACAAAGAAAAGGTTAAATATTCAGATCGTCTTAGTTACTCAGTAATCTCAAGTAAAAGAGAAATGAAACACATTAAAAAATCCAGAGTGATGTATCATGAGAAAAAGTGTGTTTCAAACTATCCAGGTTTTACTTTATGGGCACTTAAAAAAAAATGTATATGGCCTCCTACTAGCAACAAAGAAAGTCCACAGCCTTGGTTATTTCCCCAGGCTTACCTCTATCTCACTTCAGGGCAGCCATTCAATGTTGCTGTCCCTGAATCAGCCTTTCTTGCAAAGATGACCTCTTACTGGTAAAATTGATCACACCACAGAAATCAAACCTGTCCTATTTTCTCTTACACAATTAAGAAGTATTTTCTCGCATAGAACTCTTCTGCTTAGATGTAAAACAGCAGAGAAAAAAAAAATATACAGGCCTCATTTATATAGATCATTGACAAAATGAAAAAGCCTGGCCTTCATTTCAGTGGGGCCAGTGAACACTTGCTAATGAAAGTCCTCTTATCCTTTTTGGTTTGGGAAAATACACCACAATAGGAAAGATGTCAGCTAAAGCAATGTTAAAGATGCTTTTGCTCCTACTTCAGGAAAGAAAAATCATGTTTCAAACTGTTTCTGCTTGTCAGAATTAGCACATGAACTGCCTGAAGAGAAACATGAATAAAAATACTGTTCCTCTTTTCTGTTCCCACTTGAAACTTCACTGCAACGTGGTTTATATATATATGCATATCTATTTATAAATATGTATATTTATATATATATATACACACACACACTTTTTCTCACAACAGGGAAGATCCTAAAATGCTTTCTGTTTAAATATTAAGGCAATAGCATATTGTCTATTCTGCACTTACTATTTGCTTGACTCTAGTAAGGTCGCTATTGAAACAAACCAACTTAATGTCTTTTATGTTGTACTGATTCAACGTGAAAGAACTATGTTTGTATAAATAATCTTTGAACCACGAGAAATCTGCAGGATGTTTTGTCAAAGTCTTCACAGGTTTTCAGGTATTGTGAAGACATACAAAAATGCTAAGAAATTCTAAATAAATTGCAAAATCATGAAAATACACACTGAAAAAAAAAAAAAAGAAAAAAAAAAAGAAAAAAAATGTTTTGCACTTTATTTGCAATTGTATTTCATCACTTTTCTTCCAATCCCATCTTTTGTCAGAAATCCTATGCTGTTGGATCCCAGGGCTTCTTCAGTTTTCTAGACTTAACAACTCTACTCTCCAGAGATTTTCCTATTTTCTTTAGCATTTCTTCTTTCCCTTCCTGTCCAAAGCCCTTGCTGAAAGCCTTCAACAAATCAAATCCTTGACAGCAACTTCTTTTATCTTCATTTTAGAAACCTGTCACCTATGTTTCTGTAGAATGATATTTTAAACTAGCCTAGCTGAGTGATTTATAAGCTTAGAGACTGCTTGATTTGACCTTTTTCACCTTGAAAGGACATGTAAAAGGAAACAGAGATTCATCTTCTGCCATTCCATGGGCTCCCAAGCTTCTTTTCATTGAGAACAGGACGTGATCATTTATCCCGAGTGAAATATTGGTGGTTACAGATGCTCTACTATCTCTATAATATATTGTATTTTAACTTACATTTTTCTCACAATCCAGTGATGTTAAATGCAGTAACAGGTAAAAGCCTCCAGTACCTCCATTTTTTCCTTCATCAGTGGTTTGCCAAAGTGTCAGTACTTCGTTGTGCTTTCTTGACATTTTACTTTGACACTTATGTGGACAAGTAAGCTAAAAACAAGAGAACTTGTATTTTTATTTCTATTTGTTACCCTAGAAATTATATAGTGATGCAGGGAGCCGTTTAGAATTTTACAGCAAGCATATCTTTAATAAAGTGTGGCATCAGAAGCAACAATAGTCATATGTAACCAGTCACATTGAGTTAGTTTCAATGGAATAAATGAGAATTCAGTCTTAAGTGTTCATGTAATCTAACCAATCTAAAGTGTTAAACCATTTAACACGGTCTGTGGTTTTAAGTACAGAGAGCTCGGCCTGCTCAGTCACACGGTAGCTGCACAAGAAAGTCATGCTAAAGCTGGAAAGTATACTGATTAGTACTTACAAAACCAAAACACAAAGCAATTGAAAATTGAAATCAAATGGTTAAACAAGAATAACTTAATCAAAATATGTCAGAGTCCTTCTACCAGATGCAGGTTATTTGTTTAGAATCCATTATGCTAGCCAGAAGTCCTTAGCAACAAGAAAGGCTTAATTCTCTTACTCATCTTTCAATTCAGGACTGTAGGAGTAAAGATTGATTTCCTGCTTGATAATAAATATAGACATGGAAGGAGAAAAGACAGAAGAGTGGAAAGCAGGGGAGGTGTAGCAGTTGCTAAGCCCTTCAGAATGGAAAGCACTTCGGAGAAGCAAGTTACCTTTGGTAACTGCTGAACTGGAATCCAATTCCCTTGCTGGTATAGGATTCCCTCTTTCTGGCCAAATCAGGTCTCCTTTCATCCATCATTGCTCATTTTGCAGAGAAGAGCAGATATTCTCAGCTGACATTGAAAGCAGAGTGACAGAAAGCGAGAGACCGAAATAAAAGATAACAAAGGGAAACAAAGAGACTCAGAAAACATGGAAAGGCAAGGCAGCATCTCACTTCTGTCAGGTTGTGGGTTTGTTGGAAACAACAAGGTACACTGTTTGATGGTCTGTGTCTGGTGAAAGCTGCCCAGTGGAACTGAGAATCAATACATGGCCTTTCCTCATTAAGTCCTTTAGAAATCTCTTTTACCCTATTGGTCTCTGGTTATTTTCCTGCCTTTATAGGTTTGCCTGGTGATGTGAGATTGAACAGGCCATCTCTTCTTTATCTCATTCATATAATTTGATCTACTAATTTCTCATTTCACCCTTTCCTTGTCATTCATACGTCATCTTCATACTACCCTTGACTGTATAAAGAGGATGTCTTTGAATGAGTGATTGTTGTCTCCATTTCTTCACTCTTCTGTCATCTTTAACTGTTATAGTTAATTGCAATGCTTTATGAACTTCTATGAGTTTCTCAGAGATGATTCCACAGTTACAATAGACACGTGGTCTCTAATTATCACAAATGCATGGAGAAGTCAACAAGTGAGTAACAAACTCTTTCATTTCAGCCACAGATGCTTACTGGAATGTGAAATACCATTAGAGCATTAAAATACCCTAGTGAGGCAAAAAGGGAACTAAGAATCCTGATGTAGCTACTACAGCCAAAACTCTTTTATATTCCAAGAACAAACTTCAGGATTTCCACTAACCACTATAAAGTTCAAAGCAGTCTATCCAGCCCTTTAGGCTGGTGAGTCTTTCTCCATGGTAAACATGCCCAATGTTTCACAACATTCTCTCAGAGATGGCAGTTAGCCACCTGGCAGTTGTTCTTATGAAAGGTTTTCTTCATTTTAATTATAAAAATATCCTAACAAATGTCTCCCTTGCCTATCATGCTGCTTTGAAGATACAGTTCAGTGTGATTTATGAGGGGGTAAATTAACACATTCCTACTATGGTCATTACAGCTATAGTTGATTGGGCAGTATCAAGAACCTGTTTTTTTGCAGTTTAGGTACCAGAAGTATTTGATCTGATTTACACTGACAACATTCAGTACTGCCACTCTTATAATAAACCAACTTGTCAGTGCCAGCTATTTAATTTTGTAAAGCCACTACCCACAATTTATTAGTGATGGCATTTCAAGCCTGAAGAGTCTTATATTTTGGAGACAGTGAACATCCTTGAAACAAGCTTATGCTAATGTCTTATATCTTGCAATTGGGCAGACTAGGAACACTCATGCAGAGAGTGATAGCTGCTCAGCTGAGCTTTACAGCTGCTCTCTTCTTCTACAATCATCTGAATGAAATGCACATATCCCCCTAATATAATTTAAAAAAACAAAACAAACAAACAAACAAACAAAACAACCTAGATCTGGAACTCTGGAACTAGATCCAGAATCTTTTGCTTCAATGTATGGTCAATACATAGACCCACATCAATGCCTCCTGGTGCCTGTGAATTTTACTATTATAAATAGTGAATTTTACTATTGACTTCAGTAGTTGTATGGTTGGTACTCTGTACACTAGGGGGTGATTGACGAGTTATTTAATTAACTAGTTTAAGCAGCATTAACAATAAGCTCAGCAGTACCCAATGGATTTTCTGCTTTAAATATACTGTGCACTTCCCTATTTATAGTAAACAACAGCAGTGGGATTCATCTGTCCAAATATAGATTCTGCACTGTAGGTGTCTGTATCTGAGTTAACTGTCTGGGCTCCCCTTAGAGTTAAGAGTACAGGCTTTCTGAGGGCAAAGCTTCCCACATCCCATTTCCGACATCTAAAATAGATTAAACAAATCACCTTCATTTAGGAGATAGAGCACAACAACCTATTTCTGTCTGTTCACTGTCGAGGGAGTTGATGGCAGTGGTATAAATGCCTACTTCACAGATACTACAATAAAGAGAGAAACGTGCCCCAAACTGACACCAAGAAGTCCCTGTTTGTCACACAGACCCTATGTTTCTTCACATAAGCCATTCAGCACTTTGTTGCCCTTGAATAATGTTAGTCTCTATCTACTAGTTTAATTTGGAAGTGGAGAGTGTTTTAGAATGGTCTTTCAGCCCCCAGCTTCTCACTGGCCTTCACTCTTCTCCCCATACTTTTAACTCCATGGTCTCATTTTACTCACCAAGGAGGTAATGAGCTATTGAAATGAAGCAGGGCTGCTGTGTGGCTGGTCGAGAAGATCATTGTTGAGCAATGCAACAAGCTCTTATTCTTTGTCCCCAGAGGCCTGAGCAAACGTTTTGTGAGGCAATCCCATTTACTGCTGATGCCAATGCCAGGAAATGAACAATCTCTGTTAGCTTTTGACTTTTAAAAACAATGGGCTGGATGTATTGCCCTCTGAAGTTACCAGGAATCTTGTTTTTCCTTTGTTTTCAAAGACTTGGACTCACGCTGGACACCAGGAGTTTATTTTGCTTTGCTAATACAGTTAATAAGAAATAAAGTTAAAAGCAGGTGTAATTGTAGTTACAAGCAGTTGATCTGTGTGGTGAAAGAAGAAAGTAATTAAAAAAAATAATAAATAAAAATAATCAACTTCCCTTTTTAAAAGTTCTGTGTACTACCAGCAGATGAGTGTTTTTATCACATATGTCATAGTTTAAGGTTTTTGGTGCCTGTATTAAAAGGTCTGGACAGAACAATTTTGTTATGCTTCTTCTGAGGAATTTCCCAAATAGTATGTGTATTGCTGATGATTCATCTGTGTAGCACTTCTTCTCTCTTTCAACAATCTTTAATGTAACTACTGATAAGGTTTCTATCACTCATGTTCCTCTTGCCTCCATTTCCCACCTCTTTCAGACCTCCATCTAAGGAGCACACATGACCCACAGTGACAGTGTATGTATGTATAGGGTATGATGCACAACAAGGCTTGTGATCTCACTTAATGTCTGCAGAAACTACCACAGTCTGAAACCAGTTACCAACATTTCTGAAACATCAGCTATCCTCAAATATGTTTATGTAGTACAGCATTGTTATTATCCTTACTTTAAAGGTGAGGAACTGAATCATAAAAGAAAATAATTGACTTCTTCACAATCGCATGGACCCAGAAATTGAGTCTTTCCCAAGGCCATGTTCCTTTCTCTAAGACAGAGAACTATATGTCTCCAGTCCCACCCTCTGCAGAGACCCTAAACCACAGGATTTAGAAACAATAAAGACATTTAGAAGTTCATCACACTATAGAGGTTGATCACAAAAATACAAGCATGCACTTTTAGTGAAAATGGCACTACTGCTCACTAGGACTTTGTCTATGCCTGTCACAGAACTCATACACATCATCAAGCATTTTCTGTGTAGATTATAGGCAAGTGGATGGGGATATATGGCAGTAAGCATTATTTCAAACTACTGGCACGTGTATGAAAATATTTATGACATCATTATAATCTAAGTTCTTTCTTAATATCTTTTAATACCTTTATCATGACCTTGAGGGATGATAGAGTACACTCATCTAGTCTCATCTAGTTCGCCAGTGACAACAAATCAAAGGAAACAGTTGATGCACTTCAAAGCAGGGCTGGAGGAACAAGAGAACTGGCAGGCTGGAGGAAAACATCAAACACAATCTTATGAAATTCAGCCAGGAAAAATGGAAAGTCCTACACCTGAGAAGGAATAACCTTGGCAATGATATGTGCTGGGCACAGACTAGCTGGGGGCAACTCTGTTGAGAAGGACCTGGGAATCCCAGAGAGCAGCCAGCTGGGTATGAGCCAGCAACCTTCCTGGCAGCAAGGCTGACCAACCACATCCTGAACTGTTTCAGCAGAAGCACAGCCAGGGATGTGATAATTCAACCTTACTCAGTGCTCATTAGACAGTATCTAAAATGGAGTTTTGGACTCTCCAGTACAAGAAAGCCATTGATTCATTGGATAAAATTCAGTACAGAGTGCTGAAGCACTTGACCTTGAGAGACAGTTAGAGATGAGGGAGCTTACTCAGTGTGGAGAAGAGACATCTTTGAAGGAATCTAAACAGCAGCCTTTCAGTATCTACATGGAGGTAGCGCAAGACTTGTCATGGCAGTGCATAACTGGAGACAATAGACATAAGCCCAAACAAGAATGCTTCAGGTCAGATGTAAAGAACAAGTTTTTCCCTGTGTCAAGCAGAAAAACCAGTTGGCAGAGAGGTTGTGCAGTCTTCATTCTTAAAGCTTTTCAAGGCCTGATCAGGTAAATTCTTGAGGAACATACCTCGAGTAGAAATCAAGATTAGAGACCTCCTGAGTTTTCCCCCAATTTGAATTATCCTTTGATAGCTAAGAAAGAGGGTTACCAGTTAATGGTTTTGTCTGGGAAGAAAAAAAGATATTTTCAAGCCACAAACTTCAAGGAGTGTAAATGCATACTAAAATCTTACAGCAGCCACATTAAACATTCAGCACAGAACAGTTATTTCCCTCATATAACAGCCTTTGCATTGTTCCTATTTTTAATCCCTTTATTATCACCAATCATCACTAAAGCAAGGAGTGAGACAGAAGGACTATGGACTGCCATACTGCTTATGATGGCTTTTGGATGCGCTGCAGAATGCACACAAAAAATTGCTTATGTTTATGGAGAGACATTCTGGCCTCTGCCTCACTGCAAAAACATGTGCTTTGCTTATGAGAAAACCCCACAAGCCTAAACTGATTGAAGTTGCTATCTTTCTGCCTAACGTTTCATGGCATGAACTGTATGAGTGTGCACTGTGTGACACACCACAATGAGTCTGAAACACTGGAGGAATAACTGATTGCCATAGAGTTATCGTGCAAGCACATACCAGCTGTGTAATAAAAGGGATGGACTGAATATGGCTATTTATCCATGCTCAGCTATCCAGGCTGGAGGCCTGGAAATCTTGGCCAAATGATTATATTTCTTTTTTTCTTTCTGGACAATAAAATAGAATAATTGACAGAAAAAGAGAACAGGTCAGTGCAGATGTAGAGTTTACCTAGAACAAAATTATGTGTTTGTCTCTTTCTCTGATAGACCTTAAATTTTTAAGACAGGCATTTTTTGTTACCCATTCTGAAGGAGTGTCACTCCTTTCCTGTTAAGGATAAAAGAAAGTCACAGAATTACCGCTTTCATTTTCTGTCCTTTTCACTTCTGTGATGTTAGGGAAAAATAAAGGCCACGTTATCAGGATCTGTCTATTTGTAACAAGGTTTAAGTACTGATTTCCACACTGGTTTGTTTTCAGGTATCTTCTGTGTGAGGATATAGGAGGATAATAGGAGAGTGGTGAGGTCCTGGAACAGGCTGCCCAGGGAGGTTGTGGATACCCTGTCCCTGGAGGTGTACAAGGCAAGGTTGGATGGGGCCCTGGGCAACCTGATCTAGTAAACGTGGAAGTTTGGTGGCCCTGCCAGGCAGGGGGGTTGGAGCTTCATGATCCTTGAGGTCCTTTCCAACCCAAGGTCATTCTGTGATTCTGTGATATCTGCTCCTCAGATATCAGTGGGAATGGTCACTGCAGAGCAGAATGACTTCTAAGTCTCAGAAGTAGATACTAAGTCTCCAAGTGCGCCTACATCCTTCTTGGGCTTTCAACACAGCTTTCCCTCACAGTTTATTCCAGAAAATCAGGAGTGCAGTGACAATGCTGGTGAGTGATTTCCAGCTGTTTTGATTTTTGTTTTCACTCAGGTCTTGTTTACAGACTAGTTCTGAGAAGATTCTGTAACCACTTGCGAATCAGTAGTCTCATCTTGTTCCAGAAGAACCAGAGAAATAAAAGAGTAGTAAAATGTGAAAGAAAGTTTTCACTGAGTTCCCTAAAATACTCTGGGCTTGTCTATGCCTGTTTTATTTGTGCTGATCTAACAAAACCAAATTGGGGTTGCATCAACTTAATTAAATCACAGCAAAAGCTATTAATCTAATCCTTAAATTTGGTTTATACCTATGTAACTCAAACGTCTTAGCAATAGCTACAGAGGGAGCTCAAGGGCATAAAAACTACCCAGCCTCCATCCCACCACTTTCAGTTTCAATTAAAGGCTAAGAAAGCATGTGCTACATGTGCCACATGCCCCTATACTTCACAGTAAAACGGAGAAACAAAGCAGTAGATGTTCCTAAATTAATGAATCACAACCTGGTATGGATAGCATTCTGGTCTTTGTCTTCATAAAACTAGCAGTAGAGGCCAAAGGCTTTTTTAATATTGCAGGTCACCTTTAAGAGCAGAGGGAAAGCACCTCCTTGACATGGCTGTATGAGCCCCTTGAGGCTTTTCCAACACTTCATTTTTGTCATCTGGAACAACTTATTGATACGCAATCATCTCTTTCAGAAATTTCCAGAGAAATTAACCCACTATTACTCGCACAGTAAATCCCTGGGGAGCAGTCTGGTCAATGCGTCTGTGTACACTGACTCCTGACATGCATGATAGTGCCAGACTCATGGAGACCGTCAGGTCTTTCTGAATAAATGGCAAAAATAGATCACTTACTGCCATTGCCGGTTGGCAGCTGACAAAATCTCTAATGGTAAGCTGGCCATTCCTCCCTCTTCCATTTGCCCATGGTAATCTTGAAAGGGGAATCTGAGGGAACACAGGGAGCACTACATTATCTGAGGCAGGGGGTTATCTAATCGCTGCAGAAACAGGCTGAAAATTAGTATGGTTAACTAAAAGTCAACAAGTGATGGCTTCTGTTGCACTGCTGAGTGAATGAGGAGGGAGCTCAGGAGTCTTTCCCTCTTGCACTCTTAAACATAAATCAATCCCCTTTTGTTGTCCCCTGAGAATAAAACTGGGGCTCAGAATCACAGATTCTGGTACTGGCTTCAGGGAGAATATATTCTGCACTTCCTTCCAGTTATGTAGCTGCTGCCTTTTTCACACTGTCTCTAGCAAGGTTCCCTGAAGGTACTCTGACCACCTCTTCTTGCTGAAAACTGACTGCTGTGGTTGTGGCATCCTTCCTTAGCTTGCCACTGCCTTCTACTGCTACCACATTGGATCAACAAAGCCAGCAGCCTGAGATCACATTGTATGACATACATTAAAATCACATTTGGCCTGGTGGCTGGGCTGTGGACAAATATCCCCTTCCTGGCCCAATTGTGAGAGCTGGAGGGGATATTTCCCACAGCTGCTCATCACTGCCTTCTTGCCAAATGCCACCATTTTCTCAAATCAGCCAGAGGGAATCAGGACAGACCTCTGTGCCCTCTCTGATAATCAGGCAGTGAGTAAGATAATACACAGTTCTTTCAAGCTGGTTTTTATGCCCTTACCCCCTCGTCCTCCTCCTCTTCCTCTCCTTTTTCTTTTCCTTTCCTTTTTCCTTTCTTTCTTTTTTCTTTTTCCTATTTTTTTTCCCCTTTTCCTTTCCTTCTCTTTATCACCATCAGTTTCAGAACTCCTGAGTTGAAAACATTATTATTTTTAGTTCTTATATGTTCAGATCTTTTTCAGGGTCACACCTGCGATATCCTCTTAGGTATGATGGAGTTATTAAGGGATAAATGCAGTCAGAACCAGCCTCTGTGCTCACTGCTTGCTTCTGATACATGTCTGTTAAGAGACAGAGGTTTGTGCAGCTTACTGATCCAGATGTCTTCTTCTATTCTTGTTTTTATTATTGCTCTGAGATGTGATATACGCATCAAAGTATCCTTGTTTCCACCAGAAATCTTACATTTTCTCTTTTGCCAAATAATCCTCTCTTCAGTGTATAACACCAAAACAGCTTCAGCAGCTTAAATTACTTGCACATTACAAGTAAAACCACTGTTTCTTCTCTGGTGAGCACATGCACCCTCCCTCAGAACTTGGTGCACATACATGCAAACAGGAACACATGAGGCCAGTGGAAAGAAATCATCTCTGTTCATAGAAATTTCCTGTGTGTACAGAATAGGCATCTTTAGGCTCAGTTATTACAATGCTCCATTATTTCTTTTGTTGCAGAATGGTAGGGTTGGCACAGAGACTTAGGTAAGCCTCATTAAGCAACTCTTGAAGTATGCATAATCATTGTGATGGCAGTTATAGGAAAGCTTATGATATTCTTACATGAATCAATTAAACGTGGGACTCAAAATGACTCATCATGATTCTGCAGCATTTACTTCCCATCTGTCTGACCTCTGTTCCCTGCACGGGCTTGCTAGATCTTCCCACAACAATCTGAAGCTGGTATACAGCTGACAAGATCTCAGCAGGACTTATATTCATCACTGAGAGAGCGTGGCTTAGGCTGCAAGGTTTGTTACACTTCTTTCAAAAACATACTCACAAATCACCCTTGCAAACGGTACAGGGTATCAGCTAACGAAAGGTTATGTGTCTTCACAACTCATTGGCTTTATCTACTCAAAAAGGAATATCTCATATTAAGCTTCACTGACATCCAGCCCATCAGTGCTTGTAATATCTCACACAATAATATGCACAAACATCCCTGACTATATAAAGTTGTCATCTCTGGGTGACAGTCATTACTGTGGAGACGGCAGGAAGGGCAGCGCTGCCAGCTCGTTATGAACATGCAACATCCTTCACCTCATTGGCCATCAAGGAAAATATCATTCAGCAGCCTACACAAGTTGTATGGCACACACTATTTTAACAGCAGTTGGCTGCAGAGGTACTAATTCATTTCCTTCTCCTTCACTATCTGGAACATGAAAAGCAATGATCCACTGGGAAGAGAAATAAAGCCAGATTCAGCTGAGCAAGGTCAAATCAAAGCACTGCAGGCTATGACTAAGTGCTTGAAAAACAGAAAAAATCAGAAATGGGTAGCTGACTGCAATTGCACGATACAGCAGGTTCATGGCAGGAAGAACTGCAGTGTAATTCCAAGAAAGATGGGTATCTTAATATTTCCTGAAGAAAGGAGAACAAATTTTCCAAGAACTCTGATGAGTTATCCAGTTTTGAATAGTTTTAAGGTACAAAAGGCTAAATGTAACATACTACCAAAATGTGAATCACAGGAACAAGAAAATGCATAAGAAGTTTTTATTCCAACAAAGTACTGATAAAAATTCACTGATAATTCACATTCCCACATTCATTGAAATCACTTGCCTTATAAAGTAGGTAAAAATTTACAGAGTAATCTACTACTAATATAGAAAAACACAACTTGAAAATAAAAGGGACTTCAGTGATTCCTATGAACTTTTTTAATTCTCTGTCCTAAGTTTCAGAGTGCAGGAGCACATTTTTTATGTTTCCACTTCCCATTCTGTCATTCTTATTCTCTACCTGCACAGTAGTAACACAAAAAATGCTAGGGAACTACTTTCTACTTCAGGAGAAACACGGGATGCTTAGATTCCATGCTGCTAATAGAAAACTTGACAAATCTTGTTGCCTTTTACGATGCTGTAATTGCACAACTGGAGAAGGGAAGAACCACTGGTGTGGTCTATCTGGAATTCAGTAAGGCCTTTGATACTGTCTCCCATAATATCCTTCTCTCCAAATTGGAATGGTATGCATTTGATGGACAGACTGTTCGATGGATGAAGAACTGGTTACAAGGTCATACCCAAAGAGTGGTGGTCAGTGGCTCAGTGCCCAGATGGAAATCATTGATGGGTGTCTCCAAGGGGTCAGTACTGGAACTAACAGTCTTCAGTATCTTCATCAGTTACATGGACAGTGGGATTGAGTGCACCCTCAGCAAATTTGTATATGACACCAAGCTATGTGGTAGTCAACACACCTAGGGCATCAGGGAAACCTAGAAAGACTTGAGCAGTGGGTCCAGGAGAACTTCATGAGTTTCTACAACTGCAAGTGCAAAGTCCAGCACCTGGGTTGTGGCAATGCCTATCAGTACAAGCTGGAGGGATGTAAAGATGGAGCATGGTCCCGTCGAAAAGGACTTGGGGGTACTGGTGGATGAGAAGCTGGACATGAGCTAGCAGTGTGCCCTGTTCATTACAGGGGAGTTGGACTATATGACCTTTAAAGGTCCCTTCCAATTCAAATGATTATATCATTCTCCAGTTCAAAAAGCCTCAGATTTGTCAACAGTATTTTCTAAAAATAAAGAAAAATAATTCAGAAAACGTGTCAAGAGTTTTTCAGTTGCATGAGTTTATTCATCTCTCTGATAGCACAGGCCCCTCATGCAGTTGTTCCAGTATAAATGAGGGATTAGCAAGGTGTATATGGGAGCTGTTTACACAAGCACCTCCACTGGGAAAATATATGTGCAAACAGAGACAAATTCAGTTTGTGTTATTTATATATGAACTTGTGTTCTGGTACTTAAGAGGCTTCCAACCATACATTGGGCATTTCTTATTTATCCTTAAGATGAGCATAACACCAGTACTTATTTCAGAGACAGCAACCTCAGTTTAGGACAAAGAACACCTTGGACATTGCAAATAAACTGCAGTAGAAAGCAAGGTGACTTGAATGTCACACACATGTTTCTAGAGTGGTTATTGCATGAGAAAGTTAATAACAATGCAACATACAGGCTGAACATTTCCTGACTCCCTGAGAAAGAAACACTCTGAAAACATGTACAACATTCTCACTGATGTTTGTTGCAGTTGTCAACCAAGGAAGAAACTACCTCCGTGCTGTTATCAATATATTGTCTGTATAGCTGTGCAACAGATTATTGCTGTTTCCTTATTGCTGCTACTGCAGATTCCATCATTGCTTTCAGATGAAAATTAATCATTAAATTTGAATTTCACCTAGACAACACTTCCAAGTTTACAGTCACCCAAAAGTCCATTACAGGTATTTATTTCCCATACAGTTGAAATTCTTCTTGAGTGAAGCTCTCCTTCATCTATGAACTCCTTCAGATAAACATGGAAAGTATACAGGGCCACTTAGAACTGCAGTGCTGTGAAGACATTATGAATGACAGTGTTTTGGCAAACATGAAGCCAGCTATTCTTCCCAAAGGAAGCAGAAATTGAAAACATATATTTTGCCTGGCCTCCTCATTTACAAGTAACAACTTCCTATGATGATTCACTAAGACTTACATCTTCATCACTTGCTATTTATACTGAGAGCTCTTCAGAGGAAAAAAAATGTTTTTCACTGTATATGTGTATAGCATCTGCCATGGCTACCATCTCAGAACATGAAACTGCATTAATTCTTAGTCAATATTCCACTCCTATAGAGTTTTCCTATGCCTAAATAGGGAAAAAAAAAAAAAAAAAAAAAAAAAAAAAAAAAAAAAAAAGGGATAAGATAAGAGGTACATGAATTCCATCAGCAGCTCTTGAGAAACCTGTGAAAATACTTCAGAAGTTTCTTCAGCACACTGGTATTTCCACGCAGTTGCATATCAGCAGGTCAGGAACTGCCTAATGATGAAGTAAAGCCTGGCTGAGCACTACTGTTGGAGCTAGCCAAAGACTTTTAGGAATCTGCTGGTGATGAGTGCTCTCACCTTGGAAGTTTGGTCTAATAACAAAAGTGTCTTCTTCCTCTTTCCAGGGAAAACACTCCCTATGTAACTCAAGACTTGAAAACAAGCCTGTCTGGCCAGTCTGTTCTTTTAACCAGGTTGAAAAAGACACAAATGTAACCACCCTAGAGAACTGCACAAATCAGACTGTTTCTGGCTGAGCTCACATAGGTCTAAATGAATGCTTCCAAAATGCCCTACATCAGTTTGATGTTCCAGCTGACAGTACAGAAACTCTGTCAGATACTTTTTACTCCTCACCAAGCAGAGTATTAATACAGCATTCTCCCCGGCCTCCATTATTAGAAAAGAAGTCAGCAGTGGTTGATGAAAAAATTCCTAGGCACTCACCAGGACCTAATCTTTCACAATTCTACAAGCCTCAGAATGGCCCTTCAAAACTGGTTACAGCTTCAGTGATAAGATTCCAGGGAGCAAAATGCAGTTCTGTGTAGCAGAAGGACAGGCTTAGAACAGCACTGAAATAAAGCAGTTTGGACATACTGCATCATCAACACTAACACACGAGTTTTGCTGATCAGTCAATCCCACAGAACATGGAGATCAAGTGGATCATTAATTCTTCACAGTGGAGTTAGTGGTCACCTGTGCTTCAAAGTGTCTCAATAGTGAGTGCACTCTGCATTAGACTCATCAATGTAGTCATCTAATGAAGAGTTCTCCTATCATTTTGTACTGTACGTGCACAAGTCTTGCAAACATAAATACTGAGGTAGGGAGATGCTGTAGATAAAATATAATTTACTAGTACTGCACTAGGGGAATAATATCATACAATAAATACAGACTAATATACACTAGCACTGCCAACAGAAATTTGCAACTGTGGAAAATGTTCTGATTCCACAAATTTATGACATCTCTATACTGTAAAGTAGAATTTGCCACACTCTACCACTTTATAAATTCCCATTCCTCCTATTAAGATAATGCAATACAGTTCTCCCACTTTGGCAAGTTGTGTAAACCAGGTTCTCATGCCCTATGAATTCACAACAAAGACACTTACATGGTACCAAAGGGAATCAGAATTGCTCTGTTCATCTTAATAAAGTATTAACTTGCCTAGGTATGTTCATTTTAGTGTTTAATTTGCTGGAAAGTTTGTCTATCATAAAACAAAGCAGAACATGTGAATAAGGAAACCAGATTAAATGCAGTATTTTGCAAGCTGATAACTAATGTAAAATATGTACAAAACCCACAACTATGAAAGGCACAATTAATAAAATACAACATGCTATCCCCAGAGCATATCGGTGTCCTTTTGTTACTTAGGGTAGACTTTTATACATTTAGATTCTAATGTTTTTTGTGCCAGAGAGCCTGAGTCCCTTAAGACAGGAAGATGTGCAATGATTCTTATCTTTCTACAAGGTTTTCTTCTGTTTTCTGGTTTCAAATGGATAAGGTTCTGTAAGGTGTTCAGTGCTTCAGTCTTCTGCAATTAGCCTCTTACACAAGTTGGATCTAGTTTGCCTCTAATCAATGACCATCTATTTGTTTATAGATTACAATTTCATTTAAACACAAAAAGAGAATGCGTCATTTGAAATGCAGAGTTAGAGAGCTAAGGGACGGCCTGTAGTGGTAGCTGGTAAGTGATCTTTGTTTCTTTCCCCACATGTTTCTACATCATTTCTGCTCCCTGTGTCTCATTCAGGTGCGACAGTGAGACAGCAGCTGGGTAGGTGTCTGGCAGCTGGCCAAAGTCATCTGACTGGAAGGAAGGAAGGAAGGAAGGAAGGAAGGAAGGAAGGAAGGAAGGAAGGAAGGAAGGAAGGAAGGAAGGAAGGAAGGAAGGAAGGAAGGAAGGAAGGAAGGAAGGAAGGAAGGAAGGAAGGAAGGAAGGAAAATTCAGTATCAAACAGTGGAAATATGCTCTTCTTTCTGCTCATGTTACACAAGGATCTTGTCCTTACATAGCAGTCTTTTCATTACCCTGTACTATCAAATTTCACAAATAAAACATCCACTGAGCCTTTCCAAGGGTTAATTTCTACCAACTTTACCTCTATTGAGTATTGCCATTTAGTATTAGTCATAAATCTGTCAGAATCTGGCCTTGTTCTAAAAACAACTACTTCCAGGAGTGGTCCAGCTCCAGTGCATTACCACCCTTTGAGTGAAAAACCTCCTCCTAATAACTTGCCTAAACCTGCCCTGTCTCAGTTTAAAACCATTTCCCCTTGTCCTATCACTATTCACCACTATCCAATTGCTGCAATGATTCCATATTCATGAAATAGAAAAAAACAAAAAACAAAAAACAAAAAACAAAAAACAAAAAACAAACAAAAAAAAACAAACAAAAAACAAAAAACAATGGTATGGGACTCATTTAATCAATCTGTACCCAGATATGAAAAAAAATCCCTGGAGAACTGTTCTCTTTCCAGCCACACAGTCAAAGTCACGTGCACTAATGTTCATCAAATACTCTGGATTAATAGGAACAAGCAGTGAAATCACAGTCTACTCACAGGCAGCTGTCCACCAGAAAGATTGGCTAAATTTCTTTTTGTTGGTGGTGAACACCAGGAAAATACATTTAGATAGCAAGGCAGAAGTGTACTGTGATGCAATTGATCATGGACATTAAAGACAACAAGATATAGTTAAGAAAAGTAATTATGAGAAGAAAAAGAAGCTGTCAGAGCTCTGACTTTGACACCATAGTTTGCATCATGTTGGTATAACATTTATAGTAATGACAGAAAGTAAGTGCAGTATGACCTTTACTCAGCAGCCAAGAGTAGAATAATAAACACCATTAAAGACAGCAGAGTTACAACTCAATTGTGTCCAAATCAGAAGTAAGATACTCATAAAATGTCATTTATTTCAAAAGAAAATATCTGAATTTTATTTCTGTTGTTTTCCATCCTTTACTAATATTTTAAAATTGAAACATTGTCACTACATCATAAGAGCATGAATTTTTTCTTGGATAAAGCAGGAAGGCAATTCAGTCAGAAATAATTTCATTTTATTTAGCAGACCTTAATATTAATTCTTTATGGCTGATTGTATAATCAAGGCAAGGATTATAAAATACTGGATAAGTGCAAGGGAATATTAACAATCCTCATCAAGTCTTCAGGCATGCGCTGTCTTTACTATTAAAACCTATTCCTCTACGGCATTCTTCTGCTGGTATCTTGAAGAACCTGCATGTTCCAATGGTTCTGCAACCACTAAGAATTTGTATCATTGGAAAAATCAAATGCTCTACTATGTACTACAATTTCATTAGAGTACACAGTGTTAAACTATGGGGAAAAAATAGTGAATGGTGAATGAGCTTCTGCAGTTTACTTAGGAGAAATTAGAACAGCTACACAAATTCCCTGATGGTAATTCTAAGATAGAGTTTTGAGGACGCATTAGACAAACACACAGTCAAATTACGCTAGGGGACATCTGATGTTAAATTAATATTATCGTAATTACAGATTATCTCCTTCCAAACTCATAGACACAAATAGTCTATAGGCCTGAATCTTTGTTCATTTTCTCCAGAAACATTTGCAGAGTTTCCCTCAACAGACTAGAGTGACAAACACAACCTTTTCACTGCTCATCATTTATGATTTATTCTTTAACTCACAACATTGCCTCCAAAGGACGCCTTTGGTTAGTAAGTGAACCATGTAACTATACTGAAGGATTCTAAAAGAAATATCAGGAAACAATTGTCACCATGGTATCAGGCTGTACCTTCTTTTTCTTGAAAAGGAACATTAAAAAGATTGTACAGAAGAGGTGGGAGGGGTAGAGATACCAACAGTAACAATGCATTATCTAACATCTTGAACTGAAAAGAAGGAAATGTTTTTGAGAATGAAAGACCTAAAGAAACATCTAAAAACCTATCACCTCTTGATTCACATATTGTCTACAACATCTTAAACACACCTACTGAAAAGAAAACAGTCGAACAGCTAGTATAAGGTACTCAGGTCTGACCTGCAGTAAAAAGTTAGGAACTTGATTTGTGCAGCCGTATATTTCCCCTGTCCCAAGTCTCCTGGCTTTCTTTTGGGACTTAAATGAATTTATCCCAAAGGGTGCTAGCTCTAAAAAGGCATACTTTTAAAGAACATACTCATTTGGACAGGGAGTCTAACTTCTGTCTTTGATCTCTTGTTGAAAGGGCTTTGAACAAGTGAACTTCTAGGCCTAATGTGGAACCCTTCATAACCTTATCAGAAGAAATACTAAAACTGAGAAGGGAACATCCAATGTTGCATTATTAACAAGTGCTACTAAAAGCAATTCTCTTAACAGTAAGAATAAACTAGCTGTAAGATATTAAAAACTTGATAGTACATTTAGATTCATATACACCAATTATTGTGTCTTTATCATATAGACAAAATCATCCTGTATGACAATGGTCAGTATCATATGAAAAGAAGATATTTTAGGTTTTACTGGTTCTGTACATTACTGTGGTACGTCAGACAGCAGTCCTGTAAAGAGAGCGATGTAGGGAGGGATTACTGCAAAATTAAGTCCAAGAACGAAGTGGAAAAAATAGAGAAACAGAGAAAAGTGGAAAATTCAGTAATATTATTTATGTAGCATATTCTGTCTTGCAGAACATACAGATCAGATGCAGATAGGCTGCAAGTTTCAATGATGCAGTGTTTTTTAGTGATGAACTTATGAACAGAGAGCACTCTGCTATATGACCACAGAATCATAGAATCATACATAGGTCACTTTGCAGGAAATGCCTCCTAGTAATTTCCATGACAACTACAACAGATATAAAGAGCACAATAACACCATCTGATAGAGCAAATTCTCAGCTGCAAAAACATAGACATCACCATCAGCTATGAATTTTCACCAGTGATGGACAAGAACATGCATGCCGTGCTCATGAAAATCTGCAAGGCCATTCAAAATGTGGTTTGTCTTTAACAGTATTGTTGCTACTGCTGAAACACAACATCCACCACACCATGCTAACATCCATTGTTTGGTTACCAGAAACATTTAGCAAGTGTCGATGAATGACAATGGGTGCAGTCTTTCTGAATGGAGGAATTCAACAACACACTTTTGCTTGGTGGTAGCTAGACAGTTAGACTGCATGATCTTGGAGGTCTATTCCAGTCTTGGTGATTCTTTGATTCTATGAGTCTATGATTCATACACTCTTGGGATGAGGCATCCACGATTTCTTTGGGCAACCTGTTTCAGTGCCTCACCACCCTCTGACTAAAGAATTTATTTCTAAAATCAAACCTAAATCTCCCCTCTTTTAGTATAAGAGAGACAATCACATTCATCACCTTGCTGGCCATCCTTCTTTTGATAAAAAAGCTACAAGAGCGCATGGTTGGCTCATGTCCAGTTTTTCATCCTCTAAGACCTCCAACTCCTTCTCTGAAGGGCTAATCTTAATGAAGTCTTCTCCCAATCTGTACACTTATCTGAAATTGCTCCAACGCAAGAGCAACACCTTGCATTTGGACTTCTTGAATAGCATTCAGTTCACAGGGGTTCACTTTTCAGGCTTGTCCTTTCCTTCTGTTGCATCAACTGCAACACTCAGCTTGGTGTCATTGGCAAACTTGCTGAGAGTACACTTGATATCACTGTTTATATCACTGGTGAAGATGTTGAAGAGCACCAGTCCCAAGACCCTGGGGTATACCACTTGTGACCAGTCTTCACCTGGACACAGATACACTGAACACAACCCTCTGGCTACAACAATTCAACTAGAAGTAATACTCAGAACTGATTTCATTTTGTGGCTTCTAAAGTCTATTTCACGTGGCTTGATAAAACAGAGACTTTATAAATAGGAAACACTGAAGCAAAACACTGCAAAGTATTTAGAGAAATGGAGAAAGAAGCATCTCTCACATGAGGAAATAAAAAGAGTTCTCTCCTGAAAGCATTTATAATAGAAATTGATTTCTTCACCATGAAATTTCTACTGAAGAAGTAAATAATTGTGTGAAAAACTGATTTCAAAAAGGAAAAAAAAAAATTCAGATGGTCAAAATTTCAGATTTTTATTTTCAGTTATGATTAGGACAGAACTCCAAGCCAGTTCTGAGTGACCAGAGATGATAATCAGTCAAAATTGATTTTTCCACCTCTGGATAGCAACAGGTAATGGGTACCAATTTATCTCAATCCCTTCCTTTAGGACAAGGTGAGTCTGATCTTTGAAATACCTGTCTATGGAGGGAGCTTAAATAAGCAGGTCATACTAGATGCCTAGATTTTCAACTGCTAAAAGTGGAGAAAACTGTCTCATGTTAAGAATGCTTCAACAGTTCTGTTAGTGAAAATCACCCTCTTTATTCTTTATGCTTTAATAAGAAAAGTAATGTTGCTTTGATGATCTGATAAAGGTGATTTAAAGATGTGAAGCATGGTATAATCATTGTCTTTTGGTTTTTCCCCCTCATTAATGTATTTTTCATCAAACCAGCTTACAAATATTTAAGATGGATATGAAATAGCCAAAATCAAGCTAGATGTTCTTAAATGGCAATTTCTTACCTTGGCAACTCAATATTTCTAAAACTCTAATATATTTAATTTTGGGGTCAGACTTAAATAGGGCATGAGACTTTTTCTGCTTCAGTGCTGGAAGAGTGGCTGGTGAAGATCTTTGCATTTATAATTTCCACAAATGGTTGTCTTTAAGCACAGTTCTGTTGTTTTAATAATAATTGAAAATAATATTTCTTAGTTCTAAAAGGATACATTTGAAATTTTCCTCAGTTCTCACTAGCTTCAGTGATGTAATATTTAGCATTTCAAGTGTCTGAATGTCAGTGCAGCTTAATAGCTGTCTTCAGAAGGCTTTTTATTTCAATGGATCTTTACATGATGGAAAGATGGTAAAGCTCCCGCATTTGCCAAGTGGTATTTCAAGTGAATCAAATGACATTTCAAAGCAAAGTACTGGATCTCCTACAGAGGAGCCATGTGCTTTTAGTGCACTGAATTACAATGTTTTCCTTTGAGTTTACAGCAAATGAAACCTGTATTATTGAACTACTATCGGACTTTTTACTTCAGCAGATAAGTTGTCATACAGCTTCAAGATTGGACATTAGTCCTCAGTCAGTAGAAATACAGTTCTGAAAGAAGCAAAGATCTCCCTCTAACTACTCTCAGGTTAAAAATTATCTCCCAGATCAGATCACCCAGACAACTACACAGAAGAGTAACGGAACTGGCTGGTGTACTAAAGTTTTATCAGAATGTTTTATTAACAGTCTACTAAATTACAACAGAACTATCCAACTGCTTGGGACACAGTGAGCAAGCATCTGGAATGTGTCCTGTTTAAAAATATTCACGAGGAAAGAATGTGTCTCCAATCCAAACAATTCTACAGACAAAATGTATTGCCAGCACCCGGAAAAAGCACAGATTCAGTAAATACTGCTTAAATTTTAGTAAGGTCTCAGGGATTTGATGTCTCCAGTATTTCTCAGCATTCTTCTCTTGCTTGTTGGAGCAGGTACATAGTATTTCTTCAGAACTCTTGACTACAGTGCTGGCACTAGCACCCTGGGCATTTGAAAAACCATGGAGAGAATCCTGCAATGGGGCATGGAATTGAGCAGTCTTAATATAAAAGAACAGCTATTTGATGGACCCAAGAGAAAGTCTTCCTGATCAGCAGCCACATTCCTAGTTTGCAAGATGACAAACATTCATTGTCTCCCAAATTGAAACTTTAACCTCAGGAAATGCAGTTCTCTCCAAACATCCTATTTTTATGCTATGTGGAATTACATCAAACTTTGCAACTCCTGTGGCTGAAGCATCAAATCTTGTAAGCTCATCAACACTGGTCAAGGTTTCTAGGTGTATAAACAAGATTCTATATTATAAGATTACCCTGCTTCATTTCAACCCTAAATATATTTTTCCCTTTTTCTAGATACAATCACTTTGTCTTCTAGGCATTTATTGTGAATCCAAGGCAACTACAACAATTTTCTAAAATAGCCAAGAACCTCTCATCAATTCAAGTGTGTCTGCCAGTTATATGACATTATTTGCACAGGCTAGGAAGCTTAACTCTCTATCAGAAAGCCTGAAAAAACAAGAAAAAAAAAAGTTTTATGAGCCAGATCCAGCCTGTCAGAACTATTTTAATCTAGCAGTTTGTTGCCTCCTACCCACTTATCTTTGGCCCTTCAGACACAGTTTGTAAGATAAAGGTTAGATATTGTGGGTGTGTTACTTTCTAACATTTTCTTTCAAATGGTGGTTGTTCTTCTGAAACTTAAGTGACTAGAGTATACTTGCATTCACATCACATGTCTTGGATAACCAGTGAGTAAAGCATGAAAGAATGATGGGGAAAATGGTTAGCGACTATTTGTCACTCCAGTCTAGGTTCTCTTAGGGACCAGAACCACAGGGACATCTCTCGTTTGATCACTTCACAGATACACTTAACAGATGAATGACAAAGGAAACTTTGAGGAATGTAGTCCTAAAATGAAATAAAGCTTTTTCCAGTGGCATCATTGAACAACATTGATTAACCAATGTTAAATGCTGGACTTTGTCATGGCTGGTTCAAGAGCAATGAAAAATAGCTTTTCTATGGCTTTTTCTGCTTCACAGGCCTTTGAAATGAATCAATAGTTCAGTTGCCTATTCGTTCTTATGAGACTGCAAGATGAATTAAACACACAAATTTTGGTATTATTTTTACTTCAACTACAACCTTAATTAGTCTTATTTAGTCATTTTTCATAATGGTCCCTCTTGAGGTGATTTAAATGTTATTATAAAATCAATGAAAAAATGTTTTGTTTTGTTTTGTTTTTTTTAAAGAAAGCCTTAAATTGTATTTTAGAAAATGAATATTGAATCATTATAATTTTGGCCAGACCATGCTGCACTGTTTTCCACCCATTCTTCCTTTTAAAAGCGACCTTAGTTTGTCCACAAATACTATTAGATGTTATTTTTCCAGAACTGGCAATAAATTCTATCTACATTATTATTTGTATTGCCATTATATTCTTTTTTCCACTTCTGTCACCCTAAAATTGTGCATTCCTGTATCTTCTGCATTTTTATTTGCCTCTGTATTGGTTCTGTTTTTTCTATTGATGAAGATTCTGTGTTGAGATTCAGCATCTGGAGAGCCAAACAATCTTGTTTTGTGAGTTGTCCCATACCTACAGTACTCTCAAAATTCATGCATCATCAACAACAGGGAATACACAATTTCAAAACAACCTGCTCAATCGGCAGCACCTCTGACAGGATTCATCAGTGCACTGTTAGACGTTGTAGCACCAGTAGTACTGGCTCAGTTTCTTTTCCCTTACTATTCAACTGCCAAGTAAATTCTTTTTTGTTGTTGTTTCTTTTTTTTTTTTTTCTTGCTTGTTTGAGGTATATTCTAGTTGATGAGTTTCTTTCTCCACAAATCTTTGCATGTGCTGTATTTGTGACGTCTTAGCTGCTTTGATCACACTCTGATTTTGCCAGCAGATTTGGCCTGTTTATGCTTTTCTTGTAATATTCTATTTTGCTCCCTGTCCAGCTTGTCTTTGTTTATGACTTCCAATAATTTCCTCTAAATTATTTGGCATCACTTTCTCAAATACACACAAGCTATGTATTCCCAATCTTTTTCCCATACAAGTTGTAGTAAGATTTCTTCATCATCCCAAATTAATGGCCTGAAATGCACTCTCAGCTTTACCTCACACGTCTCCTTTCCAAGACATCTTTGCATTTATTAAGGGTCAAAGAGACAGGGAAAACATTACAGTCTTTCTTGGCTTTATCACATTCTTTCCCATAATGTAACATAAGGCCAGCCAACCTCATTTCTATCCCCAGGAAGGTGATAAAACACTTTATTCTAGATGCTGTCTCCAAGCAAGTGGAAGAGAAGAAAGTAGAGGAACAGTCAGCATGGGTTCACCAAGGGGAAATCATGCTTGATCAATTTGGTAGCCTTCTATGATGTCATCACCAGCTGGGTAGATGAGGGGAGAGCAATGAATGTTGTCTATCTTGACCTCAGCTAGGTTTTTGACATTGCCTTCCACAACATCCACATAGATAAGCGTAGAAAGTGTGGAACAGATGAGTTGACGGCAATGTGGACTGAGAACTGACTCATTGGCAGAGCTCAAAGGGTTGTGGCACAGAATCTAGTTGGAAGCCTGTAGCTATCAATGTTCCCCAGGGGTCAGTGCTGGGTCAGGTCTTGTTTAGCATCTTCATCAGTGACCCAGATGAAGGAACAGAACACACTCTTAGCAAGTTTGCTCATTGTTAGAAGCTGGGAGGAGTGGCTGACACACCAAAAGGCCGTTCTGCCATTCAGCAAAACCTGATCAGGATGGATAGTGGGGTGGGGTAGAATCTTAAGAAGTTCAACAAAGGTAAGTGTAGAGTCCTACAGCTGGTGAGGAAATAACCACATGCATCAGTATAGGTTAGGGGCTGACGTGCTGGTCAGGAGCTCTGCAGAGAAGGATCTGGGTGTCCTGGTGGACAACAGGCTGGCCATGAGCCAGCAGTGTGTCCTTGTGGCCAAGTGGGTCAAAGGTATCCTAGGGTACACTGAAAGGAGCACTGCAAGCAAGTTAAGGGAAGTAATCTTCCCTGCCTACTTTGCCCAGGTGGGTCTGGAGTATTGTGTCCAGCTCTGGGCTCTCCAGTTCAAGAAAGACAGGGAAATTTTAGAGAGAGTCCAGTGGAGGGCCACATAAATGATGAGGGGCCTGAAGCATCTCCCTTATGAGGAAAGGCTGAGAGATTTGGGTCTGTTCAGCCTGGAGAAGAGAATACTGAGAGATCTTATCAATGCTTATAAATATCTGAAGGGCAGAAGTCAAGTTGATGATGCTGGGCTTTTTTCAGTGATGTGCAACAACAGGACAAGAGGCACTTGGCACAAACTGGAACACAGAAAGTTCTATGTGAACCTGAGGAAAAATTACTTTGAGGGTGGCAGAGCATTGGAACAAGCTACCCAGAGAGGCTGTGGAGCCTCCACATTCAGAGGTACTGAAAACCTGCCTGGATGCTTTCCTGTGCAACCTATTCTAGGGAACCTGTTTTATCAGAGGGACAGGACTAGATGATATTCAGAAGTCCTTTCCAACACCTACGATACTGTGATTCTGTGATAACATATCATAACATAACATACCAACAGTTGCTGCTCACAACCATACTTCATATTCCTATAGAAGATAACATCCCAACATGACTGTCTGAATCTTTGATTAAAAAGAATGTTTAATGTGTTGTTTCATCTGATTATTTAGTGAACATCATACGACTTCATAAATTTATATATGTGAGAGGCAAATAGACACTACTCATGGCTTTCATAACTTAGTTATGAATTTACTTTTATTTTTTGATTCATCCCTCATATTCATACAATCAATCAAGTTCCTGAATTTTATCTGAATTGTGGTTTCACTGATTCTTTTTTCTCTGCCTCTTTTTCTGCTTTGGTTAGTGTTTGCAACAGCACAACATATCTATGCACAGTTCAGTGTACCAGTAGTAAACACTACTGCAATTACCCTAAATAACTGTTTCTGGTGGCTCACTGAGGAAATTGCAGTGCTGCCTATCCTACAGCTATGCTATTGATTCTCTTTTCTTTTTTTGTTTTAAATTTCATCTTGTTAAGATTGTTCCGTTTCCACTCTGATTCACACCAGGAAATGTCAAAATCTCACAAGAGAAAAGAAATAGAAGGCTTTGACCATCTAGTAAGTCATTGACATAGACACATTGCCTATGTCTAGACTAAGCAGAAGTGTGTCAGAACACGTGTCGTAGCCTTCATCTCTCTGTTTTCTGAAAAGGAGACTTAGTTGTTAGTCACGTTCTCTTCCCATTGCCGCTGGAAAATCAATAGTTGGAAAGGCTGTTTTCTGAATAGACATGTTACACTTCAGAGTGACACTGGGGTGTAGACAATGCATGCACCTAGATTTGGAATTTATGATGTGCTCCAGCTCAGATTTTTCTGGAAGAAGTGCATGGAGGGAGGATTGGGGGTGGTTGGGAGGGCAGGAAGGAAGTGGCTAGAGCATTTCTGTCATCCTCAGAATGTGTGAAGACTCCTCCATTGTTTTTTGGGTTTTTTTTCTTTTTTTTTCTCTTTTTTTCTTCTATATATTTCTCAGCACTCCCACGAGGGCACTGGCAACTCTGAGCTGGTTATACATGGTGCCATCAACCAAGTGGAGCTCTTTGGAGAATATGATACTGAGCGGTCTGAAGGAAGAATGACAGCAAGGGGTATGTGAGGAGCTATCAACTACTTAAACAGTAGAAAGTGGAGATTTATATATGAATCTGCACAAGCTTGTATTCAATCTAAGGATTTGATTCTCCTCTCACCTCAGTGAAAGTGTTAAGAAACCACTAAGGAGCTAACAGTATATAAACAGAGTGAGATGAAAAAACAAGCAGGAGGTATTTTCTAGTTCATAGATCCTAATAATCAAATCCCCAGTATTACAGCATGACAAGTTCATTCAATTCAGCAGAGCAGCATGAATGAAACAGAGAACCAAATCTAGTAGTAAGCAGGCAGTCGCCCTAAAAACCTTTGAGACACAACTACATTCTCACTGAGGACAGAGAATATCAAGCAGAATTGAATGGATTTCACAGCAGAACTTGGCTGTAAGTAGTAGATACAATAAATAAGCGATAGCATATTATACTTGTATTCTAAAAGCCATTCCCATGCAGAGAAACAGCACAAGAACCAGGGCTGGTCTTTCTGAAAAAGGACATGGTAGCTACAGGTTCTGAAATATATTAACACTTTCTCTCGATCTGATGTGTTCAGCAGTATTAACAAGAAGAGAAAAAGAAGTTGCTTTCTTTCAGGACTGATCAAAAACTTTTCATTTAAATTCATAGAAAGCAAATGAAAAGTCTATTTTTTCTCAAGAGTCAAAGTGAGTTTACCCATTGACATTCTTCAGAAGTAAAGCTATTTCACATCATTTGCATTACACATTTGCATTCTACAGTTCTTGTATACTGGGACAAAGAAGATGGAGGAAGATCTCTTTAAATAAACTCACCACAGAATCCAAGACAATGTAACCAGGCCAACGCTATGAGGATTCTGTTGCTGCAGTTTTTGTTAGAAAACTGGTAGGCCAAGAAATGCGACCTAAAGGAATGCTCCCTCTGTGTCTGAAAAGAAGTTCAAGGAGTAAACCTAACAAAATGCTATTGCTGCTTGAGAGTTGTTAACAAGTAGATTGCCCTGGAGAACACTCAGTTTTTCAAGTCTGTAATAACTAGTCAATATTATGCATAGCTTATCATCAAGAATTTTTTTGAAGGAGTGGGTCCAGCAATCCAAAATATTCAGTATTATCCACTTAGATTGGGAAATAATAATATAGGAACTTATTTGTGGCTACTGATTCCTCTGTATTGCCTATTCTTGTAAATGACTGTTAAAACTAGAAGGCAGTCTGACAGAGACATGTGACAACCAACATTCTAAAGCTCAGGCTTAGGCTATTTGCCATATGCAAGGGAAATTCATCTTATAAGCAATCATATGAATTGTATTTTTATTGCAGGACTTGATGTGTAATATCATTCATCCTCAGCATAATGTAGCTCTCTGAGAGAAAAAAAAGAAAGTTAGTTATGATCTACAATGCTGGACAGTAACATCAGCTGTATTTCTGCACTTAGCTGGTGTATGCTCCACCATGAATGTACCCACTTATCAAGAGTGAGATCAAGCTGTGATCTGGTTTTGTTTGTGAGGTATTCTTGGGATGACCACAGTGGTGAGCAAACAAGTCTACCATGCCCAGGTAGCAGATGTGTTATCTTGCTCACCTGTGAACTGACTGGGAAACAAGAAGCAGTACCAGGGTAGGAAGAATAAGGCATGGGCATGCTGTCTTCAGAGATGAATTCCTGTAAATAGCATTTTGGAAGAGTAAGTCCTGGACTGACTTTATTTTTATTTTATTTCAGCAGCATCCATAATTTGAAGCAAGCCAGTTTATTGTTTATTAATTTTATTACACAACCAACACTTCTGTTTCAGTACATGTTGGCCAAGGATCTTCCATATTTCACAACTTCCACTTGAAGTCTCCCTCACTGCAGTTTTCTGTCAAACAACAATTTGTCTTCAGACTTAGGGTGGAAGTATTATCTAATATAATACACAAGGAAAAAAATAACTTCCATTCTTTTCTTTTTCAGGCAACCCTCCTGTGATGTCTGTACAAACCACAGATCGAAAGCAGGCTCTGAATTCAGGCTGTTCTCTCTTAAGTACCGCATGTAGGTGAAATTATTACAACTTAATCAATTTATCGTGACAGCTAAGGGACTAGAAAAAAAATAATTTTCTCTGGCCCTGTTGTCTGAAAATATATGTAACAACAGAATCTGAGAGCACTGGGGGATGATTTGTTTTATTCAGAAGCAATGCCCAGGGTAGTCTCAGCTAATATACTCAGACTGGAGACACTTACTTATTAGAATGATACATCTGTGCACACAATGTAAACTTCTAAACAGAATTTTGCCTGATATTTTTCAGAAAAGCTACTTAATCTAATGTCACAAATACGTACAACTTTGAAAGACTGATCCTCAGAGATTATGTTTCCCTATAAATAATTGTCCTGAACTTTTTCTGCCTTCTATGACCTTGGCAATGAATACAATGACAGTGAGAATTCTTCCATGACAGTTTTATATTTTAGCATCCATAAGGCAGATTTTTGTAGTTAATCACATGCAAAGCAATGGCTCACACAGGCTGCAAATCCAGATTATTTGGCAAAAGTCAGAACAAAGAGTATGTTTACTTCTCTACTGGCCAATAACTAAAATAATTTCATCTGGGGCAAGAAAGGGCGAGAGCAAGTGTAGATCTTTATTTTCCCTAGTTTTGGTATTTTTTCCTCTAATTTGGTGATTAAGATCTCTGCTGTTCTCACAACAAAATCAGTGACTGACCCTTGATAGCAACATCTAAAGATAACAGCTGCTTCAAGACAAGGCAGTATTCTTAATATCAGTGAGAAGAGTCTCATCTGGATCAAGATTCAAGCTTTCATTTCTTTCACATATTAACATGTTTAGCTTACAATAAGAGTTCATGAATTAATTATTATGAAAAACTAATTCTGATTTTGACTGGTTTACCTAACAGATGAAATTTCTATTAGCAGGATAAATGATACTCCAACTGAGATATGACAGTAAGCTAATACATTCAGAAAGGATCATTGTTAGCGGATCAGTACAAGCAATTGACCTTACTTTGCATTTATATTTACAGATTCTAAAAATAAAGTAACAAGGGACATTACAACATCAAGTGTCTTATAACTTAGTAGCAAAGTCCATCTTTATTTTCCAGGTATTTCCCAGGTTAATCTTAAGCAACACCATGATACATGTATTGTGTTTGTTCTAATGAGAGTTTTCTCCTCAGTTTTGTGCGAGATGATGGCTAAATGAGAAATACCCAGCTGAATGTTGGGAACTTGAACTTAATGCTTGTTTAAAATAGCAATTTTTGACATCTCCTATGCTCTGCCTAGGTTCTAGAATAGAGGTTATGAATATAACTTATTAACTCATATAAGAAGTTGACAAAGATCTGGTAATTGTAAGTATAATATTTGTGATGTGTAGAGCACTTAAAACCTTGTTGTATACATTAATTCTGGATTGATAAAAAAATCCCACTCTGCCTTATTGAAGTCCACTGGAATTACACGGCTGTAAATTGTAACAGAATTTCAGTCTGTGAGTATATCTAATTATCCTGCCTTATCCTATCTTTAATCTGTCTGTTTAGAGCAGTAGTTAAGAGGCACTACAGGTGGATTCCGAAGCCCTTAAGTAAGAAGTTACAAGGATACTTACATAGCTTAAGGCCCAATTACAGTTTTTGTTCAAGCATCTACACTGTATTATTACTAAAGTTGTGTTTTAATTCTACAGAGAAAACCAGCTTTCTTGGACTTGTTTGTCTTGTTGTGTCTGTAGAATCATTCTGACAGTGAAAGGACTACATATCTGATCTAGGTCTGTTGTGAACTCAGGCAGACAGACTTGTGCATCAAATCCAGGAGGAGGTAGGCAGTGAACATGGCTACACGCAGTCATCCTAGCCTTAGTGGGAAGGGCACCTAGAAATGCTGCAAAAAGTTACATCACTGACAGCTGAGGAAAGAGGTGCCATTAGGGACTGAGGAAAAGAGGAACAGTTAGCATCAGAGGAAAGGTACGCCGTTAGGATCTGAAGTTGGGCTCCTCGATGACTGGAGAAGTGACTTGTGGCTCAGCTGAGCCATGACTGACAACAAACAGAAGACAAATCAGCTCCCTCCCTCTGCAAGTTTAACTCTTTTGTCTGGCTCTAAAGCAGGGCAGTGAAAATATTTGGTTTCCTTGGTTTTCTGCCCCTTTGGTCTGCAGCACGTGCAACCCGTGCTCTATCTTGCACAATATTGTTGGCTGAGGTCATTGCAGTACAGTGGCAGGCAATTGCCTAACTTGTGTGTTTCACTGTTCTTTCCCATGTTCACCTAGTAGTTACTTGCCTGGCACTTGAGAGAAAAGCACATAGGTTGCAGCAGGTACAGTGAGTGTGCAGACCTGCACATACTACGTTGCTTTGTTTGCGGTTATGTGGTGAGGTTAGTCCTGTGACTGTAGCAAAATCGTGGAGGCAGTTGTAATGTGGCCATAGCATAGCTGTATTGTCGGCAAAATAGCAATGTGTTGGAATGTGACCAGTTGTGGGTGAGGTGTTATGGACACAGAGCAACGAGAGACTTAAAAGATGAAAATTAATACAGATGATGACCACCAACTGTGTTCCCAAAAGGAAACAACAGCATACTAGAAGGCAAAAAAAACCATAATATTTATCAAACAATGCTGAAGAAAATCAAAATGTAACAAAAAATGAGCCACTGAAATAAAAAAGAAAACATAAGAGAGACACAACTTCTGAAGACTGATAGCTCTACAAAGCTCTCAGGTCTTCAAAGAGAGCTAGGGTCATATTATGCAAAGATAATGCTTAAACTAATTGCTAGTTTAACAGTGCTCTGTCATAGAATGGAGTTCCTGGCAGCAGCCACTATCAGCTACTTATGGAAGATTCAAAGACAAAGAAGAGGATAACCATTTTTAGAGTGATCTTTCCCTTATGGCAGTCCCCTGCCTTCTGACTGTCAGCCATTTAGGAGTTCTCTGTAATAAATGCTGCATTCAGAACATAGCTGTAAACACATTCTCTGCCCCATGAATTTGCTCCTTTTTTAATTCGGTGCCACATTTACACTGGGCGTGCTCTTTGGAGTGAGGTGACTTCAACAGTTTGCCTTTGCATGTGAGGCTGATGTGCAATATAATCAGAAGCAGTTAAAAGGCATCAGGAGCTGACTTTGGTTACAGCTCGGTATACTATAACTACAGTATGGTGACGTGAGGTTGTCATGGCATTTCTCTATGGTTGGTGATGATGACAGCCAGCAATTCACTCTTCTCATTAGGGTTGCACAAAAATTCATAATCAAAATTAAAGTCCAGTTTTTCTCAGGAATTCTTTTTTCCACACACAACAAATGAAGATTATCCTGTCCAGGAAAATCATTAGATGCATCAAATGGTTTGAGTAGGGCATATTATCCAGAGTATCACAATATTCATATTTGTAATAGAAAGTTTCATCAAGTTCAGTGAACTATTGATAAAGATGGGATGCCATAAAGTAGAGAATTACTTCAGAATCTTTTGCAAGGAGCAAATGGTAGAGAAGGGTGTCTTCAGCTAATAAAGAGGGCAATGTAGAATCACACAATCATAGAATCATTAAGATAGGAAAAGACCTCTAAGTCCAACCATCCACCTATCACCAGTATTTACCACTAAATCATGTTCCTTTGTACCACATCTACACTTTTCTTGAACACCTCCTGGGACAGTAACTCCACCACTTCCCTGGGCAGCCCGTTCCAGTTCCTCACCACTCTTTCAGAGAAGTTTTTGCTAATATCCAACCTGAATCTCCCCTGGACCAACTTGAGGCCATTCCACCTCAGCTTCTCTTCTCTAGACTGAACAATCCCAGTTCCCCCATCCACTCTTCATAACACTTGTGCTCCAGACCCCTCACCAGCTTTGTTGCCCTTCTCTGGACACACTCCAAGGCTCCCACAGTAGGCAAATTGTTTTTCTCATGAAGTCTCAGCAAAAGTTCCCTTGTTCATCCACACCAGTCTTTCTTCTCTCTATCCTATCTTATGGCACCCAGAGACAGCTTGCTTCTGTGCCTAAGACTTTCTTCTTGAGGATCATCCAGCCTTCTTTGACCCCTTTGACCCCTTTGCCCTTCAGGACAGACTTCCTCGGGACTCTTGCTGCCAGTGTCCTGAATAGTTCAAAGTCCACCCTCTGAAAGTCCAAGGTAGCAGTTCTGCTGCCTCCTCTCCTGACCTTGCCTCTATAGCAAATATTCATAAGTTAGCTGCAGTGACATGGCAAATATCTTACCACAATACTAGAAGTATCACTAAGAAGAAGCAAAACTTTAGATGACCACACGTAACCCAGGACAATGTCTTACTACCACAACTGTAGCATATACCAAATGTCTATCTTTGAAATTATAGCTGTTAATAAGCAGATTTTATTTTTCTTCTGGCTTCTAGAGCAGTTCCATTTTTAACCTCAGCCGCTGCTTTGAGAATGGCTTCCTCAATGGTACCATCTGTCTTTCACCTATTACTGCTCAGTCATATGCAGTTGTGAGAATCTGTCCTAGAACAGCAGAATATTGCATTACACTTAGCTTCTGAGCTCTTTTACCGTAATTATATAATGTCTTATAATCTCTTCCTGCTTTCCTGGTAGTTTGAAAAACTGTATGATGTAAAACTGTGCTTGTAATTCTTTAACTGTAAAACATGTCATTTTGTCCACTTTTTATCTCGTCAGCACAATACCTTTAATGTAAATGACTATGGTTTGAGTTTGGGACCTCATGAATGGTACAGTCTCAAAATATACTGAGTAATAGAATACATAAATCCCCTTAATATGCCAACTGCCTATTTCTATCATTATCCATGAATGAACAGCAGTAGTTCATAAAATCTGAGTAGTTCATTCTCCTTGCAGAAGCAAATGTGCATCATAATACAAAGACAGCTATTTAATGAAGATTGCATGGTTTTACCTGTATATTGCTTTCTGTCAATATAAGTCCCAGTTAGTACAAACTTCTTAGCACTACAATCAGTGAAAGTCCTACAGCTAGGTTTGTTAGTCTGGTGTGCAATGCATAACATCTCATTAAATTTCACATCATGGCTACACAAACACTTCAGACTCATTGCATGATTTTATAATATTTGTTTAAAACTGCTATCGCCCATAGAACTTCACTTTGCAAAAATACACAAGAGAATTTAGCAAAGCAGAAAACTTTGTGCTTTCTAAAAGAAATATGTAGGCTTGGACCAGTATTTCAGTATACCTGAATTTTACTGAGACTTGAATTTAGATCTACAGGTGGATACTCAGGCTGATCAACAAAGGAGAGATTTTCCCTAAAAAATGTTGCACCTACTGGAATCAGTGGTTTCATTTAGTGACAGTGGTGCAAATTCCTTTGTGTACATGTCTGAAATCATCAAACCCTGCAAGGAACTGACTTAATATTAATGAATTTAAGACATATTAAAATCTAATCAAGGATGTACACAAGGGATTTTGGTTTTTATATAACTACATTTTAAAACATATATTTAGATAAACAAATACAACTTTGTGTACACATGAGCAAGTATTACAAATTTATACAGAAGCCATTCTTCAGGTCTTTCAGCCTATTTTCAAGACATACTATTTATCCTTAAATTTACTGAAATTCCAATAAAATTCTTTTTGCTTCATGCTGATCAGTTGTTTGCATGAGAAGGAGCACAACTATGATTTATAATAATTGAGAATGCACCAGCCATTATGTCTTCTGTTTCTTGTAAGTTTTAATAATTAATGTGAATTAGCAGATGGCCCCAATTCTTCTTAAACTACTACAGTAAAAAATATGCATTTTTTAGTCCCCCAGGATGGCACCAAATGTTTCTGATTCTGGTCTCAGTACTTCCTTCTTTCTGACTTACACTCTTTGATTTATTTCTATTCTCCTACAAGTAGAAAGCAATTGTCCCTCTAAACAGAAATACAAATAAGTAATTTCTGTTTCAGGGTTAAGCATGCAGGCAAAGGACTACCTGAGTTCACTCTGTATCCACATATATCCCACAGTTCGGAAATTGCACTGATTCAGACTTCACTGGGGTCTTGTTTACACAGGAGAACTTCCCACTGTATCACTTCTTGTAAGTATACCAGTTCCTCAGGTCATACTGTCTACAGAAACATACTTGTTCCAAAGTCAGAGTATCACCCAGAAACAAGAATTTAAGGGGTCTTCGGTTATAGTCACATGTAACTGTTGGTAACATTTTAGTAGTACTTTCTAATGTACCAGTTGCAATCACCATATTAACTAGAATACGCAATAAATATTTCCCAAAATCTGATGAAGGTAAAACCTGGAAAAATCCATGTGTACAATATGAAGCAGGGAAAAACTCAATGATTCATCATAGTGCTATGACCCTGAAACACCAAAGTAATCTTAAACAAAAATCCTATAATATATAATTCCTAGAATATCTATCTTAGGGGACAGAGAATGGCTCTCACAGAAGACAATGCCAAGAGATCCAAAGCTAATAGTAATTTTTGGTATGTTCTAAATTGAAGGTTTTGCTTTTATCCTAAATCTGACTGGTTTATATCTGGGCATATGAGCAGAATGCACAACTCTCTGACCTCTACAGGCAACCCGTTAAACATACAAATGAGGGATTTTCACTGTGTATAAGTAGCGTAGCCTCTCCCAAATAGTGACTCAATCTTGCTCAAAACCTTTTGGAGATATTAATACCTTGGGTTCTCAAGGGACCTTAATTTCCCATTCCCAGAAATTCTCTCATTCTATCAAACAGTCACACACTTCTGTCTACAAAGTTTAATGTTTAAGAAATCATTGTTTCCTTACCCTCAATATTCTTGTTTGGAAAATCATTCCAAGCCATGTCCTAGAAATTCAATAAAACTGTTTTTCTTGTTTAAATTCACAATAAGGACTCACAACTGCCTTATAATCCTTTGATTTTGTTATTCATCATCTTTTTCTCCCTTCAGTCTCTTCTAATTTTCATTTTACTTTCTCTGCAGCCATTTCATTTTAATTTTCTCTCCATGAACACATGTGAAGACCTGCATGCAACACTATGAAGAAGGTCTTAGTGCTTTGTGCAATGCAACATTTGCTTGCCCATCATGTCTGCCTCTTGGAGAAGAGGATTTGAGAATTTCTCGTTTAATACATTGCAGTCTCATGCCAGCCAGTGCATTACCAGCCTCATCAGTTCTTGTGGTGACCCACATCATTTGTACTTCAGAAATAATTTGAAATCACCCTACAAGTGCTGATCTCACATGTGAAAATTCGGTCTACTGCATTGCCCCTATCTAAAAGGACAAATATCTCATGCAAAAAGATTTTAGTCTGACACTGCATTTGATAAAACTAAGATTATTTCATTTCTCTTCAGGTCTTTTACCTTCCAGTATTTTCCAAGTCTTTATACAGTGTTGAATTCAAACTAAAAGACTTAGCAGCATTATCTGAGTGATTTTTCTTCTCCTATTTGCAAAAAGAAAGGCAGATAGAAAATATCTTGACACGAGTATATTTATTCTGTTGATAAGATATGGATTTGTAGTTGTCTGAAAAGAGACATTTTTTATCAAATTTCTGGCTTCCTTCATAGGTATAATACACTGCAATCAAGGTTTACAAGTTGCCAAATCTTCAGCTTTTGCAAGAGCTGCCTGCCTACATGCCATGTTCATAACAAATATAAAAGACTTTGCAGAGAATCTCATTCCAGTGAAGTCTCATTTTTCAACAAAACACTTCATCAAAAATATTAATCAGACCTTGCCATAGATTTCCTTTACAATATGGTCTTTTCCATCATCTCTACAGTCTTTAAGCTTGCTTTTAGACAAGCTTAACTGGCTGAATTTATGTTCTGTTTGGCTTCTCATATTGTGACCATAACCTTGCTCTCTAAGCTATTCCTTAATCATTTAAGTTTTGGGTAAACACAGGTTAGAGTCACTGGTACATTATGTAAGTGCTTTTATGGGGTTGTATTTCATTACAAGACACAGAAGTCTTACATAAGACTCTTTTCTCATATAAATTCATTTCAATAATATATACAGAGATCGATGAAAAATGTGAAGATTTATTAATATGACTTTTTGACATGTTTTCAAACAATTTTGCAATATACTAAAGCTCACAGAGAATTAACGGTAAATGTAGAAAAACAGAGACTTCTTTTTTATTTCAGTGAATGCTTATTAATGTACTTATCAGGCTATTTAAAATGCTTGGCATATTGTAAGTAAATCCATTTACAAACACAGATTTTAAGCATACAAGGAAGTACTGTACCACAAAATATTGCACTAATGATTCCCTGTACCACAAAAGGCTACAAGTGCTACAGGTAATTCCTACTTCAAATCCAAGAGTGATCTTGCTTTGAAAATTTCCAGTGATACATCTCTTACAATTCTTGCTTAGCTGATTTTTCTTATGCCAAGACATTTTCATTTTACTTCTAGCTGTGACTTTCAGTTCATTTTATATTTTGCTTATTAGGTATAAAAGCTACCTTCTGCTGTATGTTCTTCATACAATCAAATCACCCCTCTATCTCCACATCAGTGGGTTCTTTGCATCTCTCTTTCTTTAACCATATTTTGTCTGTTCCAAAGCAGCTGTTTAAGAACTTTCTCATATTTTGAATGGCCATCATGTCGGTAGAAAGCATTCTTCCAATGATCATGTCAGTGCTAGCTCCACTGGTAACATAATGTTACGTTACTCCTTGTTTCACTTCAGCTACTGCATCATACTGTGGAAATATGTTCAGTTCATTATTCCACACAACACTTAAATTTTTCAGACTCATTACTTCTCATGCTACATCCTTTCTGTAAGGATGATCTATATCCTCTAAGACGTCTGTTTTTTGTGCTTGAAGCTGGTGTATCAAATAATTCATGTCACTGCCTCGGTGTTCTGTCTTTACTGTAATTCAGCAATCCCTAACAATGTGCAGATTTTATCAGTAACTGCTTGATGATGATTTGTCATTTATGGTAAATAATTTTGAAGCAGTTTATAGCTTATCACATGCGTGTCCGACCTTTTGGCTTGCCTGGGCTGCACTGAGCAAACAGAAATTTTCTTTGTCCATATATAAAATATGTTATATAGTTAATGATATAAGAGTCAAAACATTTTTTCTTTTATTTTATATTAAAATAAAAATCAGAGCAACTAGAACATAGAAGTAATGGGATATTTTACCTTGCTTTTGTGATACCGATGTTTCAGTGTATGGTTCACTACAAGCTAAAGGTCTTAGTGAGTTCTCAAGATGGTTGTCAGAGATTTTTAGTGAAATATTACTCTTCCTGTGCTTCAGCCTTGACAATAATCTATCACAAATGTATGCACTGCCAAAAAGTGATTACAAGAATAAGGCATGAGTGTGAAGGAAGGGATATTTTTCTCTGTTAGGACAGGTCTTATGAAAGTCTACTAAACAGACATGACCAGTTTTTTATTTGAATTGAATGCCCAATTGCAACTGAATACATTCCATTTGAAAATTCACAGGTAATTTATTTATGTCAACTGAAAATGATATTCTTAGAAATCTTAAAACCTATCCTCAAATTCCTTTATCAAAATAGAGAGCATGGGAGTGTATTTTTTCCTGTTCATAGGACTGTGTCTAGCCAATGCATCAAAATGTATGAAATTGAACTTGCTGTAATTTAGGTTTAATTCCAAATGCTATTATGGTTTGAAATGTAGCACAGATAAGTTGATTTTCACCATAAAGGCACATATTTAACTCATTCAATGAGTGGTCAAGACCACAGAAAATGCTAAATGTGTGAACCCTTTTTAAACATTATGTTCTGGCACAAATTTTCCTTTTGATTCCATATATTTCACTTTGTATATCATGAAGCATTTTTAGCATTTTACCCTGACTTAGCCACTTTTCCATTTGTCTGTCAGAAAAGCTAACTATGTCCCCATAATTAACAACCATATTTCTAAGGAACTCTTGGAATTGCTGATGATGCAATCCATTGTATCTTATGAAATTCACAGCTTTGGTGACGATTTGCACAACATTATCCATATTTAAAGCTTTCACACATAAATTTTCTTGATGAATGATGCAGTGATATTTCATCAAACATGAGTTGTCAGCGATAATTGCACTGTATTCTATTAATTTTATAAATCCCTCTTTTTTACCAACTATCACCAGGGGTGCCACCAGTAGCTATACCATATGTTAAAAAAGGTTGAAGAAAACTGCTTTCATGTATTTTTTTTTACCACTTCATACAAATCAAGAGATTTATTTTGTCTTTTAATTGCACCAACAAAGTCATTTCTTCAGTGACATTATATTCACTATCAATACCTCTAATGGAAATGGCAAGTTGAGCCGTATCTGTAGCATCTGTACTTTCATCTGTCACCAAAGCAAAAAAAGTGAAATTAGCAGCTTCACTCTCTTAATGTCTTTCAATAGATACTCTCCTTTCTTCAGTTCACCTGGCTACAGTCTGGAGAGACAAACTGATTGTACAAAAATTCATTTATTTTTCTTAATCAGGACACATTATATCTGCCACATTTCCATACCTCGCCTAATAAACTCATCATTGGTCAATGGTTTCGATTTTGTGTGTGTGTAATCCAATTTTCTACTGTGTAACTAACTTTTATAACAGAGCCTGTTTGAGTTTTAACTTTTTTGGAAAGATTTTGTTGAGATGGCAGACCTTTTTTCTGTTCCGCTGTTTTGTCTTTACTAAGTATTCCTTGACAGGCATTGAATTTTGCAGCATGTTTTTGCATATAATATCTCTTCAAATTGTAATCTTTGAAACCTGACATGATTTCCTCGCAAATTAAGCATAGTGCCATATTATCTGTCTTGACAAAGAAATACTTATCTGTCCATTTTTCTTTGAATGCTCTTCCTTCATCCATGATTTTTCTTTTCTCTTTTTCTTTTTTTGGGAGTCTTTTTTCATTTGAGATGCCATTAGGCAAGTTGAAATATGAGTGTTGTCAGTCACTGCGTTTTACTCAACAAGCCACATGAGCACATGCCATATGTAATACATGCAGGTTTCAATGTATCTGAGCGAGTTCTACAGGTGTCAGAAGAATCTGCACTGCACTGTGCCTTCCCTGTGTTCTGAATTGGGACTGGGCCACTCAGCAAGGAATAGCCACCACCACAATGATGTGGGGCCAGAGATGCAAGTAGCATTGCAAGCAGTGCCTGGTTGCATGTGGCCTGCAGGCTGCAGGTTGGACATGCCTGACTGATCATATTGAATTTTACTTGGGATACTTTCGCAGTTGATGAGCAATGACAGTCCATACAATGAATCAGCAAGACTGATCAGGAGAGCAGCCTGTATGAAAATGGATTTTGAGTGAACTTGTAACAAAATTTGGCAGGCTGTGACCAAATCTTCAGCAATGCACTACTTCTCCTCCATGATTCAAGGCTGACTTTTTAAACTGGAGATGAATGTTATGCTTTTAGAAAGTATTCATATTTTCAGAGAGAAAAAAAATCATAAGCTAAGAAGGGTGAGATCATTCTGAGAACGTTAACATTTTTGCACACAGCCATAGTTATCCAAATAATCCTCACTCATGGTAAAGTTGTGACTTGAAAGTGACTTGAAAGACCAAAATCCGGTGGTTTTGAAAACATTTCAGCAGATAAAATCTCACCTGCTGTTTGTGTTTCAGAGATGCACAGAGCCTGCAATGGGTGCGGTGGAGGAAGGAGGTGAGAACCCCCAGGAACCGGCAGAACCAGTTTCCTGGGTGCCTGGGAAATCCTGCCTTCAAAGGCATGACTCGACTTCTTTTGCTAAAATATCCAGCTCACATGCAGGTACAATGAAGACTATAAATCACTGCCTACTGGGGCCTACCTGGGTATAGGCCATTTTCATTGCAGTGCACATTTTCTTGCCATATGACAACAGAATTTGACTGGCATGATTTAGATATTTCTCCAAATCTGAAGCCAAAGAGAGCCACAGCAAACCTTTTCTTCCTATCACTGTAGCATCTTCTTTCTGGGGAATCAGCTCCTGCCAACACGTATCTCATTCCAATCACAGTTCCATTTTAAATGCATTGTTTAAAATGCACTGTCCTGGGCTTCCACTAACTGCAGATGTTGGAACCTCTGGCACTTATCTGCTATTTATGTTCCCTCCATCTGTCCTTCATAGGAAGAGTGGTTTCACAACATCCATGCTTTTTACAGGCAACAGAAGACATGTCCATTTTCAACAAGCAAATCTAGTTATAAGATGCTTAAACACAGCAGCAAGTGGCATTCTATCTTAAATTTATAGTATAAATGTGTAGAATGCTAAATAAAATTTTCTCAGTTGACCAGACTACACAAGCCACAACTAGATTCCTTTATTTTCTCTTGATTATGGAAATATGAACAGATATTGTGTCCATTTTTACATTTTGAATTTTACTTAGGACTTTTTCCTTTCCTTTGTAAAAATCTGCATGTATGGATCAGATTAAACTGATAATGTCGAGTCCGGGCACAATTAGTTTTTCATTGGGATTACTATCTCATCTCTGCTTTGAGTAACTCACAGAGAGATTTGGTATGTTTAAAGAAGGCAGCTTTTTTGCAAAGAAACAAAGCACTGAATCCAGTGATAATGTATAGAAGAAAGAAAGAAAGAGAGGAGTCAGTAAGTCATATATATGATAAATAGGCCATGACAGTCTAATTCAAACAACTAATCACTCATTAATAATATATACATTTCCAGCACCTGTGGATTCTTTCAGGATACTTTCTTCACACGCAAGTTTTAACGTTTAAATATCGTATTCATCTGGCACGATGACATTCATTCAAGAAACATCTCAGCTTGAAAGTGCATGAGTTTCCACAGGACTGAATCTATCCTACACAATTTTCCTCCAGCCCCTGTTTGTCAGGGGAATCCCCTGAATCAGAAAACAAGAAAATTAACCACTTTGAACCTGTATCATCAGATGGAACAATTTACTAAAAGCTTAAAGCTCAGTTTGTAGAAAACTTTGGCTATATTGGTTGGAATCCAAAAAAGTAATAATTTTCTGAAGGAAAATATTCTCCACCTGAGTTATAAAAGGAGAAATAGGTCAACTATACATTGCATGTTTGAAACAGATGAGCTACAGAAGAAATTTAGGACAAGAAGCTATTACATCTGACAATTAAAGGAAGGAAAAGGCAGTTGATAAGCAGAGATTGTAATTGTTCGGCAGAAGAATTAAGGACCATAAGAAATCCTTTGCTCTTTTTTCATGTTTGCCCCACAGTTATGTCAACTTTTACTTGATGATGGGAAATACAGGACTGTGAGCTCACTTTTTTTTTGCTCTAAATTGTCAACAGACAAGATTTAAGGGATGATTCTGATCTCTCCATTAAGACACATGAAAAACAGACCCATTATAGCTTGATTCATATGGAACAACTCACTAGGCTGACACCCACTCATTTCCTTTCAATCACAATGCAGGGGAGTTTCCTGTTTAATCACTTCTTAGATGGTCATAATTTTGTTAGGTTCATCCTTTCATCTCATGATCACCATGAATTCAACATCAGAAAACATAATGCACGCTAAGTAGGAGTTGGGGTAAGGTGTATACAGTAAATAGCTTAACTGGATCAACAAGAAGGCAGAAATGCATACTGAGAGAAGGTGGGGAAACTACTCAGATAAAAACAAATTAAAAAATGCCATCCTTACTGAACCTGTAGGCACAGAGGTAGCATACACGCAATAAGAAGTTCACACAGGAAATCTACAGGCAAGAGAAGATTAATGGCAAAGAAACTCAACAGTCATCAACCACTTTTGCTGATGCGATGAAGATATGTAGCCAACTGAGAAAACAAAACAAAACGGATGAAAATATCCAAAAATAGGTAAAAAAGTAAAGGTTTGCCACACTATTCCCTATAATTCAGGAGCATTTCTGGTTCTATATCAGGATCTAGCCATTTACTTATAGACAAAAGAAACTGAAAAGAAATGAAATTTTATAGGCTTGTTTAAAATGATTGATGTAAATTGTCGCTAAATCACAGATATGTCTAACACAGGTGGCAACATGTAGGATGACAGTTTTATCCATAATAAGGTACAGCCTGTACAGGGGAGCCTGTACAGGGCTCCTCACACTACAAAATCATTTTTGCAGACAGATTTCTATTCCACATAGAAAATATTTTCTATGAGTCATTTTGTTTAAATATAAAAGAGAACTACCTTCAGTTGTTTTCATGTCCCTTTGTGTTTTCTGTCTAAGAACATTTAGGTGATAAAATGTCTGCAGAAAGTGAATCTTAAAAGCAATCCTCATGTTCTGTTCTATGTTGTACATTAAACTTCCCAGTACTCTTTACGCTCATCTAGTTAGTGTGTCAAAGATTAATAAGATGCTCAGGAATCATACAGTGAAGAAACAAAAAAAACATAAGAAACAAACAGAAATTGCAGAGCTCCAGACCCGCCTTCTCTGCCTCCTAAAATCCATACACCACCGTATGTTCTTCAGCTTTCACAATTCAAATACTTCTCTGCAGCCCTTTATTTTTCTGTTGGGTATTAAAGGATCTCCTTCCTTGCCACATTCAAAACAAAAAATAAGGTCATCGTTCACTAACCCTGTATTCAAGACAACTGAACAAGGAGCATCGGAGCCTCTCATGATACTTCATGACAAAAATTACTTTGAGAAAATATCAGAGGATGTTGCTGAGGTAACAAATGTTACCTCATCAAGTGAGCATGCATGGTTGGTCACTGAGAACAAGGGAAGCTGAAAATAGAACATCCTTGTGAAAAGAAGCATTGCAGAATTCAAATACAGCACCAGAAAGAGTACTACTGAGACAAAATGAGATTGAGGGAAGATTAGGGGGAAACAGAAGAAGAGTTCTGTTATTTCTGAGGGAATGAAATAAAAAGGGGGGGGCACCATGTTTTTAACCAGTGATTAGGGAGAGCTCAGGAAGAACAATAGGTCATCTTTAGTAACATAATCTTGCAAGGCCAAGCAGAAGGAGTCACTGAGGAAGGGCAAGAGATCTTTATGCCTTTTTCGGTCATTCTCATCATCTAATGCTACCAGTGACTAGCTCCAATGAATATGTTCCAAGAATCTTATGCTTAATCCCAAGCCTATTAAAGGACCAATTACTTACATGGAGAAAGGCTTGACTGAACTTTATCTACCAGCATTGTTTACTGTTTCTTTCAAACAGAACTATGCATTAAAGTTGCACCACACTGCCTGAGAAGATCTGATCATTCACTGTGTGCCATTGCCCCATCTCTGGGGCTATCTCTGACTGTCTTTTGACCTTGGGCTCAACTCATCCATCTCATTAAAATGGGATAAAATTAAGCTATTAAAAACAAAACAAAAGAGCTCACATTGGCTCACTCTGCAGCTGGAGGAACTACAGAGAAGTGCAGAGCCAGTGCAAAGGAAGGAACAGAACATGTAGCTGATAATGGGCTGGAGAGAAAGGTGCAAATGGATCTGGTTCTCTTTTTGACAGCTGTATGGTGAACATTCACCTTTAAAAAGGAGGACAGCTACTTTGCACAAAATCCCTGGGCTAGGCTTTAAGATTTTAAAAAGAGATATGAGAATTCCATCTTTAAATAACAAGTAATATTCAATTATGACATAGAATAGACAAGAGGTGCTGATATTCCACAATGTGCATTACAAACGTGATGGAAAAGAAGATAAATATGAGAAGTCATCACTGAAGTCAGGAACTGGCTTACACTGCTTTCTTTCCTTAAAAAGGAGAATAGGGTGCTTTGTTTTCAGAAAATAAAGTTTTAAGGAGATCCAGTATTAGCACAACAGACATGCTCTCCCCTTGGAAATAATGAAGACAAGATGATGAGAAATGCTTTAAAAGGTGGGTTAATACTGTACTAAGTTTCAGGCTTTCTTTAATTGTCAAACTGCAGAGGGTAAGCCCACCATTTTGTCTTCCTTTTTCACTTTCATTTCCCTTCACGTCTCTTTGACTTTGCCAGCAGAGGGAGCAAACGTGGAAGATCAAACATTTAGGAAGAAGGAACTGATCTCGACCTCGATCTTTGCAGCAAAAACAAGGATCAGTTTCAGCAGTAACTGTGCTATCAGAATATCTACAGCACAAACAAACTTGCTTCATCCAACCCTCTCTGTTCTTGGCAGCAAAACGGCAGTTGTGGACCTGCCACTTCCTTCAGTCCTGCCTTCTTCTCATCTCTCTCCAGTGACAGACCCAAACAGAAAATGGTGCTGGAATTCTCTAGCTGATGACATTTTAAATTCAGCTGCATACTGCTTCCAACCCTGCATTCAGCCTTCCTTATGTTACTTCACTGCATTTGAACCACTGTCCCAGAGCTGGGATTTACTGTAAATCTAGAACCATCTAGCTTATTTGTGCAAAATGAAAACTCCCAAGGGAATTCATGTTTGAGTAATGCAGTGGTGGTTTCGATCTACTGGAGAAGCTTTTCCATTCACCAACCTGCTATAAAAAGGTTTGATATGCTAAGGTCTCCTTCGTGACAATATTTATAAGCCATTTAAGGTTTTATCTCAGATTGCTAGTGCTCTCTTAAAACACCTGCTTTTCTCCTCCTCTCTTATTTTTATCTGTTCACAGATATGTCCCTCTGCAGCACTTTTGAAAATGAAAGGTGATCAAAAGCTAATAATGAAATTAAGGCAGTTATAATCTCTTACTTACATCAAAGATTCTGTAATTTTTCAGGTAAACAGAGAAATGGAGACTAGTACTCTTTCTTTTCGAAAGATAAACATTCCAGTAATTTAAGATTATTTTCCTTAAAACAAATGTCAGTGTATAGGACATAAAAATGGTTTACAAGGATCAGGCTCCATTCTGTCTTTGATAAGAAGGAGGAGAATCAGTAGGATCAGGTCATAGATTTAGGGAAATGCTGGATACCAGGCTTCTCAGAGAGACAGTCACAATAAAATGTTTTAAAAATAGTTCAGCACAAACATTAATTTAATAAAAAATAATAATAATAAAAAGATTATCTTAGTTCAGCCTTCACTCAGTGAAGGTGAGAATCCACCCGATCTGAAAGCAGTCGTCTGAACCAGACAAAAGGCAAGTAATTGCTTATCAAAAAGTGATCACTGACCAGTTTCTGAAATTCCGTCCAGCACTGCATGGAAATGATTCTCCGCCTAGAGCAGAGGAAATGGGTGGCTTTGTAAAACTGCAGACTCCCACAGCAGAGCTATAGGTGCAGCTTAGCTCTCCTCCACAACCAAACAAGGTTTGGAAAGAAAAGAACAGAACCAAAGATCTTAGGTCTGTTGTTGTATCTGGAGAAATCTGCCGAATACTCATGAAAGCTCCTAGGTCTGAGCTGGTAAATTGTTTTTAAGAGAGCATACAGAGAGATTACAACAGATGGAAGCAAAGTCCTTAAATATGTCCTCAAAGATTATAAAGCTGTGCAGACCCACAGCAGATATTCACCAGTGACTCCTTCCACCTCACTCTGATGGTACTGTATTGAGCAGTACATGAGCTCAAGACAAGAGTAAAGATAAAAATCCTTTTACATGCAAATGAAATCCTCTTACTTGGTACAATCCCAGATCAGTTTACTCTGTACTGCATTCTCAGTTTATTGAATAAATTGAATAGGATAGATACATTCAACATTCAATACTCTATTTTATATTCAATACAGAATATATTGAATGGAATAAATTGAAAGGACTGGTCAGCTCTTTAGATGGGTAGGAAGCACCCCCTTCAGAAGGCCATGAGCAGGAGAGCAAAGGATCTTCAAATGCGTTGGCATCCAGTTTCCAAAGGAAATTCACAGTCAAGGTTAACCTGGCCCTATTAATTATGTAGTTAGTGACTAAAATAGATAGTGGAGCTACTTCTTTCTGCCTGTGGAAAAGTAAACATAATTAAAATGAATGCTGTCCCTGGTAACTTGTTTATTTTCAGCTCTCTTCCTGACATTTATTTTAGCAAAACTAGCATGTTGAGATTCTCCTTGTGAGACACTGGCAACCAGATCAGAAATTCTCTACAAGCCCTATACAGGGATTTAACCTCTGAGCTCTACAAGCCCTATACAGAGCATTAATCTCTGAGTGGGTGGTCACCAAGAACCCAGGGATAGAGCTAAGATTACTTGTGCATCCTCTAAGTCACTGCCCAAGATCCCATCTGTTTGTCCATACATAAATATTATCTACAATACTACTCAAGAATACATCTTGATTAGTAGATTAGTGAAAGCATGCAAGGACTTAAAAGCTGCTATGTCTGCAAGTCAATTCAGACCTAGACTGCCAAATACAAGATTACCAGACTATAACAAGCATGTAGCATTTATCTCACACAGGTAATTACCATGCTGCAACATTGATTGTTGTTTGCTATAAAGCATGAGAATATCTCATCGTTCAATGCACCTTGTCAACAATATGCATAATTGTAGAACTAGCCAATTTTCACTATGATTGCAGTATGTGTGATAAAGAGCTTCCACTGACAACCCACACTGAAAAATGTGAATGTGAAACTGAATAATGAAAAACATAAAATGCAGTACCATGCTCCCGCATCTGACTTCTACATACAAACTTCACATGGATCACTGAGTCTCTAGTGAAACTGCCTAAAACAGTTCCCAGTTGGTTCATTTAAATTTGAGGCTTAATTTTCAACCACTACTCAGAAGATTTCATGAATGGCACTCAGCAAACCTTAACTCAAAGGACTACCTCTAAGCTCTGACACAGTCAACACTTTCAAACTCATATGTCAATGAGCTGCCTGAAACTTGAGCTTGGAAATGATCTAACTTGATGACATCTGTTTGGGCATTCAGTCTTAGGACTTTCCTGACCTTGAAAATTACTGAAACCTGATTCAGCGGTAACACTGTTACAACTGATACTTACAGCTGAATGCTTCACTATCATAATTTCTCATGCAATTAAGTTTCACTTCTCAATTTATGAAATACTGTCCATATCTGGTTTAGCTCATAGATTCTCTTGAGAGACCTGTGACTTACTCTGAACACCTGATGACACTGTGTGGCAATGTCAAGACCTGCAACAACCAACTGACAGTATTGTTGGACCTACCATGCACAGCCTTCAATCATTTGCTAGCACTTCGCTGCACAGGAAGGAGCACAGTCTTCCAGCTTTGTTCTCCCAACCATATGCTACATTGGCCACCATGTAGTCCCCTGCAGTTACATCCATAATTTTGTATTACTGATGCTGAATAACAATGTCCTACCATACTTCTATTCGGAAAACACAGGAGCCAAAAAAGTCATTAAGAATCAAAACTTTGCCTAACCTTCTTCTCTATTTAAAACTCTGTTCAGCCCTTGTCAGATTTGCCTAATATTCTGACATCTCATATGGCCAGCCCTGCTGCATGATCTCCTTTAATAGAAGAAAATACAAACCTTGCTGGAAGCAAACTGTTGAAAATTCTTCCATTAGACTCCCATGTTTTATGCTGTGATATTCCTCAAATACTTCCAGGTTGCTTGAAGCTAGACTGCTGCAATCACACTCTGTTACAGCATAAGGAAAATCTTAACTGCAGGCACAGGCTATGATTCACAACATACAACTTAAATTTCCTAACCAGATGAGGTCTGTGTGCACCAGATTCTGCTTCTGAAAATGCTGATATGATCAGATCTGCGTACACCAGTACTGCTAGTAATATTATTTACATGACTACTCCATCACTGAGCATGTTAAACAAGCAGAAGAAGCCAAGGCAAACAGATGTTTTCAAAGACACCTAGCATATGCATTAGAATTAAGAAACCATTATGATTTAAAAATGAAAATTACTGTCCAATTGGTAAATATCTCAGCCTCATTTGTCAGTAGCATTCAGATCAAGCATCCTGTCCTCTGATCTGGAGGCAAGCTACTCTGTTGAGTGGTCACATTCTTACTCCATGTTCTTTGCAGGTTATCAGGTCCACACGTATTGAGTGAATCTACCTCATAAGGAGGCACAGGAGTCCTAGATATATAAGGATGTTGCTGTGAAACAGAGTTAGCATTTCAGTTTACAGTGTGCTAACTGCTTGACACTGCCTCCATCAAAGCTAGTTTAAAATCAGCCCAGCATCAATTGCAGAGGTGGAAAATGGAAGAAAGAGGCTTCTGTATTGTTATTTAATAGCGTGGTGAGCTAAAACAAGAAATACACAAACCTTTTGAATGAATCATTTTGTTTTCACATGACGGTGATACTATTTGCAGTACACGTGGAAAAAAATGAAATGTACAGGTTGTAATTTATCCCCAAAGGACTACAGTGGTGCTACAGACCTGCTGAAAATTACACACATCTTTAACCTGGGCCAGCAGTACCATGAGCAGATAAAGTAATGAATAATGGCTTATATTTACATTGCTGACTTGTCTGGTCACATCAGGTATTTGTATTGATGCACATGTGTATTTGCAATATTGTAAAGGAAGTGTTCACTATAGAACCAGAAACTGAATGTCTTCATATTTCTGCTGCTCATTGCCTCCGGTTAAATCACTTACATTTAGTCAGTGTTCTGCTGCTGACTTCTTCCACCTGAAACATGATAATGCTTGTTGTTATTTACATAGCAATTAAAATTAATGAGATAAATACAGAATTAGAATGACCACTTTTTATTCATTGAAAGTTTTCAGTGTAGTTTCCATGTAGGATGTGTAATGTAGTCTGCAAAAAAAGTGAGCCACTTTCTTCTGTTCATATCTGTGCGAATGTAAGTTCTTTGCACATAAACATGGGTTTTACTAGGCACATCTTTCATATCTGAGATTTTCAAGGATTGGCTACTGTAAATATACATCTTAAATTCTTTAGTCCAGCTGCTTAAGCTCTTATTCTGTTTAAAAAGCATTTTGTTCCTTAACTGATTCCACTGGAGTGAGATACAGTGTAGTTTATCAGAATCTGGCAGTGAGTGGCTTGCTTCATTATTAACATCAATATCTTTCAGTTCTGTTACCAGATGCTTAACTGTTACAGGAAGTTTGTGTAAAACCAATTACAATGAAATCAAAGCAGAAACCACCGATATGGTTTTGTTTACAAAGGCCGAAGTCTGATATGTTATTCATTTGACAACTGTCTCATATTCAAATCACAAGACTTTCTACATGTAATCTATCTCACAAGCCCTGAAACAGATCTGGAGACAAAGCAACAGCACTGACTTTTTCCTCCATTATTTGAACATACAATTAATAAAAGGCTATAAATGACTTATTAGGTGACACTAATGGCTAAGCTGGAGTCGTGCATACAGTTTCCTTAAGTCTACAATGAATGTTTTGTGACAGGTCAGATCTGTGTGAAAGGACATGAAGGAGATGCAAAACAAATATTCTTGACTATTAATGTAGTCACTAAAAATGACTGAAAGTCAGCGGGCAGAAGCCTGTAGATAGGGACAGTTTTATTTCATTCCGTTTCCTAAAGGGAACAAGAATCAGAAGATATGATAACAGTGAGGAGACCACAGCTCTTTGGAAAACTTAGGAACACATTTTATGTGGAATAACATCAGTGAGCTGCAGTTGTCAGCTCACTTGTAGTGGTAGACTAAATGAGGATGGCTGAAGTAATTACTGTTCCCAGCTGTTTGCTCACTCACTGCAAGGAGAGCTTCAAAGGCTGTGTAAAATGTACAGCACCCACAATGGTTTATAGGTGATGGTTGGGTAAACTGAAAAAAAATCAGAGCTACTTTGTTGCAATGGACAAGACTGTTTCCCTCAGAGGATAACACCTATTTCTGGTCTATCTGCCTCAAAAGGAATCTCAGCTACAGACTAAGGCAGGTGGCAACAGCTTCTGCTCTTCCTGACTTGGTTTGTTACCACTTGTGAATCAACATCCCTATTAATAACATCAGCACCAGCATCCCCCTCAGCAATTCACCTCTGCTGCCTTTGTGAGCAGCCCTGCTAAGAGCCTAGATTTGGCCAACTCCTGAGTGACCCAGGAGTTTGGTGAAATGTCAGCACCTCAAGGAAACAGAAGAAAAAGACAGCTTTGAGATAGTGGAGGAATTGCAACATTAATGGCCTGGAGCAAAAATGACAAACATGCCACTAGCACAGCAGGTTGAGACTATGATTTCATTTTACACAGCCCACCACTATTTTAGCCATCTACGTGTACACACACAGACACACAAACACACACTTATATTATTCCTGGGTAATATTAAGGTCTGTGTTAGTAGGTGGCTTGTTAAATGTGTTTGAAAGGATCTATTCAACTCTCAGCAAGCAAAAATTTTCTTTCTCCTGTTCTAGAAGACTGCTTTTGGAATGAACAAAACCTACTGAAAGAAGGAAAATACAGCCCCAGAAATGAAAAGTAGAAGAAAGTGGTAACAGGAACAGGGAAAAGGACAGTAAGGCAGAACAGGGAAATCTTCATGAAGAACCCTTAAGTGAAAGGGCGCATACCTCAAGATCATTCTGAATCAATAAATCTTATCATACACTACAAACAAAAAAGACCATATGTTTCCACGTTGACTGAAATGGACATGACTGCTATGTCAAAGGCCACTTAGTTCAACGGCTGTGACAGCAGCCAGTAGCAGATATTTCAGAAACAATAAAAGAAATAGAGAAAAGAACGATACTTCTACTGATGATTCCCCCCAGATGCCACAAACTGGTTATGTGATATTGCAAGGTTCTTCTGTGAGCATCTTTGCACACTGCTGGACTCCATTCCCAGGTCTTTTCAGAAACTGAATGGCCCCAGCACAGTTGCCTGAGAAACTCCATTGGAAACATCAGATTGTTCCAAACATCGGCTTTCATTTCCTATTAGTCAGCTGCTAATACACAAAAAGCCCTTCCCTTCTATGCACTGAAAGCTTAATTTTCACAGGAATCTTTCATGAAGGTCTCTGTTGAATGACTCTTGAAAACGCAATCCACCTTGCTGATAACCAGAGAATTTTAAAAATGTGACCTTACCGACTCCGTTGGGGCGTTCCATCAGATTTATGAGACTTGACACCCCTCTAGTATTTATCTATGTATTCTCTAGCATAAATTCCATAATTAGCATGATATGGAGGTTACACATAGAAGTCCTTGAAACACAGCGGGAGTCTTTCCCTCTCCATAAAGGTAAGTTTAAGGAAAGGAACTATAAAGCAACCAGGAACTGCAATGTCTAAAATGTTTAAAATTGTGCTAAGTACTTTGAAATGAATCAGGCAATAGTATAAACAATGAGAAAATTTTAGCATGGACAAGCAGATTGAGAGTGTGTCACATCAGAAATTATGGAGAATTTGATGAAAACATTTTCTAAGCAAAAATCTTTTCAGCAACACAAGTTACAGCCCTGCTAGCAATCCTGCTAGTGGGACTGTGGCTTAGGGATGGCATCGCTTTTTCCCACATCATCCCTACCTGGCCACTGCCCATCTCTGTTATTTCCAGGCTTTCTTCCCCAGTCAGAGGGAATGGGCTTTTCAAAGAGCAAAGAGGACAGAGAACTGAAGAGCTCAACCTTTACTTGTTTCAGGAAATCGGACATCTGAGGTCTGCATTCAGTCTCGCCAGAGACCTATTTTAAAGCTTCAAAATCATCACTGACAAAAAGCTTTCCTAACATGCAGCCTGAATTTTCTTTTTTAACACAAGTCAGTTGCTCCACATTGAAGAATTATCCGCTCTGCAGCCCCACTGAATTTCTTTCCTTTTGTATCCCCAAAATACAGGTAGATACAGATATTCTTCCTTTCATTCTTTCTATGATGCTCTAGAAAATGTATTATCTACACAGAGGTGACATTTCAAGTCATACTGTGGTTCGGTTTCATTCTGTGAGATCTTTGACAGAATAGGAAGTCGAAGGCAAAGGCAGATTATAGGTCTCTGTATTGGTAAGATTCAGGAGTTTGGGGGAGTTAGATATTAGTGCAGGGTTCCTTTCATACTGTTATTTTTATCTCCCTGGTAGCACACAGATACCCGAGGGCTTGCAATCGATTGCATGAGGTTCAGCACAACCCTTACAGAAGTAGTGTTCCTCTGAAGATCTCAGTGAAGGATTTAGATAATATTAATTACACAATTACATAGATGAACAGTGCCATGAGAGGGCAAAGTCTGGACAGAAGCGATTGATTGCTTAATTTAATAATCACTGTGACATCAGTGACAAGTACACACCTTGTGCACATTGTATCCTCCATTCAGAAGTTTGGGCAGATGTTTCAGGGCAGCCCAATAAATGCACATGTATGCAATATGCACCCGTGCACACATTTTTTTCTTTCTTTTAAACTTTCCCTCCTTTTTAATAATGTGCTACAATGCTGATTATAATATTTGCCCGCTCAGTGTAGGGCTTTTCCTATTACTGTGTAAAGCAAGACTCCTCTCTATAGTTTTGACATTCACTCCTGGCATATTTGGCTGAGAATTCATACACAGTTATTTGTGCATTATTACTGTCTTTCCTCTTCTGTTGGTGCCACTGCTTCCCCCCACACTCCTCCCTTCTTCATTTGTCTTCTTCTTTCATACTTCAAATCTATATTTGGTTCTTTATTTGCCTCCGTATCCAGTCAGCTTGCAAGCAATTTCATTCATTTGCTAGCACCATCCTAATATTGTTCCCTTTCTTCTGCCTTTTTAGCCTTAAAGCTGGCTAAAGGCTTTTTTTCAAGGCATTGCTCTGGAACTACCAGACATTTTTAGGTAGGCTGAATGCATTCAGCCCAAAAGCATGTTATTTTCTTACGATGACTGCTACTGAAGATGGAACATTTGGATGGTGTGACCTCCTTGTCCTTACTCACTACTGTTCACAGTTAATTTGTGTGATCTGGGGGACAGGCAGAGGGGACTGGGAAGAGGAGATAAATATCCACTGCAAATATGAAGGAGGCTGACAACAGTGAAGAGAACTAGGAACAACTCATCCTGAAACCAAAGCGTTTGGATTTACAAATTAATGTAATTTTACTATTTTTGTGACTGCCACAGCATGCGACCTCAACCATAAACAAAAAGAATGGAAATGAGGTTTAAAATGGAAAGCTATGTACATGGTTCCTGTTATGTCACTCCCTCTGGCAGAAAAAGCAGGAAGACTCTGCTTAGATTTCTCAAGATACTAAACATGTGGTAGTTGTCTCAAGTCTTGTTAATACAGCTATGAATATGCCTTCTGAGGAGCAACTATGCTGTCTTTCCTTTTTATTTATTTATTTATATATATATATATATTGTGAGGTGAAAGCACATCTTCAGACTTTTTCATTTTCCCACTTAGAAAGTACATAGTTTGAAGAAATTTTCCAGTTTCCTTATTTAATTGATCCAGAGTAGGCTGAGTATCAGCAGTTCTAAGTGGGTGAGAGAGCTGAACATAGTCACCTATGTCAAGCTGCTTGCAGGAGTAAATATTTGCAGGAGTAGGTCCTGAATTTGCTATGTTTAATATGATAACATGAAGAAGGAACATTAGAATGTATCATACAAACTGCAATGCATCTCCTTTTACCAAATAACATTTTAACTTGCATCCATATCAATGCAAAGCAGGTGCCATTTCAAAGTCAGAACATTGTCTATAGTCTAAAAGAAGGTTGTTAAAAGATCCCACTGACCACAGTGATGAAATATAAAAATACCATCACTGTTCTAATTTCTCTTTAGTGACAACTTTTTGTCTGCTTGCTTTTCAACTTTGGAGATACTTACAACTTCTAAACTACAATTTATAACATCAATCACTCACATCTGCTCACTGTGGTTACAACTCTGTCTTTGATAAACTGTTATCATACCTTCCATCTTTGTTTAGTCAAGAAGGAGCTGAGGGCTGTTTTGAAACTGAGTTGAGTAATCAAAATGCAGAAGAAAAAAAAAAATAAGCAAGAAAGAGTTTAAATGTATGCGCTACTTTGGCTCACAAATGGCTGTCTTTCTCCCATAGAGTGCCACACATCTGTTCCAGTTCTATTATCTCATATCCCAGGATTATCTGTTCTGTCTCTGAGTTGTGGCTCTTGGATCTGCAATACTATGCTTGATATTGATTTGATTCATGAAATATTATCTTTCCAATCATAAATTAATTCATCTTTTGAAAAAATAGTGTCCTACTTTCAAATGAAATTGTTTTTAAAAATCAGACTTCAAAACATCAAGCATGTATCCATTTGTCTGCTTTCACAGAGAATTAAGTCTCCGACATCCTGAAATCATTTTAGATAGTCATCATATGATGCAAAATCGTCCGCTCTGAGAGCTGTAGTAAAGAGAAGCAAGTCTATCAAAATAATACGAGAACCAGCCCAACCCTTCACGTTAACCTCAAAACACCATCAAACTGAAGTTCAAAGAAGTTCAGCCAGTCCTTGCATGTTTCCCTCACCCACAAATATTTTAATGTACCTCAGTATATCTTGATTTTAGAGAGAATTGGGAAGCAAGGTAAGAAACTTGCTATTCAACAGGCACCATAATACACGTAAGGCAGTCTACTTGCCATATTTTTCATTCTAATCACTGAAAGAAGTGAAGACACAACCTTTATGAAATGTCAAAAACCATAGATAAATTTAGGAAAAGCAAACAGCAAACTTCAGACTTTACTTGGTTCAAAATCACGATGTGATAGATGAAAAAGAAGCAGAGCAATAAGAACAAAAAAAAACAACAACAAAACAATTCAGCCAGCTGAATGAAAAAGAAAGGCTTATGGATTTTCACAGCTATATTAGGGACTATTACGTGAAAGACCTTATGCAAATACTTAGTGGAAATTTATGTACAATATTATCCTCTTGCCTTTCTGTGTGTAGCAGTCAAATAGTGATTAGTCTACATGCTCATCTGTGAACAGAATTAATAAATAAGGGGAGTTTCCCTGCTTAATTCTATAACTAGAAAAACATTTATTTTTCTTCAGTGTACATAATCACTAAATCATATTTTAGAATTGAAGATGGTGGTAAACGTGCCTGCATTCTCTGTAAAGACTGGACCTGCTGAAATTTCTGACTGGAAAAGAGGCTCCAATACAGAAGGCTGCAAAACAGAGAAATTACACACAGCCATAAAATCACAAAAGTGACCTTCCATTTTGTTTATGGACACAAGAAAAGCATGACATGAAAACGTAGCAAGTTGTTCAATGGGAAGATTCCTGATAATTGCAAGCATCTGACACTAAACTGGGAGTCAGTCCCCATGAGATGGTCTCAGGGATGATAGTTACTGATTATCACAGGAAGTTTGCTAAGAGTAAAGCCAGTGTTGTGCTTATTATCCCTAACTTGACTGAGTAAATCTGTTTTTCACTCAAGACCTCAAGAATCAGCCCAATGGAGTTAATAGGTGCTCCTTTGTACACTCCAAGTGTTTTGGATATGTTTTGTATGCATCTTACAAGCAGTAGAGAAAATGTGCATAAAGAATAACACAAGCATTGTTGTTGAACAGTGTACCAGAGAATGAAGGTCTAATTTAAATATGCTAGGTGTTCTCTTGACTTTGTTTTCAGTCTTTCAGATGACTGTTTCTAGTGAGGAAAACACATGTAACACTGTCTTCTCCTCTTCTCATTTTTGGCACTTGGAGTGGGTCAATATTGCTCAGCTGCATGATTGTCTTCTAGAACTCAGGTTTCATGAACCATGTTGAGACAGGAATGTTTACCCCCAAAACAAACCAATGTTGTCTATGTGGAAGGCTATTTCTCACATTTGTGTTCAGAAGTTCATGTTTGCCAGTTGACTGATGCCTTAGATCCTCTCTCTAAATGGAAGAAATGGCTTCAGCCTTGAGAACTGTGGCTGGATCATTTTGAACACAGGCGCATTGCCCTACTTTGCATTTACTCATATGTGTAAAAATGATAGCATTATCTTCAGTGGTGCATACCAGCTCCAGGGGCTGACACAGCTAATGGACATGTGTGGAGATGCAGGCAAGCTGGGATGTGGCAAGCTTCAGCATGCTGGTTGAGGACATAACAATTTCTTATTTGCTGAACTTCTGCATTTATGACAGCTCATTTGCCAGAGCAACTGCGTGGGAGACTGCTTTTGATTTTCCTCTGTATCTCAGTGTAGTATGCTAGCCAGCAACACTGCAGCTCTTAAAGAGTGTTTTCCAGCACAATGACATATTTTAAAGATGACAGCATTATGAACTGTTCCAAAGGAGCTATTTGGTTTTTAAGATGACTGCTCTAGAAAGAATTCTCTGGCTCAACAGCACCAGGAAAAGGGCAGGGGAAATACAGATGCTGCAATCTGGTTAAGGAAATGACAAGCTCCTGTGCTGTAGTACTTAAGCCTGGTCTCTAGCCGACACCATTTATGAGCTGTTACATACGGCTGCAATCACACACAGGCTCAGCAAGGCTTTCCATAGGGCTCACATTTGTTTTCACATTCCCTTTGTAAATGAGTATGTAATGTGGTGCAAATGGTAGCAAATGGACATTAAATGAGGCTTGTATGTGGACTGATCCTTTGTAAATATATATGCTATTATGAAAGCAAATAATAAGAAGTCAAACTAAGCAACAGCAGCCTCTGCAACAGAAATGAGTGAAAAAGGAGTTGTTTTACATATACAGCATTTTGAAATGTGGGTTTCCTGTTTAAACTGTCTTCACTCCAGCCTCAACTTCTCTCTCCATACTAAGCCTACAACATATTTTATATTGCCATGGATACTTTGGATGGAAGACAGTGTGCACTAGCAATCAATTTTTCCACAGGAAACCATTCCAAGAACCTGCCAGGCTCATATATAGTTTTTGCTCAACAGTGCACAATCTTTTTCTAAAGGGTACGACTAGTTGGTACTTCAGCTGCTTGTCTGCAAATTTGGAACAGGCTCAAGGCTTTACCACTCCCCAGGATAATTGCTGCTAACTGCATTTTGCTATCACTCGTCATTCCTAGGTATTTTTACCTTCTGAAGCAGAGTATGGTGGACTGCAAGAGGAAACATTCTTTAGGGTACAAAGAAGAAACGTGAGCTGTCATTTTAAAAAATCATTAGGAGAATAAAAAACAAAACAAAACAAAAAAAACCCTACAATGATGGCCAAACAGAAGAGAGTTCACATAAATTACATGGAGTTGAAGGTATTTACAGGTTTGGAAAGGGAGTAGGAGGAAGCAGTTCATATGATATAAGCATCCCAAGGCAAAAAGAGAAGTTAAAAAAAATAATAATTGAACAATCAAAGACAATGGCAATAATAATCAAAGAGTGTGGGCAAACTACACTTAAAACTTTCACTTACCTTAGCAGTCAGGAATATGAGCCTTTCTTTCTCAGTATTTATTCCTCTTCTTTACCTCTTCTCTAGCAATTTGTCCCATCCAGCGCTCAACTTCCCTCAGGGCTGTATTCAGTTAAGTGCTGTAAGGTTATTTGAGTCTTCTATCATACTTCTCCCTCAATAACGCTGTTATTTTTACACTTTTTGGAGATGAGGTCAGTGCAGTTCCAGAGGTGGTGGACAGAGGACTTCTCCTCTTTCCTTAGGAACTCTCATCCCCAAGTAGTGTGAGCTCAGCAGAGACTGGCCAAGGTTCTCCTCAAGCAACAGGAGTGTGCAGTGACTTTCTTCTCCTTTCCTCCAGCTGGAGCACAAAGTACCTAATTCCCAGGAACAGTCCTTTCCCTCAGCCGTTTCCTTCAGGCATCCAGTAGCAACACTTACAAAACCTCTGCAGCCTTACATCTGCTATGGCACTTTCCATTGTCTTTTCCTAGAAAAACAGAGAGAGCCTTAAGTCAGAAAAGTGGAAGAGAAATGAGGCCTGGCCTAACTCATTCCTGCTGCTGGAACAGCCAGTAATGTCCTGCACCACAGTATCCCAGCTCCTGATGACAATGGCTTGACAGCCAGCAGCACAGCATAGAATTATAGAATCATAGGATGGCTTGGTTTGAAAAGAACCACAATGAGCACCTAGCTTCAACCTCCTGCTATATGCAGGGCCAACAACCACCAGACCAGGCTGCCCAGAGTCGCATCCAGCCTGGCCTTGAATGCCTCCAGGAATGGGGCATCCACAACCTCTCTGGTCAACCTGTTCCTGTGTGTCATCAGTCTCTGTGCGAAAAAATTCCTCCTAATATCCAACCTAAACCTCCCCTGTCTCAGTTTAAAACCATTCCCTTTCATCCTATCACTATCCATCCTTGCAAATAGCTGTTCCCCCTTCTGTTTATATGCTCCCTTCAAGTACTGGACGGTCACAATGAGGTCTCCATGGAGTCTTCTCCAAGCTAAAAGCCCAGTTCCCTCAACCTTTCCGCAGAGGAGAGGTGCTCCAGCCCTCTGATCATCTTAGTGGCCCTTCTCTGGACCTGCACCAAGGGTCCACATTGTTCCTGTACTGGGGTTCCCCAGGCCTGGACACAGTACTGTAGATGGGGCCACACAAGAGCTGAGTAGAGGAGGACAATCACCTCCCTCTCCCTGCTGGCCACTCCTCTTTTAATGCAGCCCAGAACACAGTTGGCCTTCCGGGCTGCAAGCGCACTGCTGTTCATGTCCAGCTTCTCATCCACCAGGACTCCCAGGCTTTGCCAGGTTGTGTGCAACAAGGCACAAGGTTGGCCCTGATACTGCCATACTGAAGTAGGAGAATATATTTGATGGTTGTTTACTATTGTCATCACTTTGAGTACCTCCAATTTAAAAGTCAACACTACGGATTCTGCATATAACCTCATTTTTGCTTCACCACTTTTTTATTCATTGACTTTCAGTGCAAAACCTGATCTAACACAGAGAGTACAATAACAAGAATGCATATTTTGGTACAGGTTGTTTTACATAATTCTTGTTAAACTAAATTAATCTGTGGCAAGATCGATTCACTCTTCCAAGGTTACAGAGTTCTTGCATAAAATGGAAAACTGTAATGTGTTTCCCAAGCAATTTTAATAACATATTTTCCTTATATTCCCTTCTATTTGATCAAACATTTTTTATGGGTGTGCAGAGAAGTGTCAATTTGCAATGCCATACAGTCATTTCAGACATTCCTTTTGCTGTACTCTGTCCGTCTACCTACAGCAACCTTAACAGACTTGACTAGAAGTACCTGGTAATGTATAGTCACTTGTAGTCTGCTCATCTCTCAATCTGCCAATATCTTAGAGCAAATTTTCATTTTGCTACTTACAGTTCAATACAACTAATAGTTGTGGTACTTTTCCTTCCCTCTACATGTTGTAATTCTCCCCACATCCTTCCCAGGGGAAGCATCGTGTCCTCCTGGCTTGATCACATTAAATGCCTATTACTACAGGAGTGAAAACTCTTTAAACCTTTGTAAAACAGCCTTTAAATCACTATGGACTGCTATCTTACACATCTTAGGCTTTTAAAGGTATATCTACTTCTTTCTTTAAAATTCAGCTCCCCAGAGCAGGATTTCTGTTAAATGTAGTTCATCTTGGATTCTGGAGCAAGCTTTACAAGGATGCCTCTTACTTCTTCGTTAGGCCTTGCCAGCATACATTCCATTTTTGATATGGCTTTTACCATTGTTTCCTAAATATTTCTAAAACTTGCTCTCTAATTCTTTTAATTGGTCACACAAGGAACTCCCTCCAATCTCCATGTGTATCAGGCAGCTGAATGCAAACTGTTCCCCAGATCAGATCCATTAGGGAGTGTTCAGATCATTTGATTACTGCTATGGGTGTAGAAGTAAGCCGATATAGCCAGACACTGAAGCCATATAGCATACCCATTATAGAGTATGTATTCTGTGGCATGAAATAGTAACTGTAGTTTCTGAAATCATGGATCATCACTCTTCAAGTATTACTGAAATCCAGTCCTTTTAACAAATTTGCAACCTTCCTAAGCATCCTTCTCTGGACAGTACTTAGCTGTCCGACTTTCCCATCAGCTGCATCTAGGACTTAATTAAAATATCCCCATGGAAGATGATTTCCTCTTTCTTGAAGGCTACAAGAAATACAAAAAGTTATACAAGAACACGAAAAAGCAAAGAGGAAACATTTAAGATAACAATTTTTTTTAATTTTTACCTGGGGTAACTTTTGATCAGAAGCATCTGACTCTTTCATCTAGCAAGTATCTTTTAAATACAAGCAGAATATATTAACCCAACAAAATAGCCACACCCTTCTCCCACTCATCAAAGGGAATGGCTCAGTTCTCGTGCTTTTCACACAGATTTTTCTTGTGCTGGCACAATAGTAGGTGTACCACTCAATTTGTAAAGTCTTCTGGATGACAGAGCCTTTAGAAAAAAATTGAATTTAATTTTCCTTGGTTCTCCCATTCAACCAGTATTATTTCATTCTTCCCTATTTTCAAAGTATTCTTTCAGCGCAGACATTACAAATAGTTAAATAGTTATAAATTGTTGAATATACAGTAATAAAGATTTTATTTTAAAACTAATTGCACTGTTTACAAAAGACGTTCAAAATCTAGCTTACTTATAGGTTTCAAAATAAGGTTCCAAGGTGTTTTTTTTTGGTCCCAAATCATTTCCTGGTATATATTACAGCCCTAAAATTGCCAACAGAAGTCACAATCAGCCATAACTTATTTCCTCATTGGCATTTTCTGACTGTGGAATCACTTCTCTTTGTCACCCTTTTGAAACCCCAAATCAGGAGTTTAAATTCACTTCTACTATTTTCAGTGATGTTCCACCTTCCGTTGCTTACTGTTTCCTTCGTATTATTTTTAACTGCTAATCAAATCCTCTTGAATACTCACATCTTGATGTATTTGCTGTCTTACCCCTGTCCTTTAATTTCATCTATATGTTGGCCACAAGAGTTTGCTATCTGGCAACACAGCGGTGTAGTTCCAGTTTTTCATAGGACTCAGGTTGTATTTCCAGACTGTTCTCCAACCGCAATCACTTCTTCAGGGATTTAATCTCCTCGTTTTTATGATGTGTCCTTGATACATAAAAAGGTACTTGAAAGGAAAACCCTGTATTTTTATTTACTGTTCTAAAGCAGGCCTCAACACTGTTCACTTCTTCCTTTTCCCTTAAAGTAGCCGGTGATGGATACTGAAAAACAGCTGCTTCACCTCCTCCTCCCCAAAGAGTCTACAGCTGTCTTCAGAATGTTATCCATTTTGAAGAGCACCATCTTCATATTAGGAATTTGTTGGCAGGGCACAGAGAGCTTTCTGGGCACCATCTACAGTGATTGCTGAATTTGTTTCCAGTTGCATGAAGATGTTAATTTTTTGCCTAAAAATTAAGGGAATTCCCTTCTTTACAACTCCTCTGAACTTCTTCTCCTCACTCTTACTTTTCTTTCCTTATTTTTCTCCACAATTCACTGCTGATTTTATTCTTCATCAAATCTTGATTTATTTTACAGCTTTGTTCCTCGCTGCAAGATTTTCCACCCTTCTTGCTGTTTTAGGCCAGCGACCTTGCTCATTAAATACTTCCATCAGACTTAACCACGCAAATCCTTGCTTCTGTGGAAGAAGTTAGAGATCTGCTTTTTTGATACGTCAGTGGTGTTAACTCATCAAAGTCTTTTCCAGTAATGGGGCTTACTTTTGTTATTTTCTGTTTTCTTTCACACTGCAGCAACTATGCCTAAGAGCACAGGCATGGTGTGCAATATTGTGTGAAGATTTCTGGGTATTCTCTTGGCCAGGGGGTGAAAGGGTAGGAGGACATACAGGATAGCTTTTTCAGTGTAGTCCCCTGAACAGAAGGTAGGGAGCAATGACATCTGCAAATCATCCCATCTCCTCTGTAAAGCTCCCACCTGAGCAGTGATCCACTTCCACAACACTTGGTGGTCCCCTAACATCTGAAATACACTCATGAATTCAAAACTACTTCAGCTGAAGCTGGTGGCAGGATTCAGCCACTGAAGAAATGTAAAAATGCACAACTTTGGGTGTCTTGTTGTGGGATGGCACAAACAGCAACTGTAGAAGGACAACATGCAGAGGCAGTGACAAGATAAATTTGATTTCTGCATAGAACAATTTGCATCGCATACCTTTCTTGTTCACAGCTATTTCACACCCCTAAGCAGCTATGATTCCTCTGAAGAGAAGGAACACCTAAATGGCAACTCTCTGCTTGAAGGACACACAACAGGAATAGGGTGCAGTATTTTGCTCTCTGCATATCTCAGGCAGAATGTGGATTCCGCACAGCTCCTTACTCTGATCAATTACACAGCTCTCTGTCTCTACATGACCTTCACACAGTCATTCTTTTTCATCAGTATTCTTTTATTAAAAGAGATGCTTACTATCATTTCTCATTAGGCATCTTCTAACTTAAGTTTCTCATTTTAAAATAGTACACCCAAAACTTCCCTCTGAAACCACTTTCACAGTCCCCACTGGGGCAGCTGAGGTTGCTCTTAGTTTTGCCAAGGATGACGTCTCTAACTGAAAGGAGAGGCAAAGATTCATTTACCTTAGAGAAGCATATGGTTGAGGGATAGGAAACTCTGACTTGGGATGTGAAATATGAAAGTCCCTAGCTCATGCTATCCCTAATCCACATCAGGACAATACTAGTCACGTGTATTGTGTAGCGGACTGTGCCATATGATCATGACACCACAGCCACGTTTCTAAATGCAGCCTCGGAGGTGGTCAGTAGAGACAGACCACAAGAGGCCCTGAAAGCAAGACTTTTATGAGCAAAGAAGCAGAAAGAGGCAATCAGAGATCAGGCTTTCCTGCTGAAACTGTTTCACTTCATGCAATTAACTAAATATTCACTAGGCCAGAAGAAATATTTTGAGATTTTACTGGCTTTTTTCCAAAATAAATAAAGAAATAAATAATGAAATAAATAAATAAAAGCAGAAGCTCTTGGCTTGTATGGAATGAGAAATAATTTGAAATCGTAGAATGTTAAAACTGAAGATTATTTCCTGCCCTCTCTCTCCTCCCCCCCCCCCCCCCCACACACACACCCTCCAAGTGAAATGGAAAGATGAACCTCTGGGCTAGCATTCAGAATGCATGGATTCCATTCCTGCCTTTCCCACAGACTTCCTCTGTAAATTTCTACTCTCCTACATTCTTCCAGTTATAAAAAAGGGAATATTCCCTTCTTCCTACTAGATACCCAATTTGATCCTTTGCCTGCATAGTTCTGTTTCTGTTTTGCCATCTCCCTTGAAGTGTTCTGAGTATGGACAAATCTTCTTCTATCCTTTCTTAGAATTAAGTTGTCATCCTTAAGAATTTCATACAGTACTAAGAAGAAATCTATCATGCTCAGGTCATATTTCAAACTTCATGTAGAAACAGAAGCATTTCATGAGATCTTAAATCCAGTTGATTCATCAGCTAGTCTTATTTGAAAGGATTAAGGTCTTTTCAATGATCTCAATTATTTTGCATTTTAAAAAGCTGGAAAATTGAATCATGTGAAAAATATCCACTTCTCGAAGCCACTGTGACTCACCGATCACAGATGAATCAGAGTAGCCAAGCAAACAATCTTTCTGGAACCCTGATTCAAAAAGGCAGAAAGCCTGTGTTTCAGTCCCTTTTGGGGATAAAAAAACATGATAACAAGCCTTCTCATGTGAGAACACTCTCTGGAAACAAATGGGCATGTAGCTCTACAAGCATGTAGTAGCCTGATGTGGAAATGTGCTGAAGAGTACAATATTGACCTTAAACTTGAGTACAATACAGCTTTATCTGATGTCATCTAATGACAGCTCCTGATTGTGGTATAGCTGCGGGCTAGGTTTGAACTTGATTCCTCCCTAAACTGGTAGATCTGGCATGTCATCTGGGACCACTTCAAACAATCTTCCTGGCCCAGCTGTAGGTTCCCACCCCTGCATTTACACTGGATCCTGTAGTCACGCAGCTGCAAATGGAATTGGCTTTCTGATCTGACAAATATCCATCCACCACAGGGGGAAAAAAAAAAAAAGAAAGAAAAAAAAAAAAAAAAAAGGCAGATAAAGATTTGTTTTCACTCAGATGAGAAACTGAACCATTTTGCCCCATGGCCACACAATCATTAGACTAAGAGGAAGGAAGAGTGTGGGAAGTTACAGCTGCGGGTAATGGATGGGGACTGCTCATATTCTTAGCAGCCTGCAGTCACACTGTATTAGGTGTAATGTGAAACTGCACCCTTGGTTGCTAAGAGAGATCCTTGCTCGCTTTCTCTGAAATAGCACACTGGCTAAACCACTCAGCAATACTAATGTACATCACACATGGGTGCTATTACAGGGAAACTCTGCCATTCAGACTTCACTAGGCTGAGCAACTGGGTTAGCAAAATGTTAACTGCTGCTTCCTCTGCTGCTGCTTTTTGCTCTGCCACCATGATATTTTTTGTGTTTGGGTCATACCACTTCAGTGTTTCAGCTATTCTCTTTGGAATACATCTGAAAAAAGCCTACTTAAACTAACAATGACCACATTACGGTGTTATGAATTTTCACTGAGTCTGAATGATGATACGGACCTCAAATGCCTCGCTCGGTGATGCTCCATGATTGCTATTACAGAAATCTTACACATACTTTGACAGGCATACGTGGACAGACACTGGAATTAAGATATGAGAGCACATGATAACTATACATGCTGTTCAATAGCTTTTTAGGATATGTTTTTCCACAGTCAATAAAGATGTGCATGATCTCAGGCCACAGATAATTTTAATATACAAATGATTCTCTATTATTTTGGGGATGTATTTGGTTACTCTAAGTCAATTTATATAATTTCTTCCCAGATGCCCATTTGTTCTTGTATGTTCTTCAAATCGAATTGGCAAGTGATTAGTCTTTAATAAAGGATATGACTTTGCAGATGCAAAATAGAATATAAAGCACACTGCAGTGCAGCAGTTTTGTAATATTGAGATCAGCATGAAAACAGAATGCAAAGTTATTTTGTCTATTTAAATTGATGCATACGTCAGTTTATGTGAAGTGTTCAAATGAATAAGCATTTCAACTCACTTTGCTAAGTTAATTATAGCAGGTAACTTTAGTGACCACAGTGGTTCAGATTGCAAGATAGTTTCCACGTTCTGACATTACCTTAAGGTGTTCATAGCTTTCTAAAAACACTCACTTCTTGAAGTGAAACTTCTTATTCTTAATTTCTGCCTGACGGTGATCTATTTTTGTAGCGAATATCTATGAGATTGCTCCAAGCGTCAAAAAAAAAGGAAGCTGCAGTAAAAAAATATGAGTACTTGTGAGATGTTTTACTCAACACTTCTGAATAGAGTGTTTCTTGAAACTTACAGAACCTACAACCTTATGCAAAGCCCGGGAGAATTAAGGGAAATACCCACAGTAACTGCAGTGGGCTTTAGATCAGGCATACTGCACTTAACAAAGACAGTTCTCTATTTTTGTTTTAAAAATAATACTTGGTTTCAAATCAGATACATGATAGCCTAAAAATCTCTTGCTGCAAAGGCAGCATGGAAAACTACAGTGGATTGACTGTTTGCTAAACCTGGGTATGCTGTTTGCAAAAGACATGTAATAAAGTGAGCTAAATCTAGCTAGGTGGTATAAAATACTGTTATTTACATCAGTTTAGTTTATTTCTACAATGGAAGAGAATACACTACAGTGGGATACACTTCTTCATATATTACAGGCCCAATCACTGTATCTGTATTGAAAAAGCGAACACACTAAATGGTCTTTCCCAAACCTCACAACATCTTAAAGTCATCATTGCACTGGTACCAAGCTTACATGCAAAAAATCAGAAGCTGGGAACATCTGAAAGTCCTTGCTGACAATAAATAATATTTTCCTCTTTGAAGTTACATGGCACTCTTTCAGCACATGTAGGGCAGGACTAATACCTAATTCTTTTGAAAAAATCTATTCCTTTAGCCCATATGTAAACCAGACATATAATAGTAGCTGAGTAGCTATTAAGCTTTTGAACATTCCGGAAAGCTGAAAACACCAGACCAGCTAGATCTTCAAGCTGAATCTCCGGATAAATCATTTTCTTTGTAAGAATATCTAGCTTTAAGGAGAAAAACCTAATCTACATGTCCTTCTCCCCCACACAAATGGTTAGACTATTATTAAATCCTCAATTAAATTTGCATAGTTGCAACCACAGACAGTTTCAGGAAACGCTAAATGTCAGTGACAGGAGCATCACTTAAGGTGGCCGTCCTTAAGGCAGAGCAGAGCTTCCAAGGGGAAGAACGTGAGACAAGACTCCACGCCACAGAATTTTCCCTGCAAACTTAGAGCAGTCACTTCAGAAGGATTCTGCTCAACTATGTAAAATCCCGTAAAAATTTCAGTATCTAGCCTACAAAAGTCAGTTAGGCTCTTCTTCAATGTCAAGGAAGAGAGACCGTCCCATCCACATAGTTCATGCTGCCTGACACAAAATGAAATGTGTGCCTAAGCTACGTGAAGTGTGCTGCAATCTCAGATGATCATCTTACAGCAAATTTTTAGATGTAAGATGAACTCTCCTTCTTCCCTTCCTAAGTCTTCCCGTTTCTTAGTTTTTCAACTGTAAGGTATTGCCTGACTACAAGGATAATAGCATCTTTTTGCTGCAGAGGATTGATTTAAAGATTAATACATGTAAAGATGGAAATGAGAAACAGGTAACTATCTGAAGAAGAGAGACAAACTCCAGTATCCTGATAAAGGCTTTGTCATTATAGAGCTCCACTTAAGTGAGCAGGAACAACTGCTTATGCAGTGAAGCGTAAGTATCTGACTGCAGGATCAGGTCATGTCACCAGCTATTTTCTTTCTCTCCCTCAGGTTAAATGTCTCCCTCACTACTGTGGTTAATTCTACTACATAAAACATAGAGCTACTGTATCGTGAACACTGTATATGCTGACATGGAAGACACTAATTTTTGCATGTATCAATTGAATTACTTCAGCCTGAATGCTGGATAAGTCTTTCCACTTAACAGCTTTATATTTCTGAAGCACACAGTTCAAATTAAAGGAGACTTAAAATACACATTCACTATTCAGCAAATAAACCATCTGAAAGACACGCAGGTCAGCCTTTTAAAGTAAACTATTTGATTATTTTTAAAAGCTGATACTCAAGACAACATATTTTGTTCAACATGTTTGTTCCTGAGAATGTCTGCCTTCACATTTCAATATTTAGGGAACACTTACAGATATATTTCAAATTCTGCATGTAAATTGTGGCAAAGAAGAACATCTTGGGACATTAATGACATATTAATAAGCCTCCAGAGCAGCATCTGTATCATATAAATCCATTCTCTTCCAAATTATGCTCCAGTATGTTGATGCTTTCAAACTTTAACAAGTTTTCTGCCTTGGAAAGTATTCCTGATTTTTGTTGTTGTATTGTGTATAAACCTGACATGTGTATCTGTTTAAAATACTTCAGGAATGTGACTGAAAGTGTTCAAAATTAAACATTTAGGTATGCAGTGAAATTACCCAAGGTACCCCCACTTTATCCTTTTTTACTACAGTTTTACTTAAATCTTTTGTATTTTAGAGTCAAAGTCTGAATTTCTAACTAGAGGTCTTTAAGCTAATGGCTCAGCGTCAGTTAGCAGCTAAATATAATATGTGTGATTTTCACACACAAAATCAATAGAAATTCCAGATACTTAATATCCTAAGTCTGCAAATCAGCCTTGTGTGAATAGATGGCTGAAGATAATGATCAATTTTCAGAAGAGCTAAATGATCTCAATCAGAAATAAAAACAGTTACCAGCTCTGGAAAGTAAGAGCTGTTATTACAGCACTGATCTGTTTCTTTATAATTGACATCCTTTAAGTTTTAGTTAGGATAAAAACAAACCAACAAACACACACACACACACACACACAATAGCAAAACACCTAGTTTAGATGGCAGAACAGCTCCAGCCAGCATGCATAGGGCATTTCTACTCTTCTGTACATTGATTCAAAGCAGAGTAACTTTGCTGAAGTTAAAAGAATGACTTCCACATATTTGCAGAAAAGAATCCCCAGATTTCAGCAGCCATATCTGTCATTTAACTTTCAGTTCAAACGTAAATACGCGTACATACAGTTCTAGAAAAAGGATTGTTGCAAATTTTGTGAAACTCAAAATGAAGAGGAAATATTGCTTCTAAGGTAGTCAGGCTCTGGAATGCACTGCCCAGGGAGGTGGTGGAGTCACCAAACATGGGGGTGTTTAAGAAACATTTGGACAGTGTGTTGAGGGATATGATTTATCTGGTAAGTATTGGTGATGGTTGGACTGGATGATCTTCTAGGTCTTTTCCAACCTTGATAATTCTGTGATTCTGTGATTCTGTGAAGAGATTGCATCAGAGAAGGCGTCAACTGCAATAAGAAGTGTGGAGCTTCTGCTACAGCATCTCCGCAAATAATTCTCATCCTAAAAGGACAACTTGGCTTTACAGGCACTGAGTACTTGCACGTTATTAGAAAAAGTTGATACAGGGAACAGGACTAAAGAAATTTCATCTCCCATTGAACAGGATAGCAACAGGAAAGCTCCACCTAAAAGATGATTAAAATTAGAAGAACACTTTTCACTGTCTGGAGAATCAGAAGCAAGTTTAAAAGAAATTTAAAATAAATCATTAATCATGTAGTGTACAGCGCTGTCTCAAATTGCACTGCAAAAACTACTGAGTTAATGAAAGTATTAAAAATAATGATTAGTCATGGAGATCTGTGGTTTCTTTTATACATAGAATCATAGGATCATAGTATGGTCTGGGTTAAAAAGGACCACAATGATCACCTAGTTTCAACCCCCTGCTATGTGCAGGTTCACCAGCCACCAGACCAGGCTGTCCAGAGCCACATCCAGCCTGACTTTGAATGCCTCCAGGGATGGGGCATCCACAACCTCTTAGGCAGCCTATTGCAGTGCATCAACACCTTCTGAGCGAAAAACTTCCTCTAGTATCCAACCTAAACCTCCCCTGTCTCAGTTTAAAACCATTCCCCCCTGTCCTGTCACTATCCACGCTCGTAAACAGCTATTTCCCCTCCTGTTTATATACTCCCTTCAAATTCTGGAAGGCCACAATGAGGTGGAGCCTTCTCTTCTCCAAGCTAAACAAGCTCAGTTCCCTCAACCTTTCCTCAGAGGAGAGGTGCTCCAGCCCTCTGATCATCTTAGTGGCCCTCCTTCAGACCCGTTCCAAGAGCAGTGTCTCTTCGGTACTGGGTTCCCCAGGCCTGGACACAGTACTGCAGATGGGGCCTCACAAGAGCTGAGTACAGGGGGAGTATCACCTCTCTGTCCTTTCTGGCCACCCCCTTTTTAATGCAACCCAAACTAAAGTTGGTCTTCCAGGCTGTAAGCATACACTGCGGGCTCATGTCCAGCTTCTTGTCCACCAGGACTCCCATGTCTTTTTCCACAGGGCTGCTCTGGACTACTGGCAAAATTAAATGTAAATAAATATATATAATTAAGTATATATAAAAATTTTTTTAAAATGTAAACTTCGCTATTAGAATCTGAAAACTTATTCAGAAAGAAGGCCTCTTGTCTTTCAAATATCTATACAGGATTTTATTTCAGCACATGTTATTTCACTGAAATAATTGTCCATCCCAACATTAAATGTTAACCACTTCTAATGTGAGGAATGTAGCACTCAGTGACTTCTCATTCCCTTGCTTGGAATCCCTTAGACACTGTTTCCCTTCTTACTAATTGAGCTTTATGTTCAAAATAGAATAGCAGTACGTGAGCTATGCTGAAGTGCAGTGGGCAGCATAAAAGTCTTGCTGAGCTTTGTATTGTGCTTATGTGAAAAAATAAACTTCCTTGAAATGTTAATACATCAAACAGATAGGCACTGAGAAAGACAAATCTGAGATCCCTACAGCCATTTAAAAAATATGTGACTGATGCACAGAAGTTTAAGGAATTTCAGTAATTGATAATGGAAATCGAATGAATACAATGAAATGTTTCTCTCCCCTTCCATTCTTAAAATCTTTTAAAATCCTAATCTAATGACCAGGTCAGTAAATGAGAATCTTTCCCTTTGCTTAATATATCTGGGGCTCAGTCCCAACATCCTGTATGCCTGCTTCCTCTGAGCAACATTCAACAGGGGGTTTTCTACTTTTCAGACTGGCTTCCTTTCCCATTCCTAAACTAAACCACGGTGTCTTCAGAAATCTTCAGACCCAGATTAATTCTCAGTTATTTGTCTTTCGCATAGGACACTACAACTACTGGATGCAGGAGAGATTCATCTTCTTTAATATTGCCTATACAAAGTAATAACAAAGAAGGGTTCCTTACTTATCAAACTAAACCAGCCCTTTATTAAAGAACTATTTATAGAACAATCAAAGCTGTATTTATCTTACATATTTTTCATCCATATGCATAAAACTAACTTTATAGTGTCACTCTCAGGTTATTCCCCATGCAACCTATTAACCCCCTTGAAGTTCCGGGCTGGTTCTGACACATCTGAGCAGTTGAGGGGAGCAATGGCTTGTGATTCTTTATGGATGCATGTCTGAAGATTTTGCTTTACTTTTAAACTAAAATATGCTTAAAACATTACATACTTTGAACTCATTTAAATCAAGATGGCATAGAATTCATGTTTTTCTCTACATTGATCTGGCCATTTAATGCCATTTCATTTTTTTACAGCATTAAATTTGGCATCCCAGATCATAAATTCCTCAGGAATACACTGCCTAGGTCAACATGTAACACGAGTGCTTCTATAGCACAGAATTAATCAGTCCAATCAGTGACAAATGCATATTGACACACATTGCATCACTGACTACTTAGAAAACATACAAGTCAGTCTCACTGTTTGAGAGGTGTTACAAGAATTTGTTTTCATCATTTACAGCATTTTTAAGAAACTATCATATTCTTTGTGCAAGTTTGTTAACTTCCACCAATCAATATGATATTGTTTAGTCTTCTACGTTCTTTCTCCATTGTTAGTTAGTTTGCTAATACCTTGATAAACAAACAAGAGATCACTCTCACACAAGTCTTTCAATGGAATGAAGAGCATGACAGTAGAGATATTTCACTGTTTTGCATCTAGTAGTATATATTATTAAAGCATCAACTCATATCTGTCACATGAAGTCATATTTCTTTATAATAAATTAACATCAAGTAGTGTTATTGAGCCATGGCTTTCAAGACACTATTTGTCAAGACATCTTTGATTACTTACTTAGCAAAGGAGTTATACTGTTACATTCCTGACAGCCTGGGGACAAGGGAATAAACCAAACACCTCCGTTTTAAACCATACTTGCATCCCCAGTCAAGCTTAAATCCTCTTTGGGCAGCTCCAGGGCTCAAACAAGACAGCTCTGAAAAAGCAGAGGAAGCATGCTGAGTATTGACATGTAAATATCCACTACGCTGTACTGTACATAGGGGTTCTGAAGGAAAGCAGGATGCTGAGCATAGTTATTCAGCCATCATTACCCAGAATTCTCCTTCTGCTATTTCTCAGAAATTCTTTTCAGTTTGTTTGAGCTCTGGAAGAAACAGCCTGGGCAGTGCTTTGGAATAGTCAAAGTTCTTTTCTTGGCCTAGTTGGCACTAAAATTGATTTGAATGCTTGATTCAAGAACAGACAAGTCAGTGTCTTCATTAACAGTTTTTCAGTCTTCACACAAAAATTGCACCAATTTCAGGACTGGGCTTACAGTGAGAGGTGACAAGGCTGTAGGCCCATTTCTTACTCCTCTCCACAATCTAACATGCTAAGCTGTGTTTGTGCAGAGGTTTTCAATCAGTTCAACATTTGGGTTCAGGCAATGCATTTGGAGATGAAGGATGGGTATGTAATTGCTAAGCATTCCATTCTGCTGATAACTGGAAGAAAAAAAGAAATCAATCTACACAAGATACTCAATTTTATTTTCAAGGAATCCATTTTGCATGACAACAGTAACAGAAAGAGAGGAAGTTTGGCAACCACTTATTTTCTTACAGTAATTTTGAAAACAAAGAAAAGTGAACACAAACCCCAAATTTAATTATGAGTTAGCCCAAGGAGACTGTCAAAACAGTATTTAATTCAGTCAAAAAATAAAAGATTCCCTTAGAGCACACAGCATTTTGTTTCAGAATTAAACACTTCTTTAAAAAAAAATCAACCAAACCAAACAACACAATATTTAAAATAAAAATAAATAAATTAACACATTTACAAGAGGAAAAAATTGCAGTGTTTCATTTTAAGTATGTTGAAATAAAACATTGCCTTACTTTAGCAAACAGTTTGGCAACTTCATAAAAGAGGCTGGTGTTACTTCTGCTGTTTTAGTTACCTGAAGGAATCGTAGCTCAGTTCTAGCAGACAAGCTTTAAAGGGATGTAATTTACAGTACTAAAATTGCTATGGCAAAAAAATAAATAAATAGACAAATGCTGATAGAATAATATTTCAGTTATTATGGGCATTAGCAAAACCAAGCCATTCTTATTTCTTTCCAAAGTGTTTAAGAAAGATAAATATCACTGAAATAAAAAGAGTTCCTCAACAAATCCTACGAATCTTAACAGGACACTTGAACAGAGGAAATCACGGTCATGTGTGCCTCCGGTGGCGCAGCGGTAGAATTCCCGTTTGCAACACCAGGGGGCCCGGGTTCGAATCCCCTCCTGTGGAGCAGGGGGTAGAAGTGCCGCCCTGCTACACAGAGGGCTCGAATCCCGGGAGTTGGACTCGATGATCTCTAAGGTCCCTTCCAACTCGCACAATACTATGATACTATGATACTATGATCTCAACCATTATAAAATCCAGACAAGTTCAAACCAAGCTGTTTCAATATCACTGGAGTAGTTTATATTGCTGCTTCTGAATGTGGCTTGTTTCCTTCCTTTGAAAATGATGGCAGATTATATTTCTCAGTAAATAATAAGTAAATACTTGTTTTCCTAACAGATTTACCCCTTCCACGTATTCAGAAGCCATTTATGACTTTAATGGCAAGAAAGTTCCTACTGCTGGTAACAGTTAAGCTTCCACACACGATACAGATAACAGAACTTAATTCCTTCTTAACGGAACCAAATTCCTTCTTTTGAATAATGAACATAATTTTTTAATGAAACTAAAGAGTCAGAACAGGCCAGCAGAGGTAAGAAGAAATCCTGTTTGACCTTCAGATCCCAGTAGGGACAGCACTACAAGCCATCTGTCTACTTTCAAGGTAAAGACAGTTTACCTTCTGGTGCTGTTCTTTGACGTAGATTCTGTACCATTGTGATATAAGAGCAAAGAGGCAATGGTACAGTAAACAAACCCCATGGAAAAATAAACGATCTATGCTGCAACTATGCATCTTTGCACTTCTTGATCCAGTGGCCAGAACTCAGCTGAGTGAACTGCAAAAGCGAAGAAAGTGACCCTGAAGAGCATGTAGGAAAATGAAATGTCGATGAATGGGGACAGAGTACATTTTTTAAAAGTATATAGGGAAAATCTCCAAGTAACTAAAAAAAATAATAAAATAAAATAAAATAAAATAAAATAAAATAAAATAAAATAAAATAAAATAAAATAAAATAAAATAAAATTTATTATAAAAAATCTTTTTTTAACTGTTGTTTGAAGCTCTGATAACCAAATAATAATCAAAAGAATATGGAGTAAAATTTGTCATGATTGATTTTTACCAGCCCTGACTGTATTGTGAAGAATTAACATGATTCCTGGAGATTTTTGAAGATGTGATGATAGACAGGCAGTTTCACACTGGTTGAGGCTGTACACGCACATCAGAAGCATGTTGAAAAGACAAATCTTACAGTAGTTGAGGAAAAAGCACAATCAAACTTGTAATTTTAAACAGAAAAAAAAATAATAATATTGTAACTCTGTGGAAAGAGCATACAGTGGAAATATACAGAGGAAAATAATATTCCGTGGAAATAATATACAGTGACTTATGAAGAAGAGGTTAACTGAGCTGTATGCTTTAATGTTCAAAAGAATTAAATACTCAGCTTTCGGTAGCATTCACACTAAATTAAACAGGCAGTTATGCAATGTCTGGAGTACATAATAACCACTCCATGATTACCATAGCCAGACAAACCCCGTCCCTGAGCATGGCAAAACTCCTAACCAGGATCAAGGGTTTTATGTGCTGTTTAGATTCTTTGACATTTTACCACTCCTGCTTCAGAAGAGAAGTCAGTTTTGTTGCTGTGAAAGCCAGTGCAGATATTTGTGCCAACATTATTCGTGATGTAAGTCCAGCACTGTCACACAAAAGATGGATGTGGCCCAGAGTGTCTGATGACATCAATATCCTTCCCGGAGCAAGACACCAGCGTGAATTCACCTCAGGTCTTCATCTTTACTGCAGCTGCAGGTGTGGCTAAGGGGACTAAGGGGCTAAAGATGACTCAGGTGCTGTGAAGAAAGACTGTGAGCTTCCTGCTGCTGGGCCTGTAGTTCTTTTTGTACCTTTACTGTTGTTACAAATTGTTCATTTCTTTATGATAAAATTCTTCTCAAATATGACAAAACCTCTCCTACCAGCCAGTCTCCCTTAGATCTCTTCAGCTACAGGTACTGTCAATGAAATCCTTCTGCCGACAGCATTTCAAGCTAGCAGGAACTGTCAGTTCGCAAACACCACCTCAACATTTCCTTCGTAATGATTGCTGCCCTGTCTCTTGCATGAATCATCATGGTAGAAACAGGGCTATCAAACACTATTCTAAAGGTTGGATTCTGCTCTCTCATCCCAGTTCACAAGATGGAGATGGTGCAGCACCATAACAACTAAGAGTGGAATTCAGATCTCCTGTTAAAATTGCTGTCTGGCCACGGATGCTTGTCTACTGCATTTCAAATGTTCGTTGTCTGAGCACGCATCCCAGCTGAACAGCTCCACACACATACAGATGAGCAGTAATGACTTCTCAGTTAATGTCTTTTTTTTTTCCCCAAGACAGTTATTAATGGTGAAAAGGGTTGTAGATTTATGGCAGGTTTGATGCACAAATTACAGGGGAGCTACAGAAAGAGTCTGGGTGTTCTAATGGCAACAGTGCCACACCTTGCAAGAAAGCTCAGGCAGCTGTATTGTGTGACACATTGGTAAAATAGCCAGGGGTTGCTGCTGAGCACAGGAAATGCTCATCTATGTTCCTAAGAAATGAAAGTAAAAGGGCACGGACAAATTATTTACAGGTGATAAGAGCTGGGGCTGTTCAGGCTGGGGTTGTTCAGCCTGAGGAAAAGAAGACTCTGGGGAGACCTGAGAGAGGCCTTTCAGTATCTCAAGGGTGTCTCTAAGGAAAAAGGGAACAGACTCTTTATCAGGATAGGAGAAGGGGAAATGGCTTCAAAATAAAGACGAGAGACTTAGACTGGATGTTACAAAGAAGTTGTTTTACAGTAAGAGTGGTGAGGTAATGGAACAGGTTGCCCAGAGAGGTGGTGGGAGCCTCATCCTTTAAGACATTCAAGGTCAAGCAAAACAGGGCTCTGAGCAACCTGATCTTGCTGTAGGTGACCCTGATCGTTGCAGAGGAGTTGGACTAGATGACCTTTAAAGGTCCTTTCTTACTCAAATGATTCTACAATATCCCCAGCAGGAAATCTATGGCACAGATCCTCCATCCCCCAAAACAGGACTCAGTAGGGCAGAACAGGAAAACAAAGGTGACTTCCATTGTCTTTCTGTTTCCACTGCACTTGCCCGGCTGATAGGCCACTGTATCTTGCGGTGAAGTAAAAGCATGGTCTGCTCTGTGCTTGCTGCTTCAGAGCCTCATGTAGGGTGTCATGAGTATCCTGCAGCACTATGCCACATGCCTCCAACAACTTTTAAGGGGGCTACAAGAGAGGTAATGATGAGACCTACACAACAGCCAAGGAAGACCTGCTTCATGACTTTGTGATAGCAGTCAATTGTCTGCACAGCCACAAATCCAAACCTATGTGTACTGTGATGCTGCTGGCATGGGGAATGGCTGAAAGAAAGCCTCACATCTAAATTGCAGTTGGACGGGGCACCAGTTTAGTTCAGAAGTCCCATCAGTACTGATAAATTAAATCACTAAAATCTTATCTGGTATTTAAATCATATTTTGATGGTATGGTTAATAACTTATGCTTCCTGGCAGCAGTGAAGTATCCAAGCTTTTTGTTGGACACTGGAGAATTTCCCAACTCTTGTTCACAATCAGTGTCAGATAAACAATCAATACGGCTACATTTGCATTCCCAATACCACAACCCTGTTAACTATTCAATCCCTGCCCAATCTCAGCATGTAAAATGCAGTGATTCAGCTAGTTTCTTTTACCTCCAAGCAAGACTAGGAACCCACAACTCTTCAACTCCACACCCAATCTACATTTTCTTCATGTTCCTGACCTTCAAGTGATTATTTGGCTACGAAGACATTCATTTCATTTGCATTCCCCATGTGTGACGTTCTTGGTATGTAATATTTCTATGATATTCCTCCAAATTTTGGGACAGTGAGGAGAAAGAACTTGCTTCAGGCAACAATGATAGGGCTAAAGCCACAGAAAGCATACCGGTATTTTATGTCTGTATTTAAATTAGTGTGTTTTGTCTTTAGATCATACAGACCATAGGAAGCGCTCTTCCATCCTCTTTAAATACTTTCCAGAAAATGTTACACGAATCCCCAGCATTAGTCAAAAAATAAACAGAAAATTGAGAATTACCAGAAAGGGAGTAAAGAATAAACAGAAAACAGCTTAAGCCAATACATGAATCCGTGGTGCACTCAGAGCCTGAATACTAAGTGCACTTCTGGTCATTCCAACTCATAAATATTACAGCAGAACTAGAAAAAGAACAGAAAAATTATCAAAATAATGGAAGGTTTTCTTCAGACACAGTCCAAGGCCATTCAGTTTGAAGAAAACACAACCCAAGTAACTGTAAGAATCCGTGGCAAGCAGAACAACTACTCGCTGTTTCTTAGAAAAGAAGGAATCAAGAGGCCTCCAGTGGAAATTATCAAGCCTCGGGACTAAAAAATCACAAAAGGAAGTGTTTTTCCACATACTGCAGAATGATGCAGTGGAACTCATTGACACAGGATGTTGTGAAGGTCAAAAGGGAAAATGGATAAAAAAAGGAGACTAATTCATGAAAAAAAAAGGTCTCCTGAGCCCTGTTAAATGTGACAGCTTGGATGTAAACCACAAATCTAAAAATCTCTCACCACCTATTGCTAGAAGATGGAAAGGTATACCATAGGATAAACATACTTGCCTTTTTTTATTATGTTTCCCTAAACATCAATTACTGGCCACTATAGTAGGCAGAAAGTTTGCTTTCCAGTCTCATCCAGTAGAGCCATCTTTTTGATTTTTGTGTCTCCCAGTAAAACCGGAAGATGTAGCAGAAGTTTCCTATCCCCTTGACTAAACCTCCCAAAGGAAGGAATGGAAACAGAATACTTCCGACCAGATTCCTTGTTCTGAAATGCCTGCAAACACTCTGAATCACTAGATGAATATGATGAATCCCAGAATATATAGGTCACTGTATCAGCTTTGCCCTTGGCCTCCTGCTTGCCTTGCTCAGTGATTATCCCGAAGCTTAGTACGTTCTGTGCAACAGAGATTTACAAAGGAAAACACCCATGTTACCAAGAAAATGCAGTCTTTCCAATCATGGCTGTTAGGATCTTGGGGGAGACAGGCAGAGGAGACTAATCCAGCGATTAGGGTAATAACCTCTCCACAGACTTTTTTTGTGACTTTGGATTCACCCTTTCTGTGCCTCAGTTCTCTGCCTAGAAGATAACAACAACCTTTTTTAAAAATAAATATTTTTATTTTATTTTTATCCTGCCGGGATTTTATGTAGCTAAATATGTCAGATATTCCAATAACATATGTTCAAGAAAAAAGAACTTGAAATTACATTACACAACTGCAAACAGAGTTGAAGTTAAGTCCAGCTCTGATATTTCCCAATCACTTCTGCTCTCCTCAATTTAAAGCAGTCTTTCTAAAAATAAAAGGGAAAACTAGCATGGTTGACTAAGAGTACTTCTTTAGAAGCTACAGGGTGGATTTGCCCCACTTCATTTCAAATTGCTCATACCAGATGGTTGCAATGTCAATGTAAGGACAAAGCCAATGCAGATCGTAGAAAATAGCAATGTTGTGGAAAAAGTGCTCCCTCTGGTTACTCTGCTTGAGAATTAATTGCCGACAGCACATGAGAAGTAGGGCAGAGGGCAGTTGGGTTTACCTGCATTGTTTCCACCACTGCAGACAGGACAAGGGTTGTTTGTCAAATGCACACTTTTGCTTTCCCCCCAACTAGGTTGTGTTCCTGACACACGGCGTTCATTTTCTGAGGAGGCAGGGCATTTTCTGGACGTGGTAGGAAGTGGAAGAACATGGTTCTGTACAGACTACGGTGGGATTTTGCTTTACCTGCTACGTCAGCCATGTTGTTGAAAACAGAAACCCAAAATGACAGACGTGACTGAGGCAGCTGCCAGAGCTAGCGCAGCTTCCTCCTGAACCCCCTGGTCTGACACAACAACACTGCAGCATGCTGGTAGTCCTGGAGGATTACAGCAGCACCGCTGACTTGCTGTTAACCCTTCTGAGGCCACAGCAACACCAAAAAGCTGCCAAACGACATGACGAAGAGCTGCATGAAAAGCAATGATTGCACTCCACAGAGAGGCAACGTTTCCCTCTGAAATAGCACCCTAGACAATACACTTGTTTAGCATCTGTTGGTAGTTTGGTAGAATCAATTCTACCTGCCTTCAAACAATAACAAAAAAGAAAACCAGCTTTCATAATCTTGCCCGTTGAAAGATTAAACTCAAACAGATCACACCAAGATGTTGAATGGAGGTAACACAACAGCAATGTCAAAGTTACCACATCAGGAGTGGAGTTAGCACAAGTCATCTGTGTGCCCCCACATGGAAAGAATTGGGCCATGTTCTGGCAGTCATTTAGACTGTATCAGCAGGTACAAAATAATGCAAGAGCAGTGTGTCTGACTAGGGAAAAGAGGCCTGCAGACCACAGCTTGACATCTTAAAGAGAACAAATGGAAAGTACAGAAAGTAGTTCTGCCTGAAATGAGTGATGGGCTAAAAATGTCAGAGATAAGTATCACTCTGTTATCTCAAAACACATCTCTGTGACAGTTAGTTGGCATGACTGCTCTTCAGGGGCCCACCAATGATAATTTATCCTACTTTATTTATCAACTGTTGTTGATAAAGAAGTTTTGTTACCTGATGCTGTTCAGCAGCATGAGTGCTCAATCTGGTCATCCAAACTGTCTCAACTTCAAGCTGCCCTGCAAGCTAGGGGGACACTACTGGGTTACTGTCATGATACTTCCTACTGAATGATAATCACCTCAGACTGCACTATATTGTGCTTCCATGATACCTTCTACTGAAGGACAGCCACCTCAGTCTGCAATACACTGTTCCAGACCAAACACAATATGGCAGTGCCATGTTTATATTTTGCAGGGAGTTACCACTCTTCTCTGTAGGGTTCACTTGTGACAGGCATACACTATTAATAGCTCGAGGGACCTGGAAGATGATTGTTTGCCCATACCAACCCTGAATGGCTTCTGAGTTTGCAATTTAAGTGATTTTTATTTTAATATCTGTTCATCATCCCATCCTTTGTGTTAGGAGGTGCAACAGATAAATCACACACACAGAATCACAGAATTGCAGGCGTTGGGAGTGATCTCAAGAGACCACGAAGTTCAACCCCCATGCTAAAGCAGGTTCAAGACTTTTATAATGGACTTTAGTTACAGGACCTACCTAAAATAAAACATAAGGAAAAAAAAAAATGTAAGTTTGTGATAATCTGCAATGGGTTTACCATCAACACGCATGAAAATCCAAGACTATTCTACTGTCATTCCTAAAGCCAGCTTTATTTCAGAGTGAGGCATTTGCTAGAACACATGACTTCACATAAACTTAGGTTTGTTTGTTTTGCTCTTCATCCTCTTTCTTCTTCCTTCAAGACCACACATATGCACATATCAGCAGGACCTCTCAATACTTGGTCACTCAGCATCTTGCCCTTTCATTCCTTTCTTTGAGAAATAGCCTCTTCTTCTCTTCTTACAGGGATAGGAATACAGTACATTCCCTGTGCCAAACCTTTTTTTCCCTCTTTTCTGTGACTATCGGCAAGGATGACATAAGTGATGTAGATTTCTATTGGTTGGGAAACACTATAATAGGAATTAGTCATAGACCAGCTGACATCCGATCCTCTTGTCTTACACTTTTCTTTGAAAAAAAGAGACCTTTTTCCCATCTCCCAAACACATAAATGCAAGAAACATTCCAACAATAAGGAAATGAATATTTAATTACTTTAATTCTACTGCATTGTTGAAAGTACGATTTCATGCAAGTTCATCCTACTTGTGGAGATATTAAGGCAGTAGATTTCAGTCCCATGGTCTCATCACAGCCACTGAAGCCAAGAAGAAACCTGGGTATACACTGCATTGTTTCAGTACATTGAAATTCTGGCTGCGCGTCTAGTTAACATTGTTTATTTCATACAAGTAAAAACCAAAGTCCCTTCTGCTCCTTCTGATTAAAAAAATAAAAAAGAAAAAAGAAGGAAAAAAAGAAAAAAAAAGAAAAAAAAGGCTCTGCACCTCTTTGCTGCCAACAAACTGTGTTAGAGAACACACAGAACACAACTTCAAATTCTGCATTTTGCCCAACCCCACACAGTTAAGTTAGGAAATGCTCCAAAGTTGCACAGAAGTTGGCATTTCCAATTATTCTGGATGAACGGGTCCTGCAGGCCAGTTGTCAAACAAAATTTGCAAAGGCTCCTGGCACTATGACCAAGGTAGAATTCCCCAGTTTATGTTATAACACAGAGAGGAGCAGTAACATTTTAATCAAACTGTGAAGCCTGCTGGTAAGCTCCATTATAAAGCATTGTTGTGCCCCACAGGCCTGAAGCTCAGTATGGCCTGGGAGTCTACAATGGGCTATATTTCCCTACAGCAGTCACTGTGGATATCAATACAAAATTAAACAAAAGATGTTTCCCCCCTCACTTGACACTTAGACACTACAGTAAGTGACTGTAGTAAATTACTCCCTCTGCAGAATAGTACAAGCTGCTTCAAGAGCTATCTGTGAATGAATAAGGTTAGATCAGGGAATGCCATTTATCTTGACAAGAGAAGTCCTAATTAAGAAGCAGAGGCAGAGGTCTTAATCTTGAAGAGTCTCAAAACGTGTGTGAAAGATGTGTCCCGACAGCTCACTTTCAGAACATAAATGTATTTCTGAGTGTGAATTCTCCGCCTTTACTAAAGTTCTAAGTTATGTTATACATGCAATTTTACAATCAGCTCTTTAGAATCAATAGCAGAGTTTCTGATTTGTTCTTATGTCGCAGTCCTTCTATATTTTAAAGACTATGAGTGATGGAAGAGTAACAATATGAGCAGCCTTCATCTCACTGCCTATCTGAAGCATCCTCGGTATAAAATCAAAAATACATCAAGAAAAAAGGGAAGAGGAACAAAAAAAGAAAACATAAAAGTACGGATTCTGTAAGAAAAAAGTGTATTTTACAAGAAGTTTAATTTGATTAGAAAATACATAATCTTGAAATGCACATCCTATAAAAACAATCATTCAGAAGTTCTTGTAAGTGTATAAACTGGAATATTTCTTGAAGCAATGATAGTATTCTTAATGCAGTTGTGTCTCTATACAGTAATATCAATTAGCTCTTTAGAAATCACTTTATTTGTTTATCAAGGAGACGACAATATTATGATAAAGGCAAAAAAAGATATCAGCCTGTAACATGCACTGCTACGGGGAACACACTTCATTCAGAATTACATGGACAGTGAACCTTCACTAACTTTCACAGAGCTGCACTGATTCACCCAGCCCAAGGAACTGCCTTAATGGTACTATAAGCTTCCTTCATAAGGTATTCTGTTGCCTGTTTTCTTTACACAGCCATGAAGAGAATCCTATTGTCATTGGATTTACTCTGTTGTGTATGGGGTTGTGGGTTCTTTGCTCTAAATAGGCGTTCTAGTGTGAGGGGAGAGATGAGGAAAAGGTCAGTTTAAGGGGAGAATGACAAGTGAAATCAATAAAAAGAATAACTTCTGCACTGAAAGGAACTTTAGCTATTAATAATGAAGTTTCCAGACAAACCAGAAAAGAGAAGGATTGGGAAGTACCTCTGTAAGCTATTTCTGAACAGCAGACAGATGGTTGGGATGGTTACATGGCATAAGAAAGGAATAGCAGACAACTAGTTGATCTGCTTATGACAGAGAACTGGGAAGGAAAAAGCACAAGTCCTCTGGAGAAGAGGAATACAAACAAAAAGTGGACAGAGAAAATGAACAAGCTTTCCCCACTGCCATAGAAGTATGTATGGCCAAATCTCTCTCCAAAGAGTGTTATAAAGTTATCTGCAGTTCCTGATTTAGTAGGGAATTCCTCAGGCAACTGTACTGATATGCATATATTTAAATTAAATGTTTAGTGTGTTGTTGTGTTTTTTGCTCCAGTCATTTACTACTTCTCTCCTATTTCATTACTCCTCCATTTCTTCTTTCAAGCCTATTTCTAACATTGTTTCCTTTAACCATTCTTCTAGAGACAATTTCATCAGCAGGACCCCACAGACACCTTATTGTTTTGCAAAGGCATGATCTTTATTTACATGCGTGTTTGGGGCTCCAAAAAGAAGCTCCGAATCAATTCGGCGTCTGCCTAAAACAACTTGTTGACGTCGACGGATTCCTTTTCAATCGTGCAGATAAAGTAAAACGTACAGCTCCACCTGCTGGAGGAGCCTCCTGCATGGATCATCACGACGTACTTTCCGATAAATACACTTAGGGTGGGTACAGATTTGGTACGCTGAAAGGCACAGGGGAATTTCATTCAGCTTGCCATTCACACAAGCCTGTCTGCTTCGCTCCTGTGCACAATTATGGAGTTTGTCCTCTGCACTATGTCACTATCAGCAAACAACAACCAAACAATAAAAAATAAACTAATCAAAAGATTGTACAGTTAGATGTTCACTAAAGAGAAAAATCTCGTTTATTTACAGCTTGACACAGTAACAAAGACCCACTTCACAAGAAGTCCAAAGGAAACCAGTCAGCATCCCAAGCACTGTATTCAGGCTGCCCTATGCCTCATTTCTGCAGCTGAGTCTTTGCCATGGCAGCATCTCAGCCACACTGCTCCCAGTTCAGTCCCTCTAGCAAGTCAGTAAGAATCATGCCATGCCGCAAGGGTCGGGTAGCTAGAGCTGGTCCTTTCAAGTCCATAAACTCTTCCAAATCTCATTGAAAAAAAGAAGGTATTCAGGCAGAAGCTAAGTTGGTCATGAGAAAATTAGAAATCCACAGAATATTCCCATAGGAGCATGAAGACTACTGCAAAAGAAGTCAGCTAGAAATTTAAAATGTAAGTTTGTGATGATAAAAAATTCCTCCTGGGAGAACTATTTTTCTCCACAAGGAATCAGCTACATGGCAAGATTATTCCTATTGTCTTACAGATATGGGAAATGCAATAGAATGAAGTTGTAGTATTTAAGAGCACAGAACTAGGAGGAAGATACTTGTAGTCTGGCTGTCAAAGCAACAGTTTGATCAAATCCAGGGAAAATAATTTTACAAGTGGCAAAGCTCCAAAACAGTGATTCTGGTGCCTTACATAAGGTTTAGGGAATGCTTTCTTTGAAGATAGCAGGTATCCAAGTGTAAGATTTGTGATCAATGTAAAACACAAAATGAAAAAGTAAGCCAGACATTAAAAAAATAATAATAAATTAATACATATATATATATATATATATCATGATTGCATTGTAATTCCACACTCATTAGACAGCAGCCAGGGAGAAGACTGATGCCTGTGTATATTTTAAATTAACTGCATGTTAAGTATACAGTCTGCATCCTTAATAGTATACATGTTTCCATACTGCTTAGAGGATCCTTCCTTTGCAGTTTCTTTCTGTGCTCTGAAGCCTTGAAAGAATGAGATTTCATAAAATGAAATAAGTCACTTGTACTTGTTAAGGAGTATAACTGATCTTTTTATTCAAAAGCTTAATGTAGCTGTATGTGCTCTTGAGGCATTTAGCAACTTCGGGAAGTAGCATCAGCAATTAGAAGAAGAATTTAGAATTAGATGGGATAAAAATTTGTACTGTTCTTTCTGAAATTGAGTGAAGTACTGGCTGCATGATTTCCTGAAGGCCTGACACTCACTGATTCAAATGAACCAGTTAGGAAAAGTCAAGTGGATTGTCTAAAATAGCTTTAGATTAGTTTTCCCACTGCCCTATCATTTAGAAATGAAGTATTACCAGTCAGCTTCCTGACTAGTGACAGACATAAGGAACAAATCTTAGATCCAAAAATTAATTTTCCTCAAAATCTGGCAAACGTTCAGGTTTGATTTTCTTACTTGCTTGCGGACTCCTGAAAACGAGATACAAAAGTAGACATTTTAATTTTAGTTAATGTCTATTTTGCTGCCATTTAGAAATAGAAGTAGAGCGCTCCAACGCTAAGGTCCCAACTGTAGTTATATTCAATACCCTGTCCAATATTGAACATGCAAGAAGTCTCATTGATTTTAATAGTACTGTAAGCTTCCTCATGCCGACTTCATTTAATATAGAAATAGTATCTCTTTTGCCTCCTGGTGAGAAAGAGAACAGAGATCTCTATCTGATAGTCTGGGCAAACTCAAAACAGACAACAGATTTATTTTTATATGCCATAAGTCAAGCAGGTAAGACAGGAGGCTGTTTTGGCAAATATCGCTGCTATTTCATGAAGAAGGACCTCAGAAGCTACAGGCCAGAAAGTCTCACCTCAATCCCTGCAAAGATTATAGAGCAAATCTTCCTGAACGTCATTTCTGAACACACAAAGGAAATACAGGGGGTGACTGGTCCAGTACACAATTGGACAGAAGTGGATGCCATTCACTTTGACTTCAGTTATTTATTTATTGGCCATAGTTTCACAAAACATTTTTTCATTCTGCCTGGGAAGGAACGGCTTGTGTGCGTAAAACCCTATCTGGACTTCCAGCCTCCAAGAGCTCAAAATCCAAAGGGCAGCCAGTTGCTAACAATGTTGTGTTTGCAAGTGTTGATCAGTATCATTAGGTATTGCTTGATACCTGCTTTAGCAAACAGGACACAACCAATTGCTGCCTGTTGCCAACACATCACAGACAACAGGACACGGTGTTTGCCAGAGGATCCCTAGTCTGCATGCTGCATGGTACCACTGACTGATGTCACCAGAAAGCATGTACAATAACTAGATAAACTGTGTTGCAGTTTTTGCCCTCTGCCCCTTGTCCTTTCATTGAACACCACTGGAAAGGGTCTGATCTCATCCAGTTGACCGCTGTACTCTGCATAGTTATAAACAGTGATTATACCACCTCTCAGTCTTCTCCAAGCTGAAGATTTCTATCTTCACATTTATTTAAATGTTAATGTGTTAGGAATGAAATCTCTCTGATAAAGTTTTTGTTTGTTTGTTTTTTAAACTAAAAAATAATTTATCATCTGGAAACAATCTTTATTTTTCCAAGGGTAGTAAAAAGCATCCCCAAAATAAAAACCACCCCAAAAGATGGTTAGATTCTTCATAACTCTCATCGGTCTCTGCTGTAACTAAATAAAAAACACCTGTATGAGTGATTCCTGCCTGAAAGATGTTTTTAGTTGCACATAGCTCTTCACCTTCTGTTGCCTGTTAGAGACCTGAATGTAAAAGGGCTCATAGCCTATTCATTTGTGTTGGTTTGTTTTATGGTCCAGGAGAACAGCAGGTTGTGTTTGTTTGCTTTGTTTCTATCCTAATACTTCATGAAAAAACACAATGTGCACCAGTGTTTGCTCTATGCCATAGATTTCCAACCTTTTGGCTTGCCTGGGCTGCACTGAATGAAAAGGAATTGTCTTGAGCTGCATATTTGTACTTTGCCCCAAAAGTAATCCTTCCTATTAATTTCCATGGAAACTATAACAGATACAAAGAACACAGTAACACTATTCGATAGAGCAAATTCTCAGCAACAATATACTAATTTTTCAAGATAGTCACCACCATTAGCTATGGATTTTCACCAGCAATGAAGAACATGCATGCTGCTCTCACAGAAATCTGCACCAGTGGAAATGACTCAGTGTCACTAATGCTGAAATGCACCACCCACCCCTCACTGTGCTCACATCCCTGGTTTGGTCTCCATTCAGAAAGCATTGATAAATGTCAGTGGGTGACATTTTTTCTGTATGGAAAAGTTCAGGCGCCATTTTGTCAGACGGCTCCTCTGCCACCATCTGTCACACAGCAACAAAATGTAATGGCATACTGGTGGGAAGGCTCAGCCTCTACTACCATACCACCACCATAATAAAATAGGAAGCATCACTTTCAGAGCAGCCCCTTATGAAATACATAATACAGTTATTGCATACAAGTAACAAAAGTTACTTTACATTTTAATATCTTTATTAAAACAAAAAATGTTTAACCTTGTTTTTGTGAAATTAATGCATTAACCTGCTCCCCATGTTTCATCCTTGAAATATTTATACTGCCAAAAAGCGATGATGTGAATAAGGTGTGATTGTGAAGCGAGGGATGAGTTTCTCTGGTGAGAAAGAGAGGGCTTGTAGAAGTCTAGAGAAGAAAGATGAAATTTTTTAAGTTGAGTAAGTGATTGCAACTCTACATTCCCTTTCCAAATTTGCAGATAATATATTTATTGACTGAAAGCAGTCATAAATATACAAAAAAAAAAAACCCTATGATTTTTCAGCAATCTTGAATCACATTCTCAAATTCCTTTATCAAAATGGAAAGCACGGCTGCGTATTTTTTGCTGTTCACAGCACTGTGTTTAGCCAGTGTATCACAATGCATACAACTGTTCGCCATCACTTGAGTCAGCGCTGCACTTCACCCTCCCATGTCCAGGTTTCAGCTCAGACAGTGCTGATTGTACACCTATGTATGGTTGTTGTGAACGACATGTATACACCCAGGGCTGGGCCAGGCCTCTTGGTGGGGACAGCTGCCACCATGATGGCGTGGGGTATAGGGCAGCCTCAGGATAGGCTGTGGAGGGCCGCATGCAGCCTACAGGCTGGACATGCAGAAAGCCTCAAGATACACTAAACTCATCCCAAAGATATCTTCCAAGCCAAATGCTGTCACCTACAACAATGCTTATGACAATTACCTTTTGATGATGTGAGGCTGATGGAAGACTACTGTGGAGAACACTGAATGAGAAGTCATGCATTCACCTGCAATTTTAGGTCAGTTTCCTGACTTTATATCTCAGGTACACACTAAAGTTCTTTACTAATGAAAAACTCTTGGATGTAAAAGTCTGCCTGATTGAAAGCATCACTTTGCACATACAGGGCTATCAGATTTGAGTTTCTTTCAGCTATAAAATAACATTCCACCTAATTCTCCTATCATGTTTGAAATTTGAGCTCACTAATGCAGGGAAACATTTCCTCTGATAATAATAAATGTAAATAAAAACTCCTGCAACCTACCACTAGCAGCGAAAACAAAGCAACAGTAAACTGTCCAGAAACGGCAACAATACCAATCTTGTGGTCACTGTATATATACATAATAAATGTATGGCAAACCACAAAACACCATATATGCAAATAAATTTTTAGATCTATTTGAGAGACTGTCAAAAGCAATTTCTGATCCCACTAATATCCATTGATTTCAGCAAAACTGTAATCAGGATAAAACGAAGAACATCTGAAGCCTGGTCTAGTATTAGGTATGGAGGTCAGCAGCACTGCCGATCCTTGAGGTCCCTTCCAACCCACTTTATGATTCTGTGATTCTATGAAAACTGCACACCAGGTCCATCAAAAACACAGATAAGTCAAGACTGGAAACCAAACACTGAATTTTTCTTCTAATCCAAAGAAAAAAAGTGTAATTTGTTGCAGTTTTGCTCTCTTGCAGGTAACATTAAGTAGAAATACAAACGGTCAGACAACACGTAACCTGAACTCTGCAGCTTACGAGAATATCTCTTAAAATGTAACTATATCTTTCTATCAGTGCAAACAGTTTATAATCATCAACCTTAACTTAAGTTGGGTTGCATCAAAAATAACACCTAAACTTTAGCTCGCAGGGCAAAGATTCCAGTAAACCTAAGGCGTAACGTATTTTGGACATTATACAAGAATATGGATGCATCTTTAAAAATATTCAAGTGATTTGCTGAAGATACCTCCATATTATTGAGCATCAAGTTTCATAACTATAGGTAGAAGATTTGTTCCAATATGTGAAGTTTGTCTTTAGAACAATGTATTCCCAAAATATCCCTGTAATTTACAGAATTTACAGAATCAGTTTTTCTATATTCTCAATACATCTGAAATTGACTGAAGGCAACACTGCTTCTCGCTTGTATAAAAAGTATAAAAGAGCACAAATTGGTCTACTATTTGTTCATAAAAAATATTCTTGTAAAATACAATTATTTCAATAGCTGAACTGAGTACAAAAGCCAAGTTCTATTTAGCTGCATTTATATAATCCTTCTGGAGTCGAGAGTATGTCAGAGAACTAGGCCTTACATTTATCCAAATTATTAATTTGTCTGGAAAGCCAAACAACAAAGTCATCAGATTGAAACTATGGGATTGTTTATAATACAAAGACTGCTGGCTCTCCAGATCCTGGCCTCATGTATGCTTCTACCAGCACCAACGATGAGTAATTCAACTGGAGGCAGTGTAAAATGAGTAGGTGAGACAACAACCGTGCCTTTTGAGTCTAATATCAACATCTTCAAAACTTTTATTGAAAACAAAAGTTTTCTCCCTTGATTCACATTACAGCTTTCTTCCTAGAAATCCTGGCAGGATAACAGTGTCTCTTTTTCTTGCTTGCTCTTCTACTCCTTTTCCTTTGAGGTACATAGAAATTATGCAGTCCTCAGAACAGCTGCCAAGGACAGTTCAGCTAAGAGTGTTGTAACAGGCATCACATTTCGCAAGTCTCTTAGCCAGCCTTGATGTAATGCAGAAAAGATTAGATGATCTCAGGCATGTGTGAATGGAGGAGAGACCAGTCTACCAGGTCAAATCTACCACAGGAGGAAGCTGTGTGAAGGAGAATTTACTTTCACAGAACTATTCCAGCCCTGAAACTTGTGGAAAGTCCCTCAGCTGGAGCTTCAAAGCTTAGAAAGCTAGGCAGGAAGCTGATTGCTTGCATTTTTTGCATCTCCTGAATCTCTCTGCAGGCATTTGCTGTTAGTTTTTACTGACTGAATTACTTCACATCAGAGCGATTCTTCATTTCTGCCTCCCTCCTTCTCATGTATGTGCTGCTGTGTACAGCAAGGGCCTCTAGGAACTGTAAGCTTGTGTAGAAGACAAGTCTGTTAAAGGCCAGGCCACTAGGGATCACAGAATCATGGAATACTTAGAGTTGGAGGGACCTTTAAAGGTCATTTAGTCCAACTACCCTGCAATGAAGAGGGACATGCACAGCTACATCAGGTTGCCCGGGAAACAATCCAGCCTCACCTTGAAAGTCTCCAGGGATGGGGCATCCACCACATCTCTGGGCAATCTGGACAGAAACAACAGAGAACCACAGCCAATAACAAAATGGAAAAAGGGGAATGCCTGTGAGCATGAGTTTTGAAACAGAGCTTGTAACATCACAGTCAGTTGACAACAGTAGTTGTTTCAAGGAAAATTTGAGAGAATTCATTGGAAAATAGGACTGTCTCAATGTCAATCTACTTTCAGCACTAGTCCCATAGCTTTTTTAACATCTTCTCCTGGCACAGATATTAATCATTTGTATATCCAGTCTCATTTTACTACATTTCAGACTCCTATAAGGGCTTTTATGCTATTCTCACCTCTCATAATTCTAATAACATTTTTCAAGAGAAATAAGTTCTTATTTCCCTTGTTACAGTCTTCCTCATTTGAATCACAGAAAGTCATAGGATCATTTAGAATCATAGAAGAATCACTAGGTTGGAAAGAACCTACAAGATCATCATTCAGGTTGGGCTTTTGCCTTCCTAACTTCCTCCCTGCATACTTCATCAACTTCCTTGTAATCTCCCCAAGTAGCCTGTCTGTGTCTCTATGTCCTAGAGAGGACATAGACTGTCTTTTTCTTCCGAAGTGTCAACAATAGTTCCTGGTTCATTCACACCAGTCTTCTTCCCCTACGGCTCTCCTTACGGCATTCAGGGTCAGTCTGTTCTTGTGCCTTTAAGATTTCCATCTTGAGGAGCATCCAGGCTTCCTGGACCCCTTTACCCTTAAGGAATGACTCCCAAGGAACCCATGCTACAAGTGTCCTGAACAGGTCAAAGTCCACCCTCTGGAAGTTCAAGAGAGCAGTTTTGCTAGTCACCCTTCTGACATCTCCAAGAACAGAGAATCCTATAATGTCATGGTTGCTCTGCCCAAGACAATCCCCAGCCTTCACATCTCCCACCAGTCCTTCAATGTTAGTGAAGAGCAGGTCTAGCAGGGCACCACCCTGACAGGCTCTTGTACCAGCTGCATAAGGAAGCTATCTATCTTCCATACACTCTAGGAACCTCTTAGACTACTTCCTCTGCGCTGTATTATATTCCCAACATATATCAGGTAAGTTAAAGTCTCCCAAGAGTCTGAGTGCTGGTGATCACACAAGCTGCTCATAAAATGCCTCATCCTTCTCTTCATCCCAATTAGGCGGTCTATAACTGACCCCCCACTAGGATATTGCCCCTACAGGCTTTCCCGCTGATCCTTACCCACAGACACTCAACTTCATCATTCCCAACCCCAAGCTCTTCAACATCAAAACAGTCTTTAATATCAAGGGCCACACCACCACCCTTTCTTCCTTGTCTATCCCTTCTAAAGAGCTTGTAACCATCCATCACAGCACTCCAGTCGTGGGAGTGGTCCCACCATGTTTCGGTAATAGCAACTAGGTCATAGTTAGCCTGATGTACAGTCAATGCCAGCTCCTTCTGCTTGTTGCCCATGTTGTGTGCATTGGCGTAGACAAGTCATCTGCCTCATCCCTTGCTCAAGCATTGTTCCCCTAAGCTCATCCCTAGTGAGCCCTGTTTTGTCCCCTTCCCACTGTAGCTAGTTTAAAGCTCTTTCAATAAGCCCCGTTAGCTCCTGCACTAGGATTTATTGCCCTCTTTGAGATAGGTGGGTTCCATTCACAGACAACAGGCCAGGGACCAAATAAACTGCACCATGATCAAAGAAACCAAAGTTTCTGGCTCAACACTAGCCTCTGAGCCGGTTATTCAATTCATTGCTTGTGCTTTCCAAGCCCACTCTGTATCCCTCACTGCCCCTGAAGGTATAGAACAAAAAATCTAATGCCCTAAACCCCTGAAATCTCTTTTCATAGTTCTTAGCCTTCTCTGAGCAATTTTATCACTGCCCACCTGAACTGTGAGCTCCACCACCAGAATGAGCAGCTCATCCACCTACTCACACCTCATGAAGGTGGAATCCCTGCCACCCTCCCTGGGCAGTAGCAGGCTCAGGCACTCCCTGCAGACAGAGACCTGAACAGCCACACTTCTGGGCAGGGCCTCCATGTGGGTCACCACAGTCTTCTTGGAATAAGCCCGCTGCCTGGTGGAGACCATATTTAGGCTGGCGGTCTCAGAGACTGAAAAGAGAAAAGCCGGTCTCTCAAGCAAGGAGGGTTCTACACATTTTATTTAAACAAAGAGTGAGTTCAGAGGTAGCCAGTTTCTGCCGTTGCTCCTTTGCACAATGACCGATATAGACTGAAAAAGGAAAGACAAGTTCTTACTGTAGCAGCAAAAGCAGTAGGTAAGCTCTGAGGCACACAGAAAGGAGGCGAGAGGGGAGAACTGTTTTACAAGGCAGGAAGTGGACGGTAATCTCTCCTCTCTATCCAAGAAACACACATCTAGATAGAATATAGCAAGTTAATGTATTCAAGTGCCTTGCTAAGGCGCTCCTGCTAACTTCAAGCTTATTCCTGGTAGATGAGAAGCTGGACATGAGCCAGCAGGGTGCGCTTGCAGCCTGGAAGACCAACTGTGGTCTGAGCTGTATTAAAAAGGGGGTGGCCAGAAAGGACAGAGAGGTGATTGTCCCTCTCTACTCAGCCCTTGTGAGGCCCCATCTGCAGTACTGAATCCAGGCCTGGGGCACCCAGTACAGAAAAGACACAGAGATCTTGGAACAGGTCTGAAGAAGGGCCACTAAGATGATCAGAGGGCTGGAGCACCTCTCCTCTGAGGAAAGGTTGAGGGAACTGAGCTTGTTTAGCTTGGAGAAGAGAAGGCTCCAGGGAGACCTCATTGTGGCCTTCCGGTACTTGAAGGGAGTATATAAACAGGAGGGGGAATGGTGGTTTACGAGCGTGGATAGTGGTAGGACAAGGGGGAACAGTTTTGAACTGAGACAGGAGAGGTTTAGGTTAGATATTAGGAGGAAGATTTTCACTCAGAGGGTGGTGACACACTGGAACAGGTTGCCCAAGGAGGCTGTGGATGCCCCATCCCTGGAGGCATTCAAAGCCAGGCTGGATGTGGCTCTGGGCAGCCTGGTCTGGTGGTTGGCAACACTGCACATAGCACGGAGGTTGAACCTAGATGGTCTTTGAGGTCCTTTTCAACCCAGGCTGTTCTATGATTCTGTTGATAGCCAGTTTATAAGCATTTGTTCTTGGGACTAAAGTAGGAAGAGGTAATTGCCTTTCTTTCATTTAAAATTCTGCATCTGCTCACTGATGATTAAGCCGTATAAAATAAGATACTTCTTTCCTTCTCAATTAAACACTACTTTAATTAAATCCAGTTTTTAGACTGCCTTTCCTCTTCACAAAAGTCTAAAGACAAACACGAAATATCAGGACCTTCTTTTCATTTTTTTATTAAAAAGGTTGGTTTAAAAAACAAACAAACAAACAAAAAAAAACAAGTCTTGACTTTTCTTCAAATGTCAGTGAAAGTTAAAAATAGGAAGGTAACAGAAAAGCCTTTTATAATGCACTCACAGCAGTACCACATCACTGTTCAGAGCCACAATTAAAATCATACATTATGACAGTGATGTGATACATCTCCACATGCGGTCTTTCAGGAAGCAGCAAAATAATCAGTGCAGTTTTTATTCCGTCTGTCAATCGTTTAGTTTAGTTTTGTCTTTTTTTTTTCTAATAGAGTACTCACTATGTGAGATGGCAAAGTGTGCTTTCTTTTAGGTGTTGTGATGCAGGTGAATTTAAATATATTTTTCAAGTGCCAAAAGTAACCTTACTGCATGCCCTCCAAGCCTGATATGATAAGATGGAAAGCAAAGAAAAACCTGGGGAAAAAAATATATTTTTAGCTGGACAAGAGAACCACAGATTGTTTGGAAGAATGTGACAAGGACAGTTATGCTGTCTTGGGAATTAAATAGGAGTTGCAGGTGTGAAATTACTTTTGATATTTAGATAATTAAATTAATTTAGGAGAAATAGTCATGCTGACATTTATGAATGTGGGTGCTGATACAGTTCAGACTGAAAATGAAATGTGAAAACCCTTTAAAACTGAAGCCATTTAAAGAGGCTCTTGTGAATTCTATGAGCAGTTTTCTTCACAGTGAAGGATCATCACAGGAGAACTGTTACTTATTGGTTTTGTTTTTTTCCAGGAACTAATTCTGAACTGTAATGTGGAAGTAATTTTAAGTGTCTATGGTGCACTAAAAATATAAGTCAGTCTATACCTTATTATATCTTATAACCACTCCTTTAAGATAGTCGCGAACATTTTGTACCTTTATACTATGTGAATTAAGGGCAAAGAAAATAGAAAACACTCTCTTGCCTTTGCAATTAAGTAGATAAAAGGCAAAAAATAAAAATAAAAATAAAAATAAAAATAAAAATAAAAATAAAAATAAAAATAAAAATAAAAATAAAAATAAAAATAAAAATAAAAATAAAAATAAAAATAAAAATAAAAATAAAAATAAAAATAAAAATAAATGACAGCACCGAATTTTGAACATGCAGTTAATTTCACCACTGAAAACATATCTATGCTCAAGCACTCATAGGTATTTGCAGTACTGTGTTATAAACTGGTGAGAAACCCATTTGCCAGCCTATTTAAGACCCATGTTCATTAAGTTTCCCTCTAAGTTGACTTGGCCACAGAATCATGTGCCTGTGATGTTACGCACCCCAAGATATTACACAGAAACATCTTTGCAGAGAGTACTTCCAGAAAGCACAGGTGCTCTTCTTGTTTTAAAGAGGAAAGGAAAAACAAAACCCTACTTCACACCTGCTCCACAAAAGTATTTTAAGACAGCACTGCATTTGGTCATAGCATTGCTATTTTCAATAGGAGGAGACAGAAATCCAACACTCAAGATGGAAGACCATGGATTTTTAAAAGCTGTCAAAAATAAGAAACGTGATCAAAGCCAGAAAAAAAATTATGAATGGCTGAGAAAAGAAGTCATATCTAATCTAGAAAGATTTTCTTGAGCTCAGACCATTGGAGCAGCAGTAGTTCACTGTTAAGACAAAACAACAACAACAACAATAAAAAGAAACACTAGAAACCAGACCTTTGATTAGATGTCTAGAACAGGAAAGATGTTTGTAGCGAAAACAAGCTCTGAGTTTCTATAATCCATCACCTGAAGTAAAAGATTTAACATCACTTCGCCGCTGGCCATATTTCTTTAATTTTTCAGCTTTTTTTTATTTATTTAGCCATTCTCAGACCTTTAACAGATGTTTCTGCCTAAACAAATAACTCAAAACTTGCACACACCGAGATCAAGGTGTCTAAATCAGTAGTATTGGATCAGTGGCAAAAAAGGTGTAGGAGTAATCTCAGGAGGTAAGCCTAAATCGCTGTTTAAACAACACAACTATTCTTTATAACTCAAAGGTCTGAGAAAATTAGGTTATTTATTCATCCAGGATCAATAAATAAGCACTGTAATTGGTAACTCAACAACAAAAGTGATACTGAAACTAGAAAGCAATTCACAGAAGAGCACACTGCAAATGTGATATATGTTCCATGAAACAACACTGCATAGAACCACAGAATAATAAAGGATAATAAAGGATATTTAACTATCTATATGTATATATGTATGTATATGTATATATATATGTATATATGTTACTATATGTAACCGCCGAATCACAGAATCGTCTGAGTTGGAAGAGACCCTTAAAGGCCATGTAGTTCAACTCCTCTGCAATGAGCAGGAACACCTACAGCAAAATCAGGTTGCTCAGAACATTGCCCAGGCTGACTTTGAATGTCTCCAAGGACAGGGCATCCACCACTTCTCTAAGCAATCTGTTCCAGGGCCTCACCAGCCTTATTGTAAAAAAAACATCTTATATTCAGTCTAAATCTCCCCTCTTTTAGTTTGAAGCCATTTCCCCTTCTCCTACTATAGTAGACCCTGCTGAAGAGTTTGTCCCCTTCCTTCTTACATCTCCGCCCCTCTCTTGATACTGAAAGAACATGAACAGGTCTCCCCAAAACCGTCTCTTCTCCAGGCAGAACAGTCCCAGCTATCTCAGCCTGTCCTTACAGGGGAGATGTTCCATCCCTCGGATCACTTCTGTGGCCTTCCTCTGGACATGCTCCAAACAGGTCCATGTCTCTCCTGTACTGAGGGCTCCACATATCTGGACACAGTACACCAGGTGAGGTCTCACCAGTGCAGAGTAGAGGGGCAGGAGCACCCCCCTCTTTTCCTTTTCTGTTACTAAATTTTTACCTCAGCCTACACATCCTACATTTCAATCCCCCCCACCCCACTGGAAGGTGGGATGTGAGTGAATGGCTGTGTGTGGTGCTGAGCTGCTGCCGGATTAAACAGCTTCTCATTCTTCGAGGGATTTTTAGAAGAATTTAAATTTATTAGAGTGTTAGATATCACAAAATGGCTCTCACCGCCAACGAACTGGCATGCAGACATTTGATAAACGCAATACAATTGCATGATTCATCTGAACACTTCCAGATGACAAAGGAATGGGATTCGGAGATCTAGTAGATGCTGAGATCTTGCTCAAAATACTCAAGAACAGATGAATAGATCCAGGAAGAAGTGATCATTTTGATGTAAGCCTGTGAAACTAATCCAGCTGTATTTGTTTAGGAGCAAAAAGAAGACAGCTTCCAGACCTTTCTTGGAAAGAAAGAAATGTCAATATACCTACTACAGGTTTATGTGCTTTGGATCTCATCTGACCAAAAAAGGATGCAGGGAAGAATGTCACAGTTGAACAAAACAGGTTATTTGAACGCACATTAACTGTTTCTCTAATGTGCAATTCTTTGCACCAAGAGCTGCCTACACAGAGCAGACTCTACTTCCATACGTCCTTATCATCATGAATCTTAAAAATAAATAAATAAAGGCTGGATGCAATTTTTGCTATAACCAACCTCAGGCCAGGTTTGTGTTATTGTTGACACAAGCCTGAGCCAAAGAACAAACAGAGATAATGGTCATTTGCACGCTTTGCAGAAAGCGCCTTGTCTTTGGCAAAGTAAAATGGTGCAAAACGCTAGAACTGATGTGGTAATCAATATGTACTGGGGCATGGCAATAAAATGTGTTGACAGGTACAACAGAGATTTACAGAAGTGTTTGTTTTAAGAGCACAGCTGTAGAGCACAATGTAATATATGATTATTTCTTTTTTTAACATGGACTCCTCAATAATCTTGATCAAAAAGACAGTTAAAAAACATTACAAGGATTACCATAATAACAGTATCTACACTATTACCAGTTCCTCTGCCTTAAGTTAGCCAAAGATCACTGTGAAGAAACCTGCCTCTCAAATTACCTACTGAGTAGAGTTGCACTCTTGGTATATAGCTCTCAACTGGTACAAATAGATGGGTCACTTTTGAAGTGATACAGCTGAAGATAAGTGCATACACCATGTACTCTTTCAAGAAACTAACGCCCTGTTTTCTTTGTATATTGCCAAAACAAGTCCAAATGTCAATTTGAACCAACCGATTTTGGTTCTCCAAAGACAAATCAGCTCATATCTGCCAAGAGGCATATTATGCTGTTGGCGTTTCCAAATAAATAATAGATCAACAGTGAGACAAATAGCTGAAAAATCCTCTCCACACATGACTAAAGTCACATTTTAGAGTTAGACAATGAAGGCCATTCAGTGTATGCTGAAGGAAGAATGCCATTATCCTTTCCTCAAGCAAGCATTTCCACCCTACAAAGGAAGCAAATTTCTAGTGAATTACTAAAGCAACACTAAATTGTCAGGCTTGACTTGTCCCTCTAACTGTTCTGGCTCATGGTGTGTTCTGAACACTGGTGAGATGCACATATTGAGTTCATGTGTGCATGAAGGAGTTATCAAGTTTTTCAGCAAACTTTACCCAGTTGTTAGAGAAATATTCAGACTTACTGTTAAGTCACACTAACTGTCAAGGTAAAGAAATCTAATCAAAATCCCCCTAAGAAAGTACTGCCATTATTCTAATTATCAATAATTTTCCTTATACAAGCAGCTAATCAACCCGATTAAAAAAATACAGAAGTTTTAAAACAGATGAAAGAAATCAGATTATTTTAACAAAATCAGGTGAGATTTTTTTCTTTTATTGGAGCATCTAGGTGGCAAGTATACACCAACTTAACCTCATAAGATTTATGTAATGTAGAGGCATTCCCATCCACTTCATATAGATGTGGAACAAAGATGCAGAAAGTCAGCTCTCCAGTTTAATTACCATTCAGCACAGAGCTGATGTTACCATGGAACTATCTATTATAACTCTAACTATCTATTATGACTCTAACTATCTATTGTAATTCAAATTTCAACCCTGAGTAGAAATATACACTTTAACATGTCTATTCAAAATAGCTATTTTCTTCCTCGCATGTATATTGCTCAACATTTATCTGGACTGAGTTCATCTGCCTTTTTATTATCTAGTCATTCAACATCAGGAGGTTCTTCTGCACACTTTGGCTGTTGGCCCTCATCAGTCCTACTGCGAGTATCTCTGTAACAACTCCTCAAAAAAAAAATAACAATCTGTCTGCACGTTAATCCTCTTATTGTGGTCACTTGCATTATGTTATAGAGCATAGACTTAAGCTGAATTTATGGAATAATTCAGATCAAAAGAGACCTTGGGAGTTCATCTAATCCAACCTCCTGCTCTTGTCTAACTCCTACCTGTCTACTCCTTAACCTCCTACCCAGAAAATCATGCTAATTCCTTCCCACCTTTACTATAGTAGAGCTTCTGACACCATCCCCTCTAATTCCTGAAGCACAAACTGATATAATATAGACTAGATAAGTAGACAGTGAAGCAGACTGAAGATTGGCTGAACAGTCAGGTTCAAATGGTTGAATTCAGCTGTAGTCAGCAGTGGTACACCAGTTAAATCAACACGGGAGCAGTACTGCTTAACCTGGGTGACGTGACTCAGCATACTCTCAGCAGGACCGTAAATGATACACAAGTAGGAGGAGTGGCTGCTGCAGCAAGCAGTAGTGGTGCTGGAAATCACAAGGAGCTGAGAAGGTTGGGACAGTGGGCAGAGAGGAATCTTATCAAGTTCAGCAAAGGGAAATCCAAGGTCCTGCACTGGGACCATGTGCTGACATTCGCTGGGCACTAACTAGCTTTGCAGAAAAGGACACAGGAATCTCATTGAACAAAAAATTGTCCACGAGTCAGCAATGTACTCATGCGGCAAAGAAAGTCAACAGCACCTTGGGCTGCATTAGGAAAAGTCTTGCCAGAGGACTGAAGGAGGATTTTTGTCACCTCTGCTCAGTGCAAAAGACACATTTGGAGTTTCATGCCCAGTTTTACACTCCCCAGTAAAACAGAGATATGGATGTGCTGGAGATGGTCTCATCTCATGATGATCAGGGGATGAGGATATCAGACAGACAGGGGGAGGCTAGGAGAATCCAGAGAAGGATTGGGGGAATCACATAATTGAAAAGTCTTTTAATACATTCTGACAATAAATAAATAAATAAATTACATTTCAAAACTAAATTTGCCATACAGCAAAAAGACAAGGCAAAGATGATTTACCAAAAACAAATCAGTGTAGCTTCCAAGAACATCATCAACACCAAGAAAATCACTGCCTCACATTAAAAGAGGGTTGACAAACCTCTGGCACCTGAAGTCTGTAAGCAGTTCAAGCACAACTGCTGACATGGAGCTGCATCACACATCTGTCAGCAAGCTTGTAGTGGCCAGCTATACCCTGTGCTGTGGAAATGAGCTGCAGGAGCCAGCCTCCAAATTACACCGAGTCCTAGCTGAGTGCCCTACAGCTATAACTACACTGGCATCCCATTGCACAGTGACAACACTACTGTCATATTCTATTTAAGAATTTCTGCTGAAATTTCTTCTCGCCCTGGACTGCTGATACCTGTGTTCTAGCTCATACCTATCCGAAGATACTGACTGCGGTCACAGAAAGATTATCCCTATACTGTAAGATGATCTTTATACTCTTGGATAAACAATTCATATTGACATAACATTTTTAATGAGAAAACATGATTGCAAAATTGAGCTTAAATAAACCTATACCAAAGCTGCTATGCTGCCAGCACACCTATACCTTTTTTGTTCAGCTGAGCAGTCCTACTGAGATCAATGAAAATAGAAAGCCAACATGCTTTATTCATAACATTAGTTCCATACTTAACATAATTACAATATATCAAAGCACTCTTACAAACAAAATACAAGACTGATGCTTTCAAATGAAAAAGACCTACGATCTACTTGATTTTTTTAATGTTTTTATGAACTTAAGAACTCTTACCTGAAAGGAAAACAAGCAATAATAGTCTGTTTTCAAGTTTGCAGCACAAGCCCAATCTGTCCCAGCCATTACAACCTGACAACTTGTTGCCTTCAACTAGCCCAGCCGCAGCTAATTTGATTTGTCTCTGGTGCTGCAATGAGGAACTGCAGGAGACAGAGCAGCTGCTCACTGCAGTTAGGGAGCTTCAGAAGGTCAAGGCTAGGAGGATGGCTCAAAATATATTTGCAGCTTTCTCAAGATATGAAGTTGCCCAGTTCTGCCTTCCAACTGCCTGAGATAACTCTATTGCCATTAAAATCAATGTAGGAGGACGGCCTACATGACTTAAGTGCTGAGGAAACTGTAGAATGCTACCAAAACAATACTGAAATAAATTTAAAGTACTTTACTTAGAGCTACGGACTTGCATCTAAGTCACTCAGAGTTTGGCTGGATGCTTTCAGCTGGAGGTAGCATATAAGAGATGGACAACCCCTGCTTCTTTTACTGGATTCCTTTCCCTATGACTTCTTCCATTCCTGTGATAAAATAACATGAAGCTGTAGAATTATCTCAAGAAATGAAGATAGGTACATAGTCTGGGAGAATGTGAGGGATGCTAACCATCACTGGAGGACTGTAAGCTCTAAGGAGGAATGAATGGGGCTAAAAGCATTCTCCTGAACTTACTGTTTCATGCTGGTGAGTTTTAGGTTACTCCCTAAACAGCACATCAGTTTTAATATCATCCTTTTGGGCTCCCTTGTTCTTGTACAAGTACACGGGAAAACAAATGTTGGTCAACAGTAGGAGCCAATTCAGTTCATTTTAGATTTAAATCTTTTAAATAAAATGCAACCAAGTTAATATGCCGGTTTTGGATGCTGATCATATCAAAAGGGATAGGCTCCTTTGCCAACATGGCTGTGTTTAGCGATGCTTCTCCACTGAGACTGCTTAAGAGGATCAGAGCCTGAAATTAATCCATTTATTCATTTACTTCTTTGCCACCTGGTTAAACTTTTCTAGCACTTGATGTGCATGTCTACCACTGCTTCCTCAGAACCACCATTTTACTAACTTTTCCTAGTGCCATGACCAGTACGCCTCAGAATTGACTCAGCTCTCAATGTAAAATAAATGGAGGCTACAAAAATGATAAAATGTAAGTATTTTAATACTTAAAAAAAAAAATAAATTCTTACCAAACCTGGAAAATACTCAATAGCATTTCTCTGTGGGAAGAAGAAAAGAGGGCAGCAGGACAAACGACTGGTCAAAGCAAGACAGATACATTTCACTAGACTGCAAATTTACAGCATGAAAGAACACCAACAGCTAAGCACTGTAAGAAGAAAATCAAATTAGCTATGACTTACTAAAAGCTAATGCAGAGATTGAAAGTGGTCTGCTCTCCCTCAAATACAGAGGAGGACATTACACTCTAAAAGAGATCCAATTGGAAATTTTGAGGTGAATCATAGAATGGTTTCAGCTGGAAGGAACATCAAAGATCATCTAATTCCAACTTCCCTGCTATGGAAAGGGCACACACTAGATCAGGCTGTCCACGCCCCATCCAACCTGGCCTTGAACACCTCCAGGGATGGAGCATCCACACCTTCTCTGGGCAATCTGCACCAGTGCCTCACAAACCTCTCAGTGAAGAATTTCGACCCTGACATCTAATCTAAATCTCCCCTTTTTTATTTTAAAGCCATTTCACCTTCTCCTATCACTATCAAACCACGTAAAAAGTCAGACCTCCTCCTGTTTCTAAGTTTCCCTCATATGCTGGAAGGCTACAATGAGGTCTTCCCGCAGTCTTCTCTTCTCCAGGCTGAACAGGCTCAGCTCCCTCAGCCTCTCTTTACAAGAGAGGTGCTCCAGCCCTCTGATCATCTTTGTGGCCCTCCTCTGGACCCACTCCAACAGTTTGGCATCCTTCTTGTTCTGGGGGCCACAGGCCTGGATGACAGCATCCAAACGGAGCCTCACAAGTCCAGAGTAGAGTGGGACAAATCACCACCCTTGCTCTGTTGGCCACCCTTCTTTTCATGCAGCCCAGGATACTGTTGGCCTTTCAGTCCGTAAGCATACACTGCTGGCTCATGTCCATTTTTTTTTGTCCATCAGGACTCCCACGTCCTTCCCTGCAGGGCTGCTCTCAAGTAGTTCTTTTCCCAGTCTGTACACATATCTGAGATTTTCCCAACCCAAGTGCAACACATTGCGTTTGGTCTTGCTTTAATTTCAGAAGGTTCTCCTTGGCCCACTTCTCAAGCTTATTCATATCCAGGTCCCTCTGGATGCCATTCCTTCTTTCTTGATCCTTGTGGATCAAGTGCACCACTCAGCTCGGTGTAATCAGCAAACTTGCTAAGGATGCACTTGATCCCACTTTCCAGGTCACTAAGAAGATGCTGAAGAGCACCGTTCCCTAGACAGACTCCTGGGGGACACTATTGATCTATGACCTCCATCTGGATATAAAGCTCTTGACCACAAATGTCTGGCTGCAATTGTCCATCCAATTTATTATCCATCGACTTGTCCATCTTTCCAATCCATTTCTCTCCAATTTAGAGATAAGGATGTGGTGCAGGACCATGTCAAAGGCCTCACACAAGACCAAATAGACAACATCATTTGTCCTTTCTTGATCCACAGAGGCTGTAACTCCATCATAGAATTTTGCTTTTACTGGAATAGAATTGCCCTAGATGAAGAAAATCAGACCTTGGCAAAAGGCTTAATCAATTGCACATCAACGTGTTTTGGGAACTTGTAAAGAAAAACAACGTTGAATTACTTAGCAATGCAATTGAGACCATCCTGAAAAAAAACAAACACAACCTTCTGCCCTTGATAAGAAAACTAGTCCTGCACAACAGGCAGCCTGCATAGCGATTTATATACTGAGCCATCAAAAGGCAACAAGTCCATTCTGCAGTCAAGATGCTCACTTGGCAAACAAACTGCAGTTGGTGAAGTGTTGGAGTTGTAGATGGTGCCCTTCACTCTGATAAATCCAGGTCTTAGATGGTTTAACTCCTATATGTTTATGCTGTCCTGATGATAAGAGTCATTAGATAATTGGTAACTTTTTCACAAATGCTCATGTTAATAAAGCCAGGCAGAGATTTACTCCATCAATGATGCACATGGAAAGTGAGATATACTAACATAGCGAAGGAAGTATAGATACAGGGATGTAGTCTAAAGGCAAATGTTTCAGCAACAGGGTTATTTTAAAGTCACTATACTCTGAGCTGTGCTAGATACACTGTATTTATGAGCAGTGTAAATTAAACTGGCAAACTGGTCCAGCTGCAGGGTCTTCTTGGGCATGTTATTTTTAATCTGGATCAGCTCTCTGATCTGCTTTCCTGAATGCCCACACAAATGCTGAGGTCAGCACAACGCAGAAGGCTGTGGAAGGTTGGGCGCAAGCTGAAGTAGAGATTGCTGACAATTAGGATCCATCTCCACCAAAAGAATCCTGTACTCAAGAAAAATGTTTACCAGGACAATTGTTTGATAGAGAGTGAAGCTCGTAATGTAATTTTTTGCTTAGTGGAATCATTAATAGTTCCCTCCGTTAGACAAAAAAATAATACAGGGATCTTGTATCTTCCCCAGTCCCTCTGTCAACTCCAGTTTTAGTGGTCTAATAGATGCACATTATTATAGCTTTATAAATCACTTCCTAGAGGATGCATTTATAACTACTTACAGAGATGCTTTCTGTGATATGAGCGTAAAACATTCTAGCAATAAAATTAGACCAAGACAGAAAGTGAAACAAATCCCTCAGAGGTTATGCTTTAATGCTTTTAATGTCATAAGCTGAAAGCGCTGTGGCTGAAAGAAGCAATCCTGCTCCTTGTCAGACTCCTCTGTCAGATATGCCTTGTCTTTTCAACCGATAGGAGTGTACATCAAGTTATGAGCTGAAAAGGATCAGAGATTTGATCTGGGTCACAATTAACCTCTATTCATTTACTCGCCTGGTTTTGCCTGGTTAATTTTAACTACTTTGATGCTTGCATATGAAAACATCTGTGTGAGCAGGAAAAAAGGCATGGGAGTAAACAGGGAGGGATTGTGGAAAATTGTGGATAGACCTCTCCTTTCAGTAGCAGTGTTTTCTTGCACAAGTTTAAAGTTTGAACTGTGAAACAACGGCCCAAATACTTTATTCCTTGAAAAGGGAAAGACTCACAAAAAGTAGAAATGCTCGTTCTTCAGCAAAAGCATTTGGCAAATCCACAGCCAATACCTGCATCATTTAATGCTTTGGGAAAGTAAAAAGAACTCCAGCTTTGGAAGATTCCAGTTCCTTTAATTAACAACAATTCTGTTGCTAGTTGATTCATATGTAAAGTAAGACTCCCATAACCACATATTTTGATTGAACTTGTGCCAGGAATGTATCTTTCCCAGGTGTTCTTACTGTGAAAAGACACAATAATATCATCTCACAAGTAAGTCCTGCAGGATTTATTGGACTGATTTTCAAAAGGAAGGTGAACAAATCATCGGGATAACTTTCTGTTAAAAATGTATGAAAATTCTCAGTAGTGAGAATGCAAAACTGTTTGCCATGGAAATCAAATTCTGAATAATAAAGTACCACACACATCTGCTTCCTAGATAAACAGTTTCTATCAAAGAGAGAACAGCTGTCTTATCACATCAAAAACATTCAACTCCTTAACCCTGACTTTAATTCAGTGACGTTACAAAAAGTAGACTGTAGATAATCTATAGGGAAAAAAAACAGGCAAACATATAACATAAAGACTGCAGAAGTTACTGCAAAGATGCAGGAGTTACCATGGCAGCAAACAAACAAACAAGTTAAAAGGAAGAAAACCCACTACCCCATGATTGTGCTTGTCAGATTGGAAGATACTTTGCAACTCTGAAGAAACTTTGAAGAAAGCCATGATACAGCTGATGATCACCAGGATGCAACAGAACCAGCTCCCATGATAACAGTACCATTCCTCCCTTCAGCACCAAGGTAGAAGAAACACTCCTTGTTGAGACTTGCATAGACACGTCAAAGAATCTGCAATTATGCTGAAACACATAGGTTATGTATGTACTTGTAGATTACAATAGCAAAACATTCATTCTGCCATCAAAACATCAAGATCCAGCGGTGTGAAAACTTACCCAGTGGGAGCAGACACCCACTGGGAGACAGCAGCACTCAGAGAGCAGCTGATACAGCATGGGGGGCCAGCAGGAATGGCAGCCATTACCCACATCGACAGAGGCAGCCCTGAGGAGTGCTGGGTTGGGGTTGGCAGTCAGGACAGTCAGAACTGCTCAGCCTGGGGACAGAGCTGTGGGAAGAGGCAGGCAGGAAGAGAAGAATCATGGAGTCAAAGAAGGAGATGAACTTATGAAATCGCATCCTGCAGTCCCTGAGATAGATATGTTAGCTGGCCACAGCACAAGAAATGAAAGATCCTCTGCCCCCAGGCAGAAGGAGGGGACCTAAGAGACAGATAGGCAGCAGATGGATTCCCCTGCCTATCCAACCCTCTCAGGTGCCTTCATGCTACAGGTCTGAGGCTCTGGAACCCAATAGATGGGCTAACAGTGCTATGGAGGAAGGTTCATTCAGGTTGGAGGGGTCTCCTCAGGCCTCTCAGCCTGCCCCCAGTAAAATGTCCATCTCCATCAGGAACAAAAGCAGAGTTGTCATCATAGGTGACCCCCTTCTCAGAGGAACAGAGGGCCAATGTACTGATTAGATCTGACCCAAATGGAAGTCTGCTGCCTCACTGGGGCCTAGGTAAGAAATGTGACTGGAAATCTCACTATCCTGGTAATGGCCCTCTGATTATTATCCATTATTGGTTTTTAATGTCAGAAGCCATGAGGTAGTAAATGGAAGAGAATTCAGAACGGACTTCAGGGCCTTGGGGTGATAGGTTACTGCTCTCCTCTGTCTTTCTGGTAGCAGGGAACAATATTTACAGGCACAGGCAGAACCAGATAATCCACATGTTGCTCCAAAGCTGTTGTCACCAGCAGAATTTTGTGTTTCTCGATTATGGGATGATCTACAGAACACCAGGCCTGCTAATGCCTCATGTGATGCTCCTTTCTCAGATGAGGAAAGGCATTTTTATGCAGAACCTAGTGGGGTTGACTGGTAAGAGATTAAACAAGATTTGAAGAGGTGACAGGGATAAATCCAGACTCACCAGTGATGAGCTATGGGATGGTATGCTGAAATTTGAGGGACTGTATGCTAGAGATCCTGCAGTCTGCTCCAGCAGGTACTGGCTATAGTGAGGCACCTTTGGAATGTTGCTACAGCAGGGCATGCAGCATGCACTGAGAAACAAGTGAGAGGAGCCAGAAGCCTTGGCTCAGCCCCAGATCTGCGATATCACTGGCATCAATGAAACCTGGTGGGCAGAGCCCCGTGACTGGTGTGTCGCAATGGACCGTTCTGGGCCTTTCTGCAGGGACAGGCAGGGCAGGTGGGGAGTGTTTGTGTGTGAGGGAGGGGTTGGGCTGTACAGAGCTGGCAGCTGGTGATGGCACAGTTTGCAGCCTCTAGGTAAGGATTAAAGGACAAGCAAATAAAGGGATGTTGTGGAACACTGCTGTGGGCCACATAGTCGGGACAATGACACTGATGACTGGAACTAATAGATACTCTCTAGATCAGCTGCTTCTGTCCTTATGAGTGACTTCAACTTGCCAGATATTAACTGGGCATATCATACTGCTGATACAAACAGCTACAGCAGATTCCTGCAACATCATGATGGTAACTTCTTGGTACAGGTACCCAACTAGGAAATGTGCTCCCCTTACACCTGTTGCTTGTAAAAAAGTCTCATGGATGAGGTGGCCACTGGTAGCAATCTTGGCCATTTGACCATGAAGAAGTCAAGTTACTATCTCACCTCAGCAGACAAACAAATGCTAAGTAGCTAAGTAGTAGAGGAGAATAAAGAAGAGAAAAAGGAACAGGATAACTGTTTAGAGACGCATACATTAAACTGCATTCTTGTAAACACAACCTATACAGAGGTTATTCTGAAAGTAATGTTTCCTATTTATTGCCATGGACATGACAACAGATACAAAGAGCACAACAACATTACCTGGCAGAGCAAATGCTCGACTACAAAACAAAAAACTGGTTTTCAACACAGTCACCACCATTAGCTATGCATTTTTGCCAGTGATGAACAAGAGCCTGCATGCCATGCTCCTAAAACTGCACCAGAGGAGGTGACCTGCTGTTGCTACTGCTGAAATGCACTACCCACTGCCTCACTGTGCTCACATCCACTCTTTGCTCTCCAGAAATGTGCAGCAAGTGCCAATGAATGTAAATGGGTGCCGTTTGGTTTTTTTTTCCACATGGGAGAATTCAGTGACACACATACGCTCTTCCATGTCAGATGCCATTTTGTCAGACTGCCCCTCTGCTACCATCTGTCACGTGGCAACAAATGTAATGGAATATTGGTGGAATGGTTCAACCTCTACTGCCATATCATCAACATCCGTCTCTGACATTGTGGGACATCATTATTAAAACAGGAAGCATTAGTTTTGGAGCATCCATCATAGATCCTGTCTTAGTCAAGTGATGAGAAAGAGAAGTCACCACAGACACCATCTCTCTGTGCTCCTCTCTTGTAAACACTCAACAGTTTTGATGTCTTTATTTTGTTCCTGTATCACATAATGGAAACTGTGCTATTTTCAGGTTAAACTGGAAAATGCTTTTTGATTCTCCTAAGTTCCAGTCTGACTGTATTAAAGAGGTAATCCTATTTAAATACACATATATTCAATATAATTAAAGAAGAATAAAATCTTAGATATTTATCTCAGATAGGTAACAGCAAAAACTTTTTTGGTTCCAATAAAACACAGCCACTGTGCTCTCTGTCCACTGCAGAGAAGCACAGAAAAACATACTGCAAAGAGACCATTTTGCCTTGGAAGTGAAATGAGTCTAATGAGTCTCTTTCATTACTGTTAGTTATCTCCCACTTAGCAAATATGTATATATATATCAAGACAGAGAGAGAGAGAAAGTGAGAGATAAGTTTCTGCTTTTAACAGGGTAAAAAGGAAAATTATAGGAAAGCAGAATTTTTTTCAAGAATGTTTTTTTCCCTCACACAGCTTCTAGACTGCAATATAAAGTGTGAAGCCACATTATTTTCAGTGAAAGAGTATCAGAATTTTACAGAAGGATAAAAGTGCATCTAGGAAGAACCCTTCATCTTATGATTAACAGTACAATGCTAGGGAAGCAATGAGGTACACACTTTAAAACCATTAGCTTTGCTTGATTAGAATCATAGAATTATAGAATCATTAAGGTTGGAAAAGACCTCCAAGATCAACAAGTCCAACCATCAACCCAACACCACCATGACCAAGTGCTACATCTCCATGTTTCCTGCACACCTCCAGGGATGGGGACTCCACCACCTCCCTGAGCAGCCTGTACCACAGCATCTTCACTCTTTCTGAGAAGAAATTTTGCCGAATATCCCAACTGAATCATGTGTTGCAGAGAGATGCAACAGCCTCCTTGCAGCATTTCCCAAGAAGGCCACCTGGCAAAGAAGCTTCTATGGCATGGACATCCTGTAGGAACCACTAGAGCAAAGTAAGGATGTATATTATCAATAGCATGTACAACACAACCTCTGGGAGGGTGCTTGCAATGTCTTCTGCAAACATGAATTTTACCTTACAGCCCTACGTAGCAGAGATTTTCACTGAGAGGTTAAAACACACATAAAAAGCTGTTTCAGGTAGGTCAGGTTGAGATGCAAGCCAGCAAATGTTGGATCTGAATTTGAAAAGAGCTAGGTCTTCAGAACTTACATTCTAAGTGAAACTCAAGGGGTATCAACCATCCTGAAATCCAAGGCTATGTTACAAGTCACCTGCATGATTTGACCAAGGTCACACATCACATCCTTGGCAACAGGAGGAAAAAAGTGACATCCAGATTGCTGGTCCTGTTTGTTAACATCTTAACTGAATGATCTAATGGCTATGTGTTCTTGTGGAAAACTGTAATCAAAAATGAGAAGCCCATGCTTCATTAATGGCTTTGAGACATTTACTGCTGAGGAACAACTCAAAGCCCTAAGCACATTAACTTTTGGGAGAAAAAATAAAACTCAATAAAATCAAGACTAATCAATGACTTTATTGGATGTGTTTTGAAGAGGGATTGAGAGATCTGAATCTCCAAATTGAGAAAGCATTTTCAGCACCTGGCAGAACACGGATACATTTTTTGCCAAAGAAAAGGTTGATGTACTGGCAGGAGCCGAAGCTGGAAGCACAAAACTTTGACGATAAACACTACTGCCTTTTGACCTTCACAAGAAATACTATTTTGTCCTTAAGTCAACCAGGTGGACACTACCATTTAGCCCACCTTTGCTCCACATCAACCATCCTGAGGTATTGGAGGCACACTAAGCCTTCATGCATTACCTTTCTTAATGATTACTCATTTGTGTCCCAGACTTTGAACCATTGGGGATAGATGGTTTCACACTCTTTATTGTCTCAAAAGCACATTTTCTACCATCACCATTTCACTCCAGAGCACCACAGAACACCAACGCACAGCTCCAGGGCTCCGTGTAACACCAACGCTACGAGAAGCTACGAGATCTGGTTTAGCGGCTTGTGGTAGCAAAGGTAATGGCAGGACGATCGGACTACTTGAACTTGTAGGTCCTTTTCAACCTTGGGACAATATGATTCTAGGACCACCTCCCACACGCGGGCTCTAAACTACCCCCGCCCGCGCTCCGCGCCGCCTTGGAGGCGGCCCCCTCCTGGAGAAGGGAGGGAGGGAGGGAGCGGGGCGGTGCTTTCCGCCTCTTTACTACTCACCCGTCAGCGCGTCTGCCCGCCCAGTTGTCATGGCGGCCTCAGCTCCGAAGTTCGTTCGCAGGCTGTGCTGGCGACGTATCTGCGAGATAAGGTGAGCCCGCGCCTCTTCCCCTTGCCGTGCCTCGGAGAGGGGCGGCTTCCACGCGTTCCTGCTCCGCAGCCGGCCGTGCCTCTCCCCCGTGCTCTGGGCGCGAGCTCGGGAGGCCTTTGGCGGGACCGGGGGCGGTCGCGAGAGCGCGCGTGCCGCGTCCCTCTGCAGCCCCTCCGCGGGCTGTGCCGTCCGGGTGTCAGCCCTCCTCGAGCTCCAGGGCTGCGGGCCCGGAGATGTCTATGAGGGGGTGACGTTGTTTATCTGGTTTGTGGTGGTTTAGGAACACTTCGGATGGCTTTGAGCATTCGTATAGAGAACGGGCCGGTCCTCTGTGAAAATGAAACGCCGTTTAGCAACAAGCGGTAGCGCTGTTGCAGTCTCGTCAGCTTGAATGGCAATGGAGCAGTTCTTAACCTTTGGCACGATTAATCAGTGTTATGAAATGCTGCTGCTGGTAGTAAAACAAAGATTCACATCCTTAAGCAGCGCCACAGCTCCAGTAGTGGTAAGAGGTCCGAAGTCACCTTCTTTGGATCTTGTATAAAGCTGTGGAACTTCTCCTCTCAGAATTATTGAGGCTTTGGGTAGCCTGATCTCATCTCAGAACTGTCCCTGTCCTGTTCTGAGGTCACCTCAGGAGCAGGTAACCTCTTAAGCCGCTTCCTACTTACATTATCCTGTTTGCAGGGTTTGGAGCTCAGCTGCACCTTCACCACAAGCAGAGCAGTTTTGTGTGAAGCAATTTAATGAGGATTTCAGTGCAAATATACATGCCTCTACTTGGCTTGTGGGAGCAAGGTTAGGCCAAATAAACAATAGTGCTTTTGAATTTTCAGTTCACAGGCCTTACGTGTTTCAAGCTGACATTCCTAGAATTCATGGACACTCTGAAAGTTTAACAGATAAGGTATGAGTCCAAAACTGAGGTCTAGATGTCCATATGAAACATGGAGATGTCTGAATTCAAACTATTTCCCATCATTTTAGTCAAGCTATGCCTTCAAATTCCTGCTTTTCCCTCAGTTCCCATCTCTCCCCTGGCAAGGCCAGTTGTTAGGTGTCCATCTGTGTGTGCCATCTGATGAGCTTGAGTCTTTTTGACTTGTACGTACCTGATTAATGGCCAAAGATGAGATGTAGTTTTCCTCATAAGACGAGGGAGGTCACTTTCCTTTACAGATGCAGATGCTTTCACTTTAGATGCTTGACCACAGAGAATGCAGGATTACTGCATTTGATGGTTTCATCTTACAGGGCCTATGTACTCATTTTTCTGTCTCATCAGGCAATTGCTTACTTGCCAACTAAGCTATTAGTTAAACTGGGGGTAAGATACCTAAAACTGTACTGAAAAATGCAGAGGAATACCGAGTTTGGTGTTTTCTTCTGTTCTTCCTTTGCCGGATCCACAAAAAATGAGCATAATTGTGCATCCTACTAATTAAGGCTCCCTGCTGAGACTACTCTTAGCACAGCTTTTCAAAGAGTGATGTAACCTTGCCTGTTATGTGCCTTTCTAACATGCCTCTTTTATGTTGTTTCCAAACAAAATGTCACGTGCAGTTGTGTGCGTTGTGGCAACATCATCTTGAGAGTTCAGTTGTATGATGCAGAACTTGGCTTGACTTGCTAATAGACTTGAAATGGGATTTAGTGCATTAAGTATACTGGGTAAGCGAGTTTAAAAGCAGGATAGTGAAGCAGGTATCGTATCAATAGGTTTGAGACCTGTGATGCTCTGGCTGTTATAACGTGCAAATTTAACTGCTGTAATGCATGTTCGGGTGAGTGAAACACTTTTGCTCAAGTATGTATGTATCTCAAATAGGAATGAGTGCATCTTGACGAAGAAACTGGGGTCACTTGTGCAGTCTGGACGTTCAATTGCAGTATTTTTCTCCCTAGGTTTTGTGAGAGATTCCTTGAAGTATGAAAACGGCGTATGATTTTTATTTCACACGTGCTACCATTTCATTCCACGATAGATGTGCTTGTAAAATGTTTGGAGATTCAAACACATCAGTACTGCAACTTCTGAGCTATTTTGGTTGCCAGCTACTTTGCCAAGATCCAGAGTGAGCTTATGACCTCTGTCTTGGGGGCTCCCACTGTGATTTAAGCCTTTTATAGGAATCGAATGGGACATGACCCGAGCTCCCTTGGAATGTCTATGATTTTCATTTCTAACAGTGACTAATGTCCTCAGTGTTTTATTTTGAGCACAAGAATTAGCAATATGTAACATCTACAAGCTCATCAGGTTCTCTGATGAAACAAAGAAAGAAGAAAATATTACAGAGCGTGTCTAAAAAGGAATTGGTCTGTTGGAAATCTTGGTAGGGCTTTGCAATAACATTGTCCATTGATAAGCCGTAAATTCTGCTGTGACGGAATACTGCCTCATTATTTTCACAGAGCTTGTGCAGTAATAGAATCGTCATCTTTGTGGCTCTTCTGATTGTATCCAGGTGGCAGGGGTTCATGTGGGAAAGTGAGCATCACACAAATCATTTGTCTTCATTCACTGGCTCAGCTGAACTCGCAGTAGTGTCAGTGGATTTTCTAATGCTCCAATAGTTGGCCGTGTACTTGTTGGAAACCTATGATTCTATGAACTGGGGACCTACAAGAAATCCTCTGCTGTTTCTGCCTCATTCACCGCATCCAGTTATCTTAAAGTCTGCTGGAGGGGAGAAAAACTCTTAGAGATTTAAGGAGATTATCCCAGTTTCCCCGTCCTCCCCAGCAGCTGTGGTGAGAGAATATTAACTGTGTCTGCTCGGAAAATGAAGAACAGCCCACTTCAGATCTTAGAGAATGGTAATGTAGAGCTTTGATGCTTAGCTATTCTTTAGGACTGAAAAAAAGCTGTCAAGTGCAGCTGAGCCACTTACACTAAACAACAGTGATTCAGCACTTCCATTTGCCAGCAGACACATCATTATCTTCTAGTTTTTGTGTGTCAAAATAATGTAGGAGTCTAAAATATTGAGAGCTGATAAGGATTTGTACGCTGAACTTGTGTTCAGAACAACTATTGAGATTTTCTGAAGCAAAGGAGGAAATAATTTGGCTTCTATTTCTTTCTGTTTATTAAAACAGCAGTCAGTGAATTGGTTGTGGAGAATCTGCACTGATCTTTCCCTCTAGCTGGATGTATGGGAAATACCAGAACACTGGAAGTATCTGTACAGTCTGGGGAGCAGCAGTAAAGCTTTACTTGGTGCGTCTGTCCACTGGTTCACACTGAAGGAAGAAATCATCCAACTCCAGATGCTGATCTGCTGTTAACTGACTGCTAACCCGCTGCAGCCCACTCTACTGGCATTACTACTAACCTGCCGTGGTGCATGCTAGCAGGTGAGAGCAACACAGGGCTTAACTTAAGGCTCACAGAGAGAGTCTATTGATTGCCATGAAAAAGTATGGGCTGTTATACATGCAGGGATTACTGTCGGTTAGTTGGCTTTTTGGATTTGAGCAAGGTATAGAAGCTGGTGTCATGAAAAGCATCTTTTTTTCCCCCCTCAGAGGAGCAACCCACTTAGCTTTGTTTCTTTGTTAGTTGCTACGTACTAAAAAATGTACTGTCTGCTAACATTTGAACAGGCAGCATTGTTTGAGGTGGTTTCTGCTTCTCCATCTTCTGAATGAAAGCTGAATTTCATGGGTCTGTGCTCTGAGTTGCTTTCCTTTTAACTGGTAGCAGAGGATCCTGACAGAGATGCATACAAATGAGGGGAAGTGGAAGTTCTTACACGGTGTAGTTGTAGTTTCCAGATGATGGAAGCTGCAAAGAAAGATGTTTATGTGTCAAATGTGGTAACTCCGTGTTTCCCACTATAAGAGAAGAACATCTAGAAGTTAACGGTGGAAATTATAAGATTATATTAGCATAAAAACCTGTCAAGCAGAGGTAAACAAAATAACAGCGGGAGGAAAAAAGGAAGGAAAAAAGCTTGGAGAATGTATGACAAAAAATAGTATGCATAGAAGCCTGTAACAGGGTGACAAAGAGGGTTCCTTTCCTCTTACAACTAGAAGAACCTTGACTGCTGTGTTCAGTGTTGGGCTCTTCACTACAAGAAAGACGCTGAGGTCCTGAAGCATGCCCAGAGAAGGGTAGCTAAGCTGCGCAGGTCTTATGAGGAACAACTGGGGGAGCTGGGATTGTTTAGTCTGGAGAAGAGGAGGGTCAAGGAAGACCTTAGCACTATCTGCAACCCCCTGAAAGGGGGCTGTGGTAAGATAGGAGTTGGCCTCTTTTCCCAGGCAATTAGTGTTAGGATGACAAGTAATGGCCTTAAACTGCGCCACGGAGGGTTCAGGTTGGATGTTAGAAAAAACTTATTCTCTGAAAAAGGGGTGAGGTGCTGGAATGGGCTGCCCAGGGAGGTGGTGGAGTCACTGTTCCTGGGGGTGTTCAGGAGCTGTGGAGATGTGGTGCTGAGGGATGTGATTTAGTGGACATGGTGGTGGTAGGTGAACTGTTGGACTAAATGATCTTAGGGGTGTTTTTACTAACCTTAATGAGTCTATGAACCTTCACGTTCATAACGCTACAACACTCCTTTTTTTATCCAGCAGTAGAGGTGGAGTGATTTCTTTAACCCTCCCACAGGTATCTCCTGTTAGTTTAGCTTTATCAGGTGCTGCTGCTTTTCCTAGCTCAGTTCTGGGTAGACTGTAGTAAGAGAAGACTTGGAGGACTTAGTGGTACAGCAGATTAACCCTGTCTATGTTCAGTTAGTTAGAGAAAGCTCTTATGTTGTTATACCAGCGCTTGGGTTATGTTCAGATTTATACTTAATGTAATGTTACTGTATTAACAAATATCTTTTTGGGTTCAGTAGTATATAGCAAATGGATGAATGGGCAGCCCCCAGGTTAAAATATGTAATGATTTTCCTGTTAACAGACGGTAGCTTTCTCTTGCTCAGCAAAAAAAAAAAAGTGAAGTCCAGTTTGACAACTTCTCATGTACAGAAGGAGAAAACAAGAGAAGTCACTGTCTTGGGTTGTGTTTCTTTTTCTATGTGGGACACTTATTTTCTCACTTTCGAAGTTTAAATACTGGTTTATGTTCCCTTTATATGCCTCATTTCCAAACAGATGCTGCAGTTACTCACAACTGTAATCTTTCCCACCAGCACTGACCTTGCATCACTTCATGTGTCTGAACTCGTGCTCCTTTTCTAGATCCTTTTCTTTCTCCTTCTGGGAGAAAAATGAGGATAATCTGAAGGAAGGAGCAAAGGAGGTACAGGGGAGGAATTGAAGCCTGAGACCCTGCTTGGAGATGGAGTAGGCATTGTGGATCACCCATACATACATTATATATACTTGTCCTTCATTTCTCCTCCTCTTCTAACATGTCCAGTTTGTGTCCTTTGTAAGGAAGAATGCTCACGTGCCGCCAAATTTGGAATTCCTTTATTCCTGAGCATATATGTGTGTACACTTTAGGGCTGGCTGCTGTACCTTTCCCCACTCAACTTTCTTCACATACATTTGCAAAACTAGAGTCACTATTATGTATTAAACAGATTCTTAAAGACTACTTATAATATCCAACACACTCTGACCGTAGTCAAGCTGCAGTGAAGTCAGCATTGTCAAATATGGTGGAAACTCAAAGCTCTGTTTGTAAACACTGAATCCACTTCAGCATTGTCACCTACTGGGCTGGCAAAGTAGGATCTGAAGGTGAAGCTCTTCATATCGTGTGACTGTGCAAGTTACCTGGATGGCCTCCCAGTGGGGCAAAGGATCAAATCGTTGAACTCTGACACAGCATTCTGAGCACGTGGGTTGGCTTGTGCGTTGCTTCAGTTGGCAGAAGGCTCACCCACGTTTGTCTGGGTTCAGTGCTATTCTAATAAAGGCCTACAGACGATCACTTGAAGTAAACTGACTTTTTGTGCTCACTGCCTTTGTTTCTAGCCTTTTCCATTTTGTATTATTCGTGAAGATTTCCTTTCTAATGGCATGAGATACTGAAGAATATTCTAGAATTCCTTTTAATCGTTAAATCATTTAACTTGCAATACTGCTTCCTGTGTTTCACAGCAAATATTCTTTCCTTTCTTGCCATTCAAACTCAGCAGCCCCCAAAAAGTAAATATCAGGAACTTAGATTTCATTAATACAGGAGGACTGTGAGAGGACATGAGAACAGTAGATCCTGCAAACGTTTTTACAAGACTATTCAAGTCTTGTGTCTGCATGAAATGCAAGAACAATAAATTAAATTGCATTCACTTGGCATTCTCCCAGTTCTTGCCTGCGATTTTTAGGCTTTTTGTGGTAGCAATCATGACAAAGACATGATGTCATATGCTTTATTTTATGACATAAATATATCTATATCTATCTACATATATAACACTGAAGAGAGGTTTTTCTAAGGCTGACTACAGAAATGTGAACATTTTCTGGTTCTGTCAGAAGTTTTCAATCCAAGAGCACCACTCACTGCTTTTAATCCTGATAGGACTTTTAACTGCTTTTGCCTGTGCTGTATTTCCCCAGGCACTGTTACCATTAAAAAGAAAACCTTTATTAAGTAAAGGTAAGATAGAGTTCACTATATCCATCTCTTTATTTTTCTGTACATATCCAGCTTTTTTTTATGCAAAGAGATCTTTCATTTTCCATTTATTGTTTTAATGAGCAAACTGCTGAGTTGCTTTACAAGTTCTAAAGTGAGCAGCCAGTGTTTTACAAAAAGTTGGCATCTTTAATCTGTGTAGAAGGCCTTAAACAAGTGACAGAACCACAGTGTAATGAGAAGCCTCTTTAACAGGCTTTGCAGTCTTTGCTAATCATGTAAACAGTGAGAAACTACGTTCAGTGTCTTTGACTTAAAAGATCATAATTGAAAGTCTTGTGTCTGAAGGCTTATCACAATAAGGGACATCTACATGAACATGTTCAGAGGGAACTGCAGAGTACAAATCCTGAATGGGATCCATTAGACGTTTGCCTCATGGTGTGCTAAAGCAGCCTCTCCTATGTCTCTCTCCTTGGAGTTGTGTCACTGTGTTGGCTCAGTTAGGGCTGTACTGTTTGGTGCCAGCAGATAGTTAGCCATAGAATCCCAGAATCATAGAATATCCCAAGTTGGAAGGGCCATAAGGACCATCAAGTCCAACCCCTGGCTCCAAACAGAGCCACCCAAAAATCAGACCGCGTGACTGACAGCATTGTCTGAGCACTCCTTGAACCTCTAAGAGCTTGGGGCTCTTATTCCGTGCCCCATACCCTGTGGTGCAGATCGCTGCCCCTCCACTCCTTGTGAGGAGCTGCAGCCACCATGAGTTCTCCCCTCAGCTCCTCTGCTCTAGACTGAGCAAACCAAGAGACCTCAGCTGCTCCTCGGACACCTTGTCCTCCAGACCCTTCCCCAGCTTGGTAACCCTGAGCACCTCCTTGCTTTTTGTGGGATCTGTGAGGGGTTGGGGAGCTCTGTTCCTGTTCATTCTGTGTCCCTTTAAACAGTGAGGGCTCACCCACCGTGAGTGAACTGTGAAATAATTTTTCTTTTGCATTTCCATTCTGTGTCATTTTAATAGAGAACCAGTGTCAGTCAGCTTAGCCTTAGTATCTTGAGAACACTATCAATGGGGAGATCTTGAGATTGGCACTGCTGGGTAGTAAGTGTCTTGTGAGATCAGAAGGCATGAAGAACTGTGTGACTCACAGGTATCCTGCAGAGAACTGAGCTACAAGCAGTAAGAAATAACTGAAAAGAAGTAGACTTTTGTATAACCACGCTGTAATAAACAGCTAAGTTGCACTATGTCCTATCATAAACCAGTAGGTAAGGAAGGAGAAAAGATACAGCAGTGAAAGATGGGGTATTGGAGGTTGGTAGATGATGTATTTTATACACACACAAAAGACTGAGAAGTAAAACTGGGTACTGAGAAGTAAAACTGGGTATAACCAAAATAGCAAAAAGATGTAGCTCTGTCTTCGAGTTCACTGTGAGATCATTCCACTTCACAACCAGACAGGCTGCATCCTCTTAATTCATAGGCACATAAACTGTTGATGTTGTATAATGAGATTCAAAATGAATAATAAAAATATTCTGTATTTCTTAGATGTTTGACATGAATATAACCAGTAGGACTCTGATTTATTCTTGAAACTCCAAAACATAAGTTTACCACTACTGCTGTTCAGTGGTCTATATCCAATCATCTACTATATTACCGCTTGGCTGTGTACTCACAGCATTGAATGGAGCATGTACGTACTAGAGAGAAAGGTTAATAATAATGCAGCCGAAGCAAACTTCTAAAGCAACTTTCTTGTCATTTGTATCTTGATCATATCTTTATCATATTTGTTTCTCTTCTAGTCTTAAAAACCAAACCAATTAACGGTTGTTTTTCCACTTCCTAACAGGCACGTGCAACCTGTTTCCATTCCGTCAGTTCACCTGCACATGACTGCAGCCACCATGCAAGTCAGCCAGAAAGACTTTGAGAAGGCTCAAGAGCAACTGAAACTGTTGAAAAATGATCCTGGGAATGAGGCAAAGCTGAAGCTCTATGCTTTGTTTAAACAGGTCGGCTTGGTTTGCTTTTTTCATAAGGGGCATTTATAAACTGAGAGGATGGGCCTGTAAAATATATGCTTAAAATACGATAAGTATTGACTTAACAAGTCTTTTCACGTGCTCAAGGTATATTCTTGAAATGCTCATCCCTTCAGCTCTGCCAGAGTTCTGAGTGAAGCCACAACTATTTCATTGCATAAACTGGTGTTTGAATGTGAACCTTTATTCCAAAGACTTAGAGCTAAATTACATCAATTTTGTGATGCCTTCCATATAATGTAGTATACATATTAGTGCACCACAGGGAGGACTGCTTGCACTTACAAAAGAAGAGTGCTATATACTTCCTCTTACATGTGCTGCATCTACTGTTAGTCAACTGGTCCTATAATACAATGGTGCTAATATATGAAGGTTTAATTTTGTGAGTGTGGCCAGTTTTTGTTTGTTTGTTTTCCTTTTTAATAAGTCAAAAAGCTGTTCCCCTACATTAATTCTGAGTGAAGGTGAGTTTTTTAGTACTGCGTGGAATCAGACCTATGTAGGAACAGTACCAGTGTACCCCCTTTGGACTAGAAGCTGGTATCTGGGGAAGCATTTGTTGATCAATTCTGTAACATGGGCTGTGACTTCTTATATGGAAGAAGGCAATAAATCGCTCTTTTAAATAAAAAACATAAATACAGCAAATTGTTCCATGAATTTTCACTAATTAATAATAATGAATATATCCTTTCTTTCTCACCTTCTATTCTAAATATCTCTCCGATAGCATACTTTTCTTCAGGGTGACTGATCATAAAATACTTTGGGGTAACTGGGACCTTTGAACAGTTACAGTCCTAACAGTCATCTTCTGTCAACTGAGATACCTGAACTGTAATCAGAGGTTTAAATTAGTTTCTTTCACTCTCTTTTTAGGCTACTGAGGGTCCCTGCAATGCTCCGAAGCCAGGTATGCTGGACTTTGTCAAGAAAGCCAAATGGGATGCGTGGAATTCTCTTGGCAATTTGTCTCAGGTGACAATACCTATAATTTCAGTTACTTAAGCTCTGTCTTCAAATGCTTGATGTCTGAACATGCTACTTGTCAGCTGTCTCGCTTTGCTTCAGATGCCAAAATATTTTGCAGTGTATTTTACTTCCGTACTGTGAAAGTGTAGATTTCAGTTATTGCTAACAGCTCATGTCAGCGTAAGAGACCTGTATGTATGGTGACTTTCAGTAAAAATAGTTTTTCATCCTTTCGTATTCTGTTGTTCCCTTTAAGAAAAATGGGTTGAGTCTCTTACTTCTTACAGCTTCTTTCATCAAAGAGCAAATCTGTGAATCCAGCGTGATTTTGATAATGTTGTCATTTTAAGATGTTGACCTCTTCTGCCACTAGTAAATGAGGGAAACACAGGATGAAGGAAACGCTGAATGCAGTCACTACTGCATGGGGCCTGCTGTTCAGGAATAGCTTTTGTGATTAGTCAAAGATGCTACTTAATATAACATTGGGGTGATTTTTTGTCTGTGTGAGTTTGATTTTCTTTAAACCTACTTGGATAATTTCATGAACGTAACATATTCTTAATAGGAAAGGAATTCGTCGAGGCCAGGAGATCACTGGGAAGTGTGTTAGAAAGAGAGCAGGAGCTAGGAAAAGATTTGTGGGGACCATTGGGGGGGTATTTTTTGCTTTCTGATTTAGTTGTTCCTTTTTATGTTTGTTCTCTTTCAGGAATAGCGAGGAAGTACTTTAGTAACTTGTTTGTGAAGTTACAGTAGGGAGGAAATATATCTAGCACACAAAAGTGTATTATATAAGTGCCCAAAGTATGTTATCTTTTCAAGAAAACAGGTTGTAAAGCTGTCAATGTAGAGCCCCTTCAAGTCACCGTTTACTATAGGAATAGGGAGGCAGCAGACTTTCAGTGTTTGTAGGTTGTATTTGTGTTAAATGATAAGTAGTATCTTCAAACAGTTTTAAAATGCCATGGATACATTTGAGCACCACATGTTCTAAACTAAAAAGAACCTTGCGTTTGCTTGGAGAAACATCCAACCGGTGAGCAAAAACGAAGGATCCCCGGAGGCATAGAAAAGCTGGGGTAATAACAAAGGTCATTCAGGTAATTGTAGGCATGGAAGGAACGATTCTTAAACAAAATCAGTGTTGTCATTGTCACGGTATCCGTGCACTTTCATTTTGCAAATTTGATAGATGCTGGTTTTATGTGTGATTTGCAGTGTTTAGATACAACATGTTCTCTCCTTCTTGATTAGCATAGTTTCCAGTGGAGACTATTTAATCCTGTAGCACACTCCTTCTCTTTTCTTTTTTTTTTTTTTCCTGTTGGTGGCCATTTTGTGAATAGCATAAACAAGATCATTTTCTTCCAGTTTTATTTATTTATGTGTTTGTTTGCTTATTACAGGATAACGCTAGACAAGAATATGCTAAACTTGTCTCAAGCTTGGTCTCTGCGGAATCTGCTAGCCAGAAAAAAGGTGCTTCTCCAGAAGAGGGCAGTCACGGTGGCTATGAAACCCTAATAGTTACCACCGATAACAATATCACAAAGATAATGTTTAACCGACCTGACAAGAAAAATGCTATCAATCATAAGGTAAAGAAATCAATGTGCGAGGATTATCGGTTTTATTTGTTTATTTTTCTTTCCTGATTAAGCTACTTAGGTTTTTCAAGAATCGTCGCTACGAGTTCAGCAGAGCTACCTCAAGTATGGTGGTCTTATGGAGGTGATCTTTATGAGGGTTGAGTATATTGACAAACAGTGACAACCTAAGGCATGGCGATCTAGTACAAAATCAAACCACTAACACTGTATAGATTGGGCTCTTCTGTGTCTTTTAAAAGCTCTCGGTTTCTTTTCTTTTTTTCTTCAGCCAAACTTATTATAGGATTATGGGCTGTGCTAAACTGAAGTGGCAAACTGGAAAAAGACAAGTTTGTTTTGTGGAGGCAAGATTTGACCCTAACCTTGCTTATAACATTGCAGCCTAATTCGGCTTACCAATGTCATGTGTATGCCTAGATAGTTATTCTCCTCCCGTAGCTGTCTCCATGAGGAAATCTCTCCTACTGGGAGTATTGTGACCATCCTATTTCACAATGGCAATGATACCAGGAAAGGGATTTCACCCCACTGCTGCTAATTCTTTAATACGTTATTTCGCCAATTTAGACTGTTTTCCAGCTTTTAAAATTATCTGTTTTCAATTAGTTTGTATTTTCCAGGGGATCTTATTCTGATCTTGAGATTTGCGTTTGAAATCTGAGTGTTGCAAAGAAATGATTTTCTGGTCAGAGACAATACCTCAAGTGCAGTACGTTCTGTACGTGCCAATGTTTTTTGTACTTAAATGGATTGTAGTTAAACTGTCTCTCAGGTTCCTTGTTGTCAGTGTGAATCTCCTTTGTATGACATTTTGCAGCATCACAGTTATATTTTGTCGATTTTCCTCTTCTGCAGATGTACAGAGAAATTATCAGTGCACTTCAAGAAGCTGCCAAAAATGATTCTACCATTGCAGTTGTTACTGGTAAAATACTTTATATCCTTCTCTCAGATTTGCTTTATTTTATGTCAAAGTACAATACTGATGTATGAACTGTTTGCCTCACATTTAGGCTAAGATAGAATTATGGAAGTGGGGAAAATGCTTTCCTCTATTGTAGACTGAAGATTTTTTCATAGCATTTTGGCAAAACTATTTCTAAGTGATGCTTCAAATTCTTTAGCAAGCTTGCAGTTTCTGAGATGAAAAGTCAGACATGGAATACACCGGAGGACTTTGTTACCTTTGAGAAGATGGTGCATCTGCTCCACAGCATTTTCCCTACTGCTTTTAGAGTTCATCTGTATGGATTTAGTAAACTCTCTTTACTTCTGTGATACGTTGGAACGTACTAAAAACAAGCCCCTCAAGTGCTACAGGGGCATGCCAAGACAAAGTTTATGCTATGTATTCATCTATGATCATTAGAAAAAGTGATCTTTGGCTTCTTGATTCTTCTGGGGCTGCTATAGGAAACAGTTTTCCAGGGATGCTGCAGCCAAGCCATGCTGTATCCCAGTCATCAGCTGCATGATGAGTACAGTTGGATGACTGCCGCTATAATGTGAAAGGGAAACCCAAACTGATGCTGCTTGTGAAATGTAGCAGCTCTGAGGCCGTAGCATTTCAGTTCTTTAGAGGACCCTTTTATCTGGTTCTGATGCTGACTGCACAACATGGTGGCAAGCACAAGTGGAAAGGATAGAATGGTTAATGCAGGCATTGCCTTTCTGACCTATGCTCATTGCATATAATCATAGAATAGCCTGGGTTGAAAAGGGCCACAATGATCATCCAGTTTCAACCCCCCTGCTATGTCACCAACCACCAGACCAGGATGCCCAGAGCCACATCAAGCCTTGCCTTGAATGCCTCCAGGGATGGGGCATCCACAACCTCCTTGGGCAACCTGTTCCAGAGCATCACCACCCTCTGCGTGAAAAACTTCCTCTTGATATCTAGCCTAAACCTCTCCTATCTCAGTTTAAAACCATTCCCCCTTGTTCTATCACTGTCTATCCTCGTAAACAGTTATTCCATCATATAGGATAATGTGGACAGTTAAATCATACAGCCTAGCTTTTAAATACTCCTCACTTTCTTTCATGGTGCCTCAAGACTGTCTTGTACACTCACTAGTAAGTTCTCTGCTTCTCATCAATGATGAAATCTTTCAATAGAATGATTTCAAGGCAGTGTTGTATGCTATGCCATTTTCTTAGTGCATCATAATGAAAATGAACCTTGCTCAACATATTAAATATTAAAGTATTAAAGTCTTAGTCAGAAGTTATTTTAAACTATTGTTGTAGGTGTCCTTAAAGGTACTTTTCATACTTCAAGACCAGCTCTGTAATTACTTAATAATGTAAGATGCATAGAGTGAAATTCTTATGTCAGTATAGTAAATGAAAGCCTCTCTACCTACTAGAAGTCATTTCTTGATATGTGTTCTTTACAGGAAATGGAGAATACTATACAAGTGGAAATGATCTGAATAATTTTTCTAATGTCCAACCCAGCGACATGAAAAAGGCGGCAAAAGATGCAGCAGAATTACTCAAGTAAAACATCTTGTTTTCAAATATGCTTACAGTACTGTAATGGGTAAAATATAATTTGCAGGCATTGTTAGAAAACATAGAATCATAGAATTGCTGAGGTTGAAGATCATCAAGTCCAACCACAGCCTAACCGTAGTACCCTAACTCTTAACAACCCTCTGCTAAATCATATCCCTGAGCACCACATCCAAACGGCTCTTAAACACGTCCAGGGACAGTGACTCAGCCACCTCTCTGGGGAGCCTATTCCAGTGTTTAACTACCCTTTCTGTAAAGAATTGTTTCCTAACATCCAACCTAAACTTACCTTGGTGCAACTTGAGGCCATTTCCCCTTGTCCTGTCACCAGTGAGAAGAGACTTGCCCTGCTCTCACTGTAAGCACATGACAGCAGGAGCCCAGTTATGCTATGATACTTCCAATTAAGTGGCTGCATTTGAGAGCTCACTGTGTGTGTAAACACAATGACCATGTGGGAGAAGTAGCATTAATCATAAGAAATAAATGGGGAAAGGAGGTGCATGTTTGGTATCTCTATGTAATCTTGTAAGCACACTAGGGTACAGCTCGTGTTTTTTGTTATGCGATTTCTAATCGTGTTTTGTACATGGTTTGTATTTGATGGAAGAGGCAGGAGCGTGTCTTACCTTGTCTCCCCTTTTCAGAGAGTTTGTGGGCAGTTTTATCGATTTCCCTAAACCACTGATTGCGGTGGTGAATGGCCCAGCTATTGGAATCTCTGTAACGCTCCTCGGATTGTTTGACCTAGTTTATGCTTCTGACAAGGTGAGTTTATTACATCGCTGGTCCCAAAACAGTCTTTATGTTTTTTTCCGTAGCAAATGTTATCTGGTGCAGAGTAATCTGACAAACACACAACAGACAGGTGTAAATGCCTTTTCTATCACTTTGAGGAATACTTCTGTTAATTACTTGCCTAGGGTTATGCATCAGCCAGTGTTTAATATGCATTTTAAAACATAGCACGTAGTTGTATAATATGGCTTATTTTTTATGCTCTCTGTTGTTTATCTATATACTGTTTTTAACCCAAGTTGTTAATTAATTTTAGGCAAGCAATTAGTTGCATAACTGTCAGTGATGGGTGGTACTTTGGCTTCTGCCTCAGCGCTGTGTTAGATTTTTCCTCAGAAGCCCTGCCTGACTGGCTTTGTCACCTTGAGACTTAGGAAAAACTGATCTGCAAGACTAAGTGTTGCCTGCCCCAAAAGGATTGTCTATGACTATGTCACTCCTGACATGTGCTTATATAGAAGACATAACTCATTTAGTCTGTTCCAGTCCAAAGATCTCTTTTATCAGAAGGGTGTTGGGTTCTCCCTCTTCCTCCCTTCCCATCTGATCTTTCCTTGCTGCAGGATGACCTTAACTGATTCTTGTTCCTGGATCTAACAGACTACTTTCATCCTCTCAGCTTTCAGTGTGCACTTACACTGTTGGATGTATTTCAGGTTTGCATCAACTGTCTTAATCTTTTCATTTTTGAGTTTTATTTTTTCCTCATATGTTTTCAGTCACATTCCTTGTGATTCCTTCCAGTTGTTCCTTGTTTTAAAGCATAACAATACAAACTGAATACATCAGTATTCAGGAGGTGAATTCCATGCAGTAAGGTCATCTTCATCCAGATTATATTGTACTTCCACTACTAATTTGGTTTAGGTATTGATGAGGCCTACTCTACAGGTGTCCAGTATTGTTATGTCCAGACTCTGATTTTATTCCCAGCCAAGTATTCACAAAATGGCCATGTTTATAGGACAGTGTACAGCTCAATCTGACAACTTAAGAGATGGAATTGAGTGGGTATCAGGTAATAATGCCTTCTCTACTGGTTTTGGCTTCAGTTCCTGGAACACCTTTTCTCCTCCCCTTGCTAAAGAAGAACCAGTTAGACTAGCTTGTATCCTTGCAGATGCCTAATCCTTTCTTACAGACTCTCAATCATACAGATATCCCAAGCTTGCTAGGGAGCCTACTGATATGTCCTACTATGTAGTCATCTGCAGTACAGTGCGAGATGATTACCTTCTACTATGAAAGCTTAAATAGCAATGAGCACTCTTCATGTATCAGTTCCTATTTTTAAAAGGCAAGCCTTTTATCTTCCATGCTTAAAGTCGATGCGAGTTGTCAAAACACAAAGCTTTGCGTTTAAGTGTTAACTTGCAGATAGGGTTTGGTTTTGTGTGATCGCACGATACATTTCTGCCACAGATTCCTTTTTCAAATTCTTCAGAAAATTTGAGGAGAAAGGATTCAATGACTTGAATTTTTCAGCAGCAGAATAAATGTAGTGTGCTTTCAGAGAGGGAAATTCTCTTTACCTCCCAAATTGTTTGGGCTCTACACGTAATTTTGAGGGTAGATGTGTGTAAGCATTCTTTTTATAAAGATTTTGCATGCGCAGATTAGCTCTCCAGGCCTTCTGTTCAAAGAAGGTAATTGCATAAATGGAGATTTTAAGATGAGGGAAGTGAATTATGTATGTATAGACAATTCTTATGTGCACTGAGAGATTGAGGCTGTGTGATCAGATTATATTTAAAGCCTACTATGGTAGAAGTTCAAATCTGTTTCTGGTGAACTCTGTTGTATTAGAAAGCAAAAACTGAAAACTAAATCCTGGTACCATGCTCTGTTGTGAGCTTTGTTGGCTTTTTGTTATTGTTTTTTTCCCAGGCTACATTTCACACCCCATTTAGCCAACTCGGTCAGAGTCCAGAAGGATGTTCCTCTTACCTGTTTCCAAAAATCATGGGCTCAGCCAAGGTAAGAATGTCTGTGATGTATGTAAGGTCTTCTGAACTTTGTGCCAGTGTTCTCCACTGCAATGGGAGTCGCACTGAGTCCTTGATGAAAACTCCTGTTCACATGTTTTGAACCAAAAATAAACGTAATGACAGTATCAGCACAGGCACTGAAACAGAGGACTGAGCACTGGAAAAGACATAGAATGATGTTAATGGAAGCTGTCTTTCTTACAGCTTCCTCCACCTGTCTGAGGCTATTTCTGTGTAGTGAAAGGTAGTATATTTTTTCCAGCAATGGGAGGGAATGATGTAAAAGAGACTTAAAACAAAAAAAAAAAAGCACTCTCAAGAAATGTCTTGGCAGGCTCATCATTATGTGGCTCCAGGGCTGATGACACCAATTGGATTTTGGGCTTCTGGGCCATGGGATGGTCTACATAACACCATAGGATGCACCTTTCTTAGAGGGAGCAAAAAATCTGTGCAGGAGTTAGAAGGGCTGATGAACAGAGCTTTAAACCAGATTTGAATTTGCAAAGAGATAAAACCAGGCTTGCCAGTGATAAGGTATGGATTGGCTACACCAAAATTTGAGTGACTGCATGTTATCGAGATCCTTTAGCTTGCTCCACCAGGTGCTGGCTACAGTGAAGTACCTTTGGAATGTTGCTGCACCAGTGTATGCAGCATGAGGAAAAAGCAAGAGGAGCCAGAAGCCTTGGCTCAGTCCCAGTTCTGTAACATCACTGGCATCAGTGAAACCTGGTAGGCAGAGCCCTGTGACTGGTGTGTCACAGTGGCTCTACTAAAGAAGACACAGGCTCTTGGTGAATAGTAGGAGCTGTAGGCCAGTCACTAGTGGTGTACCCTGGGGCTAATACTGGGTTTCCTACTTAACTGAGACAAAGATAATGGGACACGGTGTGTTTGCAGATGATAGAAAACTGAGAGGAGATAATCAGAGGGACCTGGACGAGCATGAGAATCTCTTGACATTCAGCAGAAGAAAACAGAAAGTCCTGCACTGGGGGGAGCCATGTATTAGTGCAGGCTGTGGAATGCTTGGCTGGAAAGCAGCTTTGAAAGAAGGGCCTTGGGGTTCTGGAAGACACCCAGTTAAATGTGTGCTCTTGCAGCAAAGAAGGTCAAAATTATTCTGGTCTGCATTAGGTATAGCACCGTCCACACATAGAGTGAGGTAACATCTCCATCCTTGGAGACACTTCTGGGCCACCCGCTTCAATTGCCCCTGCTTGAGCTTCCAACTAGACAACCTGCAGAGGTCCCTTCTAATGTCATCTGTTCTATGATTCTTTGCTCTTTTCAGAGAGCTGATTTTAACAGGCAAGAGCCTAAAACAGATGTGCCTTGGAAGCTTGTACCTTTCTTTTCCTTGAGTCTTGTGTCTTGTTCACTCAAACTGTGCTTTTCTTTATTTAGGCAAGCGAGATGTTGCTTTTCAATAAAAAGCTGACTGCAGCCGAAGCCTGTGCTCTGGGACTTGTGAATGAAGTTTTCCCCGACAGTACTTTCCAGAAGGAAGTCTGGGCAAGGTTAAAAGCTTATGCAAATCTCCCCAAAAATGTCAGTATTTTAATTTTTTTCTCTATGTTATAAGCCTCTCGCATTACCGGTCCTCCTGGCAGATCTGTGTTGTTTCCTGTTTTCATGTAATCCTTGACTGAGATAACAAAGCTCAGTGTACTTTGCTTCTGTCCCTGTGCTGCAGAGGGAAAAATGCCTCTCTTTTTCCCTGGCTGAATTCAATTCAATGCGTTTTACACAGAGACTCGATGGCTGAAAGGCATCGAAAATTAGCTACTTAATCCACTTGCAGGCTTTGTGCAGGTTGGATTCCTTCTCTTTGTTTTTTATTTTGGCAATAGTAATATGTGCACTGTGGGTGCTCAGGATGAAGCTGGCTGGCCTTACTTTTTCTGCTGAATTCAGTCATCCCGTTCACTAGTTTAGCCTTGGCAAAATTACTTGAGTCACAGTGGTGTTGTGTTGTGTTGTGTTGTGTTGTGTTGTGTTGTGTTGTGTTGTGTTGTGTTGTGTTGTGTTGTGTTGTGTTGTGTTGTGTTGTGTTGTGTTGTGTTGGAGATACTCATGCTAACTCCTGACAATCAAAGTTACATTTGGCACTGTAGGTAGTTAAATAAGTTTTGCTTCTTACACTCATCTACTTCTCGTGTGAGCACTAAGTGGATTGCTGTATTGCTCCCCATGGACTTCCACCATATTAGCTTTAGTAATTAAATACAGTATACGATTTCCACCTAAAGGGTTGACTAAGAGCTAGGAGGTTCAATGTTAATACAGCCCAGTTTGAATTCCAGTGTGTTTGTTGTGCTATTTTCTGAAATTTGTGTATAGAAAACATAACTTCCTGATATTCCTCACTGAATCTAGATATTATTTTCCTTTTTTTCCTTCAGTCATTGGCAGTGTCAAAGCAACTGCTACGAAGTATGGAAAAGGAGAAGCTCCATGCTGTCAACCGTCAAGAGTGTGAAATACTCACAGAGAGGTGGTTATCTGATGAATGCCTAAATGCTCTTGTCACCTTCTTTCAGAGGAAATCAAAACTGTAATCTTTATCAGCAGAGCAGTTAATGTTCTGGAAACAGCAATTCACCAATTCACCTTCTGGCAATAGTCTTGTCTGCCCTTATCCTTGGTAAACTTTCTCTGCAAATAATAATTCCTTTACCTTTTGATGCACTACGTTTCTATACCGAGTACTGGGTTAAAACTGTTTCATGAAATTAACGCTGTTATGTGCCTTGGATCCATTATGGATATTTAGATTAGGGGAAAGGGTTAATTATCCTGTAGGCAGCAGTGGTGTTTCTGAGTATTACTAAAATAGATTGTCACTTGAAAGAAGCAGCAGATTCAATAGCACTTTATTTTGACAGCTTTTCAATGTCTTATGAGTGATTTTTTCTTTTCTTTTTTTTTTTTTTTTTTATCTGTGGGGGAGAAAATGCTGTATTAATGAAAAATAAATATAAGTATTTAATTAATCTTGTGCTGATTATTACTACCACTATGAAACATCCTCAGCGAGAGGGAAAGTAATTCCTGGAAGTATATTAATGAAATACTCTTATTACAAAAGTATTTACTTGTGAGAACATGAAATAAATCTGTCAGGAACTGTGGGCATCTTCATAATGTTGTTGTTTTTTATAATACTATATATATATATGTATTTTATTTGAAGAAGGTAAGAAATCTTCCTTGCTTTCTATTTATCTTCTTCTTTGGTGGTACTTAGAAGAAAATGGTTCGATCTAACAAATTTGAAAGCACCCTCATAGTAAACCTGTAAGGGTTCTACACATCCTCACAACCAGATAAAAATCTGTAAAATGAAACGCTGCTGGTGAAATTTGCCCACTTAACACAGATGTTTTAAAGCATTAGGAAGAAAATATGGAAAGATATGGAAAAAAAAGTGGGTCTTTTCTAACGCATCTGTTTGGCTAAATCATTTTTATCTCCCTGTTCATTCTCCTGGCTGACTAGCAATTAAATGCATATTTTTTGCACTTATGTCTGTGTTCAGCACTTGCCAATAATAGGCGGTGAACATACAAAACAATTACAACCCATATCATACATTTTCAACCGTTCTTACTTTGCACACAACTTCTTTTCCTTCAGAGCATCCTAACTAGCATGCTGTTACTCAGGGGTTGTCAGTGATCTCTAATGTAACCAGTGCATAGCTCTAGGTCCCACTAGTTTACTAGCTGAGAGACAGAACATATATTGGCACATTTTTACACACAATCTTTAGCTGTGAGGCTTATTTGGAATAATGCAAAAGAAAGTTATTTCTACTTAAGAATTATTCTATCTTTGACTTTTCCCAAATTAACTTTACTGCAGACTAGATAATCAGCAGCACCAGTAAAATGTAAAGTGTCTGCAATGCATCTTAAATCAAATCCTGTAAGCTCCATATCTTCCTCAGACTGTTTGGTTAGGTCATAATCTCTTAACAACAGGAGATAACAGCAAACTCCTGAAAGCATTGCAGGGCACTGCGTTGAGTGAAACACTGTTACTTTATTCAGATGGACGACATACAAGTTTATGTCTCACCAAAAACCAAGTTATTAGACATGGATTTTACTAGGAAATACTTGTATTTATGGACTACAAATAGAGGCTTTCTGCTTAGGGTTTTGCTCAGCAGTACTCCCAGCCTTCTATCAGAGAGAATCTATCAGTGCACTGTGAAAAGATGGTGTTGTAAGATGCGCTGTAGCTCCATCATCTGGAAACATTCCACTTCAGGGTGATAGAACTGAGTAAATTTCACAGCGTTGATTATTGTTGGTGTTGTACCAAGAAGAAATGGTGCTAAAAACAATGACTTATATAAATAAAATAAATCTAGGAACCAAGTAACAGTTAAGGGAAGTAAATCTTGATGTTACCAAGTAAAAGAAGAGTAGGGAACATGGATAGGCACCCTAATACTATAGAATCATTCAGCTTGGAAAAGACCTCTGAGATCAGCTAGTCCAAAGACCAGGCCCACTAACCTTGTCCACACATGCATTCAGCAGTGTGTCAGATAAAAGTTGAATGAGCAAAGCTAAGGGTTGGCAACAAAAGAAAGCTGAGGAAGAATACAAGACTCAGAAGCCTCATGATGACAACGAGTGGACTGTAGTCAAGAAACGGGCCACAAAAGGGACGACGTGGGCTCAGGTTCTGCCCACAACATGGCGACGGCACCGCGGGCAGGTAGGGTGGGATCAGGGCCGCAGTGGCGCCACGGCTCCGATAGGGGGCGCCCTTCGCCACATCCATGGTAAAGTCGGAGGCTCGGAGCGGGGCGCGAAATGGCGGCCGCTGTGTGGAAGCTGAGGGCTGCGGCAGCCTGCAGGTAGGCGGCGCAGGGAAGGTGGCGTGCGGCTTGTTGCTGGTAAGATCTTTGTGGCTGTTCAAATGTTGAATCCTTGAAACACTGTCTTTTGGGATTTGTTTTGGTAGCAAAATTAGCCACTGCTAGGTTGTTTGCGCAGCTGGGGATAAGTGGTTGGTTGTTCAGTCTTTGCAAGCTCTGTGTTGCTCTGTTAAACTTAGCAGTACGTGAGTTGTGGAATCCATTTTTCCACATAGAAAAATGCAACAGTTTGCAATGTGTTGATGGCCGAAATAGCAGGCAGAAATGGGGCTTCCTTGATCAGTGCCAGTCTGTCGCGTACAGTAATGGAAGATGAATGTTGATTTTGTAAGGAATTAGGTCTGTCGAGTTGGGGTTTTTTGGTTGTTTGTTTTGCTCTATTCTGACTGAACAATGAGAATAAATTACCATTGCTTTCTAGGGAATCGTACTTCCTCGGTGACCTTGGTTTTACAAAAAAATCAAACAAACCATTCATATAGTTTGTCACAGGTCTGCCTGGCAGCATCTGCAGCCTTTTCTGGACACTCCAGAGGCATCCACAAAGAAACCTGATGAACCCTTCCAACTATTTCTATTTAGCCCATACAACAAAGTAACAGTTTCTGATATAGACCTGCAGTATTCAGTGATTATATTTGCTATAATCATTACTGATACAGTCTCTGTTAAAAATGGAGTACTCTGCACATAAAGCCGTTATGAAGCATGGATGATATACAACACTGTTGTATCATTAATGACTCAGAAGATTCATGACATGTCATAATGTCAGTTATGTTCCTAGCACTGTGTTTATAGATGGTTTGTAAATATCCCATGACAACTCTGCATCTCTCTTGTCCCTGCTGAAACTAAACACTTCCATGAGTGTAATATTGTAGATCTCAGATCTGAGTGTTAAACTTCTGAGTTTGTTGGGTTTTGGTTGGTTGGTTTGTCTGTTTTTCATCATAAATTCTAATTTATTTGAATAGTTGTCCTTGGAAGGTTTTCCTACTATAAGCTTTAGGTTTCCTTTATGAACTTCAGTAGTTTATAGAAAGGTAACCTTCCTAGTTTACTTGTAGGCAGGCAAGTGTGGACGCTGTATAATCATCATGTGCTAACTAAGCAGAATTGTTCTATTTGCAGTTTTTAATTGGAAAGTTAGTTTGTTAAATTAATTTATAATGGAGCGCACTTAAAACATACTGCACGTTATATGTAATGTATATATATACACACACATATATATGTACTACATATGCATACATACATAGTATAGCACTGTAGCCCTAAGTAGATGGAATAGGTCTAGTCTGTAAGATCTGAAATCTGGAAGAAAAAAAAAGCAAATAAACAGAATTCAAATGGTTTTGTATCATATTAACTAATTCTTCATTCAAAATAACTAAGATATGTACTGTTGAAGGCTGCTGGTATATAGTGTTTAGCATGACATTGTTTTAATTAATGAATTGCAGTGGAATACGTCTGTGATAGCAACTCCTCACCCAGAAGGTTACACAGAATGGGAAGATGTAGTTTGTGATTCACGTTGGACTTGTGAGCTGTCAGCAAAGCCTGCAGAGCTCTGTGAGGTGTTTAGTTTGGAGGCTGCAGAAAGCTGGAACAAAGGCAAAGATCGCTGCTGTAACCTTGTCTGTAACTTCAGAGTTAAACCATAAATGACTACCACAGAAAACTCAGCAGTATCCTGTTAGGCAGTAGCAGGGGTGCACGGAACTCTGCACGCTGGGCTGGTTGTTCTTTCCTGGGCCTTTCAGATGAGTGTTTTCATGCATGCAAAGTTTACATATACCTCTGTTGTGTTAGAGACATGGTGTGCTAACTATGTAAACAAAGTAAGGTTTGCAGGAACAGGTGCTATCCTTTGTTAGAGTGGTTTGTGTTGTGTAAAAAACAGAACCTTTCTGGCTTGTAGCTCTTTCCTCACATGCCCTTCAGAAGTACACACCTCTGTTTCCCTGCTATAATGGTTTTGTAGGAGGTATTTCTCCCTAAAATCCTCATCTTGTTCAAGTGGAGACATGATATTGCAGAATTCCCAGAGGCTTCCCATGAAACTGTTGCTACACTTGATGTCATAGGAAAGTAAGAGTAGCAGAGATAGATTTGGGCCAGAAGAAATTAGCTATCCTGTTTTATTTCATATTCTTTATACTCCGTCTGAAACGTCAGGTATTTAAATAACACTGATTTTTCTTGCTTCAGCTAAGTTGAAATAGGAAGTAGAAATACCAAGTAGGAAGGAGTATGTCATGCTTGGAAGAAGACACGTTGTGAAATCAGTATTGCTGTGAACATGTAAAGTAATCTTTTAATAGTTAATAAACAGTTGATGTTGTAGCCTGGATCCAGCTAGGCTGCAGGTGAGAGCAAGGCATGCAGAGGCAGGTCAGCATTCTGTGGTATTAGACATCAACAGGTAATTATCAGCTTATATGTTCTCTAATTGGAGTGCTCAGAGGGTATTTTATTAACCTGAAGTTTTGTTTTAATAAAAGTTAAGGAAGGATACTTGGGAAGTAACAAATGTATATCAAAGCAAAAGCCTTTAGTGTTTTCTAGATCAAGAGCTATTTTGTACTACAGTTGCACCCTGAGGATGCCTGTAGCTACGTAGGCATTCTGTGCATTAACTTTATTCTTAGTGTAATTTCTTCAGTAAATTGTGCACAGCCATAAGTTTTTCATTATTAAAGGAGTAACATACAGCAGAGATGGAGATTTGGTTTTGGTTTCTCCTCCCCTCTCTTCCCCTCTTCTCTCCTCATACCAGGCTTTCTTTTCCAGTGTAGTTAAGACCCTAGAACTGCATGAACCATGTCTACACCCTAGAGTACAAACAGCATTTCTTTTGCACAGCATGTAGGAAAAAATTATGTGGATTGAAAACTTCAGCATGAACTTTGGATGGTTCGTTTACCTGCTTTTCCCCAAATGTACATGTCAATAAGCTGATGGTATCTCCAGTTTGTATCCCTCATGGTAGTATTTGTGCGCCCTGATTAACCTTTTGTGACATGCAGGATTTATGTTTTTTCAGGCAGTAAAATATGGATTCTAAATGTAATTTTTACCTCTTATAGATGCATTTTAGATGAAAGTTACATATTAACCTTATGTGTATGACACAGAGTTCTTTGCCCATTGATTTGAAGGTTACGTAACAAATCCACACATTAACAATTTATAAAATATTTTCAGAAATTACTTGCAGTGTGTAACAATGTACCTAAGAAAGGCAACAAAGCCATCTGTAAGTTGATACAAATTGCATTGCTTAAAGGGATACTTTTGCTGTGCACCTGGGTCTGGGCAATTGCAAGCACAGGTGCAGGTTGGGCAGAGAATGGCTTGAGAGCATCCCTGAGGAGAAGGATTTGGGAGTACTGATTGATGAGAGATTCAACATGAGATGGCAATGTGCACTTACAGCCCAGAAAAGCCAACCATATCCTGGGTTGCATCAAGAGAAGTGTGACAGCAGGTCAAGGACTCTGCCCCTCTGCTTTGGTAGTGAGAAAACAAGGGAAAATAGCTTTAATCTGGAAGAGGGTAGATTTAAACTACATATGAGGAAGAAATTCTTTACTGTGTGGGTGGTAAGACACTGGAATAGGTTGCCCAGAGAGATTGAGAATACCTCCTCCGTGGTGTCATTCAGGTCCAGGCTGGATGGGGCTTTGAGCAACCTGATCTAGAAGGAGGTGCCCCTGCCTATAGCAAAGGGGGTTGAAACTAGGTGATCTTACAGGTCCCTTCCAACCCAAACCATTCTGTGATTCTATGATAAATGTTATGTTTCCTTTTGACTTTGAAAGTGATTAGATTTGAGGAACATTTTAAAACGTCAAAAAACATTTGAGCAACAAAAGACCAGAAGCCATAATCTGATCATATCATTCCAGTCATTAAGTCAGAACTGTAGAGTTGTAGAATGGGCTGAAAGAATCTGCTGAGCAATGGTCATGCTATCTAAGTGAGAAGGCGTAGACTGGGATATGATAGGAGATAATACTGATGTTGCCTTCACTTAGTATTTTGATGAATAAGTTGGATGCCAGAATGGCGTTCTCTCTACAAAGTGTGTGGCTAAAACCAAGGTAAAGAATCATGTTGGTGAGTTGGATTGTTCAAAACCAATGGAGTGAATTTCTGTAAACACCTATTGTTGTAGTGATGGCTGGATTGTTTTCCTTGTGATGCTCAAACTAGATACCCGAAGCAAAGATCTTCACCTACATTCCATGCATGTGTTACATGGCTGTATTACAACACTTCATGTAGTTTTTTATTCACAAAGTTGCAACACATGCATGGAATGTACATCATAGCTCTGCTCTTAGCATACAGAATATAATGAAGGTAAAGATCTTTTCTGGATTCAGCATGGCAGCTATTTCACCTTTACTAAGTTTGCTTCCTCTACATGGAATCTCTCATTTATTTGTGTCTGTTTTTTCTCCTTTGGACACATCAATTAGTGTCACAGTGGAAACTCCAGCTCAGATGGTAATTCTTGAGCTTCTTTCCTGCTAATTGTGCAGTGGAGGTAATGTGACTATTAAACAACATTCTTGTGGGAGGTGTCTCTGCCTACAGAAGAAGGTTTGGATCTGGATTGTGCAGAAATTCACCTGCATGCTCACTCTTGCAAATCTATCCTTCTGCTTGATACCGCCTTGGATTTTATGATAAATCTTATCCAAAAAAACAGGCCAATTGCAGCTGCAGGTCTAAATAGGATTTCAACATGCCAAAAAGACAGCTTAACTCATAGTCTATGAAAAGAGCCATTTCCTGTAACAATATAGGAGATAAGTGCTTTTGATTTTACTGGAGATCAGTGCTGTGGCAGCCCATGGCTTGGAAGGCTACACTCTTGGCTGGGTAAGGAGCTGGCTGGAGGGCCGGGCTCAGAGAGTGGTGGTGAATGGAGTTAAATCCAGCTGGCGGCCGGTCAGGAGTGGTGTTCCCCAGGGGTCGGTGCTGGGGCCTGTCCTCTTCAATATCTTTATTGATGACCTGGATGAGGGCATTGAGTGCACCCTCAGTGTTTGCGGATGACACCAAATTGGCTGAGAGTGTGGATCTGCCTGGGGGTAGCGAGGCCCTACAGAGGGATCTGGACAGGCTGGAGAGCTGGGCTGAAGCCAATGAAATGAGGTTCAACAAGACCAAATGCCACGTCCTGAACTTTGGCTACAACAACCCCTGGTGATGCTACAGACTTGGGGTAGAGTGGCTGGAAGACCGTGTAGGGGAAATGGACCTGGGGGTATTGATTGATGCTTGAGCCGACAGTGTGCCCAGGTGGCCAAGAAGGCCAATGGCATTCTGGTTTGCATCAGAAACAGTGTTGCCAGCAGTAGCAGAGAGGTGATTGTTGCCCTGCACTCAGCACTGGTGAGGCTGCACCTGGAGTACTGTGTTCAGTTTTGGGCAGTTCCCCTCATTGCAAGAAAGACATTGAGGCACTGGAATGAGTTCAAAGGAGGGCAACAAAGCTGGTGAGGGGTCTGGAGCACAGGCCTTATGTTGAGAGGCTGTAGGAGCTGGGAATGTTCAGCCTGGAGAAGAGGAGGCTCAGGGGAGACCTCATTGCTCTCTATAACTTCCTGAAGGGAGGTTGTAGTGAGCTAGGAGTCGGCCTCTTCTCTCATGTCATTAGTGATTGGACCAGACGGAATGGTTTCAAGCTGCAGCAGGAGAGACTAAGGCTGGACATTAGGAAATATTACTTCTTGGAAAGGGTGGTCAGGCACTGGAATGCACTGCCCAGGGAGGTGGTGGAGTCACCGACCATGGGGGTGTTCAAGGATCGATTGGATGTTGTGTTGTGAGACATGGTTTAGTGGGAGCTATTGGTAATAGGTGAACGGTTGGACTGGATGATCTTTTAGGTCTTTTCCAACCGTGGTGATTCTGTGATTCTAAGTGGATCAGTTTGCCCCAGGTGGTTGCAGGGAAGACTTGTGTGGCAGCTGCTTGAGCTCCAGGCACTCCCAGATTTTCCTTCCTCTTAACAGGAGCCCTTTGAGATCAAGTGGCCTCCTGGGAACCCCAGGCAGTTTGCACATGTAGCTGGTGGCAGAACAGCAGGGTCAAGAGAATCCAATGCCCCCCTCCTCTCCTACCAACTCCGTGCTTCTCTTCAAAGCTTTACCTGCCTTTCTTTGCTAGTTGCTTTTGATAGTGACTATCATCAGCCCTGTTCTTGTGATGTTCCTCAGCAGCCCTCACTTAGGTACTCTCTCCTAGTTTCTTCCACAGTTTATGTAGGTTTTGCCTTCTTCACAAGTTGAACACAACTGAATTGAAATTATGCCTTTGATTGGAATACTGTTTCCCTCTGAAGGAGCTTTTCAAGGTTGTTCTGAAGAAATCGTGGGTAGTACACAAGAAAAAAAGATGAAGGATGCTTGTCACATTCACCTGCTTTGTGAAAGAAAGCTGTGAGGGATGCTTCATTAGAAACATCTGCTTTATGATGTTCACCCACAGCGTCAGAGGCAGATGTTGGTGATATGGTAGTAGAGGTCGAACCTTCCCACCATTATTCTGTTACATGGTTTTGCAGTGTGCCAGATGGCAGCAGAGGGGCAGTCTGACCTAATGGTGTCAGATATGGAGTTGTGTATGAAGCAAAGGTGTGTCATTGAATTCATCCATGTGGAAAAAATGGCACCCATTGACAATCATTGATGCTTGCAGAGTGTTTGTGGAGACCAACCAGTCGCTGTGAGCACAGCGAGGCAGTGGGTGGTGTGTTTCAGCAGTGGTGACAGCCACAGCGGGTCACCTCCAGTGGTGCGAATTGTTATGAGCACAGCATGCAGGCTTTTGTTCACTGCTGGCAAAATTGCATAGCTAATCGTGGTGACTGTGTTGAAAACCAGTGTTCTGTAGCTGAGAATTTGCTCTAGCAAGTAACGTTTTATGAACAATTACAAATAAGAAGGTGCACTGGCTGTGCTCTCATTTGAAAAGTAACACTTCTAAGAGCGAACCGTGAGCAGCTACAAATCAGACTGACTGTGTCTGCCTCGACCTGGATTTCATGCATATTTCTGGCAAATATTGCCTCAAAATCTGGAATTTACAGGGCACCATCCTATGCCAACAAAATCATCAGCAAACCACTTTGAATATCTTCATGTATTCTCTTTCAGAAGCCCAGGAAACTGCTGAGGAATGACTATTTAAGAAATTGGATTGAGATAGAGAACAATTTGGCCTCTGATCACAGCTGATGAGGACTGGATTTTATTATAGACTTTTTGCAGAGAAGCAATGAAAGGCAGTGGTAGGAATGAGCATACAGAAGCTGCATCGCCTGACACGTTAAATATTTTTTGCTGTCTTCCAGTAATAAACGAGCAGCGTTACCTCTCGTTTCAATTTAAACTGAACATTCTGTAGCTTTGTTGAATATTTGTCATGTTTTCACTGATCTGTGTATAATTAGCTCATGGAAAGAATGGGCTGCAATCATCACAAACCAGCGTTTATGAAGGAACAGTTTGAAGTGATGACTTAGTGAAGGACTGTCATAGAAAGGAAGCATCAAGTCTTTCATTTAAGATTAGTTATCACAAGTTCAAACTAAATTTTAGTTAAATATTTCAGTGAAGAAAATTCAGATGCAAAAGCCTAGGAGGGACACTTGGTAGTATCTGTTCTATACTCATGTGACGAGCATAAAAAATATACACTCCAACTCCATCCACCAAGCACCGCCTCCTCCATTTGAGTACCCTCACCTTTTTTCTCACCCAAACGCATATATACATTGATATGTCTTCCCTTCACTGTAATACAGTGTTATTCTTTCACCCCTTAATTAACACAGGCGTGGGGAGATCAAACTGAAATACTCCATTTATTCAAAACCAGAAGGCAGGCAACTTCTCAAAAGCCAACAGCTCCATTTTACACCCATCCTAGGAGATGTTTTCATAGGGGATTTCTCAATTAAGGATCACTGGAATGTTCAACAGGTAAATATTCTGTGGGTTGCCCCATCAACACTAAACTGCCTGAAAGGGTATCTCTGTGTCCTCCTTCATTTATGCTTTTTCAGGCTTGCACAGAAAAAGCTTATGAAAGGAATTCCATGCCTTCTGTAACCAGTGATGTAAAGCACAGGTGACAACCTCCTTTTATAGAGACCAGCCGTGTTGCCAACCAGGCATCTCACTAATTCATCTCTATCAACAGAACGTTCTATTCATCAAAAAAAATGAATGGCTGTGCTACAGCATCCCCCAACTCTTTAATACATCTGACCCTAAAGCAGACATGCAGAAATAAATGAAATGGTATCTTCCAAAATTCTTCCTATGTATGGTTAGAAGCTCTGCAAAAGTACATTGGTGAACACAACAGAAGACAAGATGCAAGTAAGTTTAAGCATACTTTATTAACTTCAAGCAATAGCCATTTCCCAACATTCTGCACAGTTACAATCTGACACATGGTGTAGAAGATTGCTCTATCTCCAGTAGTCTCACAGACTGGTCTGCCTTCTGTGTACAGGTCAATATACATATAAAGGTTCTTCAGAGGTTTATTGCCACTTACCCTATGTATGGAGATAAAGTATTATTAAAAATACTCTACAGGAATCATTATATTCAATCAAAGGCTTTTGAACAGTTCCTAATTCTTTTTTAATTAAAGCAGTATACATCATAGTAATAAAAAGACAATCTAACTGCATATCTATCTCATTTGGTTCAGTGCATAAAGAGCAAGAAAAAAAAAAAGAGCATTTAATCTCCCAAGGAGTCTGAGTTAAATGAATACAGAGGGCTGATATCTTGTTTAGTTTGCCAAGCATTTTGAACAAACACATGGAGTTCTTTGTCACCACGAGGGAGAAGCAAGCAGAAGTCAGCAGACTTAACTAGACTCTATGTAAGACCTCGGGTGAAGATGAATTTTATAACTTCGTGTATAGGAGGAAGAGCTAAATTATCCACTTATAGATCAGCTGTAAAGTAGTTCAGCAAGAAAGCCCCATTATGTAACTGTTGTGTTTGTACCCAGCTGCAACCGCTGGAATTCAGGTGACTGCGGTGGCCAAGCAGCAGTTTCTCTGCTATCCTCAGAGGCCGCAGGAACAGGTGCTGCCTAAAGCTAGAAATGTTTCTTAACTGCGGTCAGGAGGTTTTCAATACTAGAGGCTTCTGAAGGCAGAATTAAAGATTTTCTGTTGCTGCCAATACAAAAAGCTGAAGCTGAGAGTGGATGGAAGACTGAAACCCACTTGTTTTGAACAATGCCTGTCAGCTGGTCTGTGCAGCAATAGTCAGGTTTAGCGGAACGAGTAAACCTGCTGAGGTTAAAAGGCAAAAAGCGCATCATCTGCTTAAATCTTTACTAGTTAAGTGTTTATTTTAACCAAATACAATGGCAGACTTTTCTAAATGACAGGTTTTGTACTGATCGTTCTATGAGAATTGCATTAAGTAGCAACGCTTATTTGCCTGCATTTCATCACAGTAAGAAAAAGATCTTAAAGCAGAAACGAAACAAGCATATCAGCGTAAAAAAACTGTAGTACAGTTTAGTATGTCTCAGGAATTATCGCTGCTGTAGCAGCGTTAATCAATTCTAAATTGGGATGCTGGAAACCAAAAGATTAAGACAAAAACATATGAAGAGTATTTTTCATATCTTTTATAGGACAGAAACCTTTGTTCATGTCTTCTGGTAGTCATCATCTTCATTTGAGCTGCACCTACAACACAAAGAACAAGTGAACGAGCAACTTTACGCTTCTCCAGAACAGCTTAAAACAGTTCTGTAGGTATTAAGGTGCATTTTTCCTACTGCTTTGTTTCTGTATCACCAACTCATTTGCTTAATATTCCTATTCTAAGAATAAAGCACAAAGCAACAGCAAGAATAAGCTTTTACTTCCTACGTACCGCTGCCCTCAGAAGCGCTGCCTATGTTGTGAAAGTGCAAGTTACTTTCTGCAGTTAACTAGCAGACAACCACTGCTTCGTTAAACGTGAAAGCTGAATTTACTTCTGCTACAAACAAGATACCACCTTAACATGTGGAAATAAGGACGGATTATTTTTTTATAAAGAATTTTACAACTGAGGAGAGACAGGTGGAAGGTTCCACAAAGGCTTACAAAACGACCCATCTCCTGCCTGTTTTTGTAGTTAGGTCATTACATCTCCTCGATGGGGTATCCCCCCACCAGCAGAATGACTGCTGTGCCTCATTTTTCCATTCCTGCGTGCACTTCGCGGAGTGCATGACTGTTGTCATTTATGTACCTAGATGGATACAAAAACCCTTCTTAGTTCAAATACGTGTTATAAAATAAGTGAAACCAGTGGGTTTATCACAGGTTTTCAGAATACATCGATCGAAAATGCAAAGAGGAACCTCTTAATAAAGAGTACATTGAAACAGCAGTAAGGATCTGAAAAGTCTGATTCTGTTTTCCTCACGTTGCATAACCAACTCAAATGTTTCAAGCTGTTTTTAACTTGTTGCTAAATGTTTATCTACACATGCTGTCAGAAATAACCTTGTTAGGAAGGTGAAGTTGGTGTCTCAGCAAATCAGACCCCATGGAGTAGGCGTTGAGTGGCCTGTGACTCGCTTTCCTTTTTCTCTTTCAGCACCATCAAAAGGAAAAGTGAGAAAAACAGCACAAACATTAGTTAAAGCCTGAATTGAATCTCACGTCCTACAGGAATAATTTCATTACAATGAAAGCAGACAGTATCTGTAGGGCTTTTTGCTTTCTTTTTGTTTAAGCAGTGATAATTATATATCTAATTAATATAGCCTATAGCTCTTCCAAAGAGATCATAGCTTTTTACAGTCCTCTTAATTAAACGATTAATAGAAAAGGCAGGGGTGGTTCTTTACAAATTACCTGATTTACCATCACTGAAGACAGATTCTTTTAAAAATGGCTACAAATGCCTTGTTCACAAAAGACTTTATTATCTAATGATGCATACTGAAAACATACAGAAATCTGCATGGTCCACTTTACATGCAGCAGAACAATCTTCACTTTACAATAAGTAAGTGTCAACTGTTTTATGCAAGAGAGACAACACTTTAGAGTCACATCTTTGTTTTTTAAAGAAAAGCTTCATTTACAAAAGAAATAAAAGGTAAAGAAGCAATTACCGCTTTTAAAAAGCAGCTGCTTTGTTCAAGAGTGGAAGGTTTATGCCTGTATTGAAAGACAACATGATCACAAATAATGAAAACAATGAAAACAAATGAAACACTTTTAGCATAAAGCAGTACACTTTCAAAATGACATACAAATAGTTAAAAAGTTTCATTATGTTGTCTGTCTATCCTTTAGATATAAGTTCTTTCAAACGAGATCCCAACGTATGTAATTACTAAATGAAAACTCTTCCGTAAGTATTGGCTCTATGTCATAGTGAACTGTATTTAACAAAATGTATACAAAGTCTATAGCAAGTCGATTAAAAAAATTAAAGTCATAAGAAACAGTACACTGAAGGCGCTCTATCCATCAAGTGCGCACTCT